>NC_081817.1:9312500-9912500 GCF_030704535.1 Vitis vinifera
ATTTTAACTCATTAATATAAAAATTAAATAATTTAAAAATACATAATTTTTAAACTAGTTTTAATTATATTTAATTTTCTTTTATATTTTTCATAGTACAACCAAACATAAGAAAATCATTTTCCCTACTATTTTTTTCTTTTCTTAATAATTTTCAAGAAGCAAACATAACCTAAGGATCTGTTTGATTCCTGAAAAGTACCAAGAAAAGGAAAAAAAAATGTTAAGGAAAATGGTTTTCTCATGTTTGGTTTCATTATGAAAAATATAAAAGAAAATTAATATAATTAAAATTATTTAAAAATTTATGGATTTTAAAATTATTTAATCTTTATATAATCAAAGGAACATAAATGAAATAAATTTGAAGAAGCATATAAAAACATTTTATTAACTTTAAATCTATTTTTTATTTTCTTTCACCTTTTCTTTCCTTCTAGTTTTCTCTCTATATTCTTTCATTCTAGTTTTCTCTCTATTTTCTTTCCCTCATATTTTCCCTCAAATTTTCTAAGACCAAATATAGATAAAATAAATTTTTATTGTAAAAAAAATTCCCATATATATGATATTGAAGATATATGAAAAGATTTTATTTAAATTTTAAGGCGAAGTATCTACCTCCATAAAGCTTTTATTTTGAACATGATGTCAACAAAATTCTTCATGGTGGAATATCCACGGAGAAAAATTGTGGTGAAAATATTTGTTGTTAGAATTTGTTTTTCCAACTTTTAAGTCATGTTTAGTTCCAGTAAAGTATTAAGGAAAAAAAATGTTGAGGAAAATAGGTTTTTATGTTTTGTTTCATCATAAGAAAATACAAAAAAAAAAAAAAAAAATCAAATATAATTAAAATTTGTTAAAAAAGTATGCATTTGAAAATTATTTAACCTTTATATAAAGAAAAAAAATAAAATGAATTTAAAAAAATATATAAAAATAATTTATTGACATTAGATCTATATTTTATTTTCCTCACTCTTTCTTCCATTTCATTTTTCGTCTTTATTTTCTTTCTCTTAAATTTTCCGAGAACCAACTATACCCTTAAAGCATGGTTGAAAATTTTATAAATTCATGGTCTTAAGAACTTTGATTCCAAGTTTAAATGTCATGTTTTTTTTTTCTCAAGTATTTTCTTGTTTGAGGATTTTTTTTTATAAATATCGTGTTAATGTTTAATTCTTTATGTTTGTTGAGAAGTTGAAATTAGCATAGCAAGAATATATATATATATATATATATATACATATATTTGCCACCTTAAGATTAGTTTCCAATTAATTGAGAGAATGTGATTTGTTTTTTTTTTTTTTTTGGTAAGATTAGTTTTAGCATGTAAAGAGTCATCATCAACTTCTTTGTGACCATTAGAAGCTATAAAGGAGTACAATTTATCGGGTTCAAAGTCAATGGACATGTATTTTGTATACAACTTACCACTTTATATCTCGACAAGATATGATATATGTTCAAAAATATATATTTTATACCATCGGAAAATACATTTTTTGAAATGTCCAAATCCAAAAAATAATTATTTCACTATTTGATTATTCACTCCAAGTCGTGAATAAAATCACATTAAAATCGAGAATCATTTCGTTTTACAGTACAAATAACCTTTCACCTTTTACAGAAAATATTTCTTCTCAAGTTCTCTCTATTTTGAGAGATTGTGAGATAGAGATTTTTTTTTTTTTTTAATTGGGATGGTTTCTAAGTAGTTTTTGACAGTTCTAACTCTCAAAATTTACTTCCTCCTAATCTGTTATTTAGTTGCATTAAGTTGGATCAACCCAACTTGGGCACCCACCCGTCTCCAACATATATGAAAAAAATATCTACATATTTCTATCTTTGTTTTTGTCTATATATATTATTTTGAATTTTGAATTTCATCTATTGGATAATGTATTTAGATAATAAAAAGGAGAATTAGAGTATTGTATTCTTTAAAACCAACATATATGCATAACACTATTATAAAATGGTCCATGCCTAGTATGAATAAATTCAAATCCCCAAATTCCCATAATTTTTGTTTGATTTTTCTTCCCAATATAATTAAACTAGAAAAAAAAAGGAAAAAAATTGGTGATTCCGAAAACTATATTTTGAACTTGCACTTATATAGGAATGTTGGAAATGAACACTCATAGGACTTGATCTTCAAAGACAAGGTTATGTTTATTCCCAAATGTACCGAGCAAAGAAAAATAATAATAAGAAAAATGATTTTTCATATTTGATTTCACTATAAAAAATATAAAAGAAAATCAAGTATAATTAAAATTGGTTAAAACTTTATATATTTTAAAATTATTTAATCTTTATATAATAAAAAAAATAAGTAAAATAAGTTTGAATAATCATATAAAAATAATTTATTTTTTTTATTTCTTTTCATTTTTTCTTTCTTTTTATTTTTCCTCTTTATTTTCTTTCTCTCACATTTTTTCTCAAATTTTTTGAAACCAAACATAACCTTATAATTGTCCTTGAAAGACCCTTGGCCAACAGAGAATTAAACAACCCTAAGTTTCCACTAATGCATTTACTTGTGATTGGTTACTTCTTATGACTCACTCGAAGGTATGAAATGTATCTAAACTAACAGCGACAATTACTCGTATCTTGTTTCAAATAATAAAATTATTATTTTTCTAATTAATAATAAAATTAATTTTTGTAAAAAATTAAAAGTGAATTTGGTTTTATTTTAAGGAATAAATTAGGCTTATGTGTTATAGAAATTGAAGGTTGAAAAAAGAAAAGAGAAAAATGTTATTTTTTCCTATTAAGACACAAAAGTAAAAATTTTTACCTTTCTATTAAAAGAATAATTTTTTTAAAAATAATTACATTATATTTTAAGTCTAAAAATAATTTGCATTAACATATAAGTGTTTAACTTAATAACACTTATCTAACTTATCCACAAAATAAATCAAAACGCTTCAATAAAAGTGTATTTAACTAGGAAAATATTAAGATACTAAATTAATACTTATTTATCGAATTTCAAATTTTTTTATAATGAAATTTAAGTCATTTTATAAAGATATATGGATATATGAAATCAAAATACAAATAAATAAAATTAAAATAAAAAAATAATAATATAATATAAATAAATGAGATTAAAGTAACCATAATTGTTTTGGATAGATATTGAAAAAGTACATTTCAAAGCTACAATAAGACGCTTTGACTGTCGGCCTCTTAGTGAATAAAATTTGGACCCATGTAAATGAAAAAGTTGGAGCAATGGCCCAAGTCTTACCCTATCGGACAGAATGCTTGCTGGGCTTCAATTGCATGTGAAGTTGCCCAAACCTCGGCCCAAAGCTCATTTAATAATGCTGGTTAGTTTAGACTTTAGAGAGACAATCATGGGCTAAATTTTGGTTCAAGCCTAAGATACCTACCATCAATTCAAATTTGTAGTCAACAACTTTTAGAATAATATTAAAATTTTCATGATCATTGTCTGTCCTTTCTCATTGTTGAAATGGCTTAGGTTAGTTGAACATGCAGATTTGGCCCACCGATCCAAAGCCAGCCCATACATGAGGAGGGTCCTTGTCCATGTCCAGTTTTGGAGTTCGGGATAAGATCATAAAGGCATGGTCACCATTACACCACGTGGTCTTCAACTCTCAAGAATCAGGTGAGAATCCCGTCTTTCTACTCTACTTTCCTCTTTCTCAATTTTGAAAATTAGTAAGTTTCTACTTTCATTTTAAAAAAAAATTGAATAAAATATATTTGGAATTTGTATTTATGATGTGTTTTTCTAATATTTAATTATACAAAATAAATAAATAAAAATAGAAAAAATGGAAGAGAAATGTCTTATAACTTTTCCCTTTTATGGGTCATATTTATTTATCGTTCAAAAACAAAATAGAAAAAAAAAATGTTATAAAAATTTTATTCAACTTCTTTATCTATCTATCTATATATAAACTAAATTAATAATAAATCAAAATGATTAAGATTAAAATAAAAATAATTTTATACTACAATTTCTGCATTCAAAATCTATTCCTCCTCTCTGCCTTTAATATTTTTAATTTGTTTATATTTTCAAATATTTCAATTTGACTTTTAGGTTGGGACATAAAAAATTATGGTATCATTTATTTTTTTAATTTTTTACTGAAGATAATTGGCTTGTAAATTTTAAATTATTTATTTATTTATTTATTAACTTATTCCTTAAAATTTTTAACAAATAAAAAAAGTTACAATATTTAATTTTTTCTAAACACTAAAACTGAATCACTGTATCTAAAATAAACTCATTGGGTTTTTTTTTTTTTACTTATTAATACTTAATAAAAATAAAATATTAGAAAAATAACTAAATATTTAACCATGTTAAACATTATTTAATATTAAATAAAAGAGCATGAATAAGCTCTTTCAAAATTATTGTAAGGGGAAAAATAATCTAATTTTATCCAAAATGAGTCTTTTTATAATTTTTCTTATGAATAATGTTAACTTGATTATGATACATATTAGAATGAGTAGGTGACACGGGAGGAGATTCTTGTTACTGATATATAGGAATATGAATTTTTGAAGTAAAATCGACACTATTTAAGTTTGTATTTGAAGTGGAAGATCTTGTAAAAATAAAACCCTAATTAAATGAATATTTTGAAGTTAGACCAAATTCTATTTGAACAGTACCATCTGTATGTTATATAATTTTTGAAAGAGTTGTTAAATGTTTAATTGGTTTTGGATTGGTTAAATCTTTTAATTCTCATTGACCTCCTTGAGTAATTTCATTCCACTTTAGTTTTTTAGGAACAAAGACTTGAGTATTATTGGGATTGTATTGTAATAATAATGTTTCATCTTTAACAGATTGACACACAACTCTAGGGTTTAATTGAGTGGTCATGACTTTATAATATATCCTATAAATTATTGTTATAGTTTGGGCTTCTTCTACAAAATTCATATTTTTAGTTTTAATGTTTAAAGTTAAACTTGAGAGAATACTTGGATCATTCATATTCATAGAAAAGTTTAGAAAACAATTAAAATAAACGAGACCATTTGCAAGGTTTGAATCAATCATGCTCATAACAGAATTAGTAAATTTTGTTGACCTAGCGTCCCTTAAGCAGACAAACACAGGAATATCTAGACCTAAGTGAAACCACACACAATAGTTATGCACACAACAAATTAATTTTGTCTAAGGACTCCAAGCATAAAAATAGAAATAATTATTGTCTAATTTTTGCAAGGACTCCAAGCATAAAAACATAAATAATTACTGTCTAATTTTTGCAAGGACTCCAAGCATAAAAACATAAATAATTACTGTCTAATTTATTGCAAAAAACTGATCATAAAAACACAAAAAAAATTGAATCTAAAAATAACTTTTGTATTGAAAATATATCTTGATTACAGAGAATCTTTTGTACAACTATATATTGGTACAATTGTCTCTCTGTATTTATCCAATAAATAATATATATATATATATATATATATATATATATATATATATATATATATATATATATATATATATATATATTATAAAGAAGAATGTGTATGAAATGCAAGGAAAAAAAACTATTCAAATAGTTGTGAATAGTGATAAATAGTATTTAAATAGTGTCTAAATAGTAAAAGTTGTATATTAAATTGACAACTTTGATTTCAAAACAAACATGCAAGATCATGACCTCCTTATCTTCTACAGCCCTACAAAAACTTAATATTTTCAATTCGTAATACCACTCGGTTCTTAGGCAGAATCGTGACTCTAATACCATTCACATCCAAGACATACAAAAGTTATGCACACAAAAAAAATTTATTTTGTTTAAGGACTCCAAGCATAAAAATAAAAGTAATTGTTGTCTAATTTTGTTTAATTTATTGCAAAAAATTGATCATAAAAACACAAAAAATTTGAATATGAAAATAACTTTTGTATTGAAAATGTACCTTGATTATAAAGAGTTGTTGATCACAGACTTGTTAACAACAGAGAGATAATTATAAGAAGATGAATATAAATGACTAGATTTTTTAAAAGAGGGAGAGGTTACAAAAGTTAAGAGAGAAATTTAGAGAACACCCTTTGCTTGCACTACACACTCTCTTGGGTTCTTGAGCTCTCAAGTTCTACCTTGTGATGAAGGTTGCATATCTATTTAGGTTATGGAGGCATATTAAAGCAAAAATATAACAATCAAATGCATATAGTTATATATCATTAAGGGATCTGGTTGGGCGTTCAAATAAATTATTCAACTGTCAAAAAAGAAGTTTTATATATAATTTTATGTATTTCAAAATTTCAAAGTGATTTGATAAACAAAAAAAATCTTTTAAAAATTGATTGCAAAGCTGCAAAAGATATTTTACAAAAGGATATTAAAAAATTTGGTTTCAAAACAAATTTTTGCAAGATGGCAAGCTTTACTTTCAAATTTTGATTTTGAAATTGAATTTATCAAATGAGAGTTTAATTCGATAAGTATCCTCCTATATCTTAATGGGTACTTTTGTTAGGCTCCAACTTCCTTCATCATCCAAGAAAACCAAAGCTTCATATGCAATGATTTCAAATTTCCCAAATATTCATCCTACTTTTCCAACACAAATGTCATTCCTTTCAAGTCCTGAATCCAGATTTTCCTCCTCTTCAACCTTCGAAAAGTTTCATTCAAGTTTCTAAATCAACCTCTAAGAATATTTTTGTTCAAAGTCAATCCAACCCTAACACTATTTCAACACTACGTTCTTCTTCTTCTTCAACTAGTCAATATGTCAAAAAATTGAAGAAAAAAAAATAAAAAATTCAAATAGTAGTGAATAGTGATAAATAGTATCTAAATAGTGTCTAAATAGTAAAAGTTGTATATTAAATTGACAACTTTGATTTCAAAACAAACGTACAAGATACATGACCTTCTCACCTTCAACAACCATGCAAAAACTTAATGTTTTTGTCTGAAGATGGAGAAAAGGAAGTCAGTTGTCTTCTGCAATTATTCAAGCATCTAGATTTCGTCAAGACTCAAGTCCGAACTTCTTCCATAAATAGAGATGCAACCTTCATCTCAAGGCAGAGCTTGAGAACTTGAGATCTCAAGGCAAAGCTTGAGAACTTGAGAGCTCAAGAACCCAAGAGAGTGAGTAGTGCGAGCAAAGAGTGTTCTCTAAATTTCTTTCTTAGCTTTTGTAACCTCTCTCTCCTTTAAGAAATCTAGTAATTTGTATTCGTTCCCCTGTAGTTATCCCTCTACTGTCAATAAACCTGTTTGTAATCAACAACTTTATGTAATCAAGGCATATTTTCAATACAAAAGTTGTTTCAAATTCAAATATTTGTGTTTTTATGTTCAAATTTTTGCAATAAATTAGATAGTAATTATTTCATTTTTTATGCTTGGAGTCCTTAGACAAAATTAATTTGTTGTGTGCATAACTATTGCATGTCCTAGGTGTGAATGGTATCAGAGCCACGTTTTACTTAAGAACCGAGTGGTATTACGAGTTGGAACATTATTTAATCACTAATTTAGTCCTGACTTAGTTCAAATTGAATTTCTTGTGAACGGCTTGGTGAACCTAGATAGCGGTGTTTGAGGGCAGAAGGAGCGTAAGTCCCGTATTGATCCGCTTGTGGTGGTCCCTGTTTAGAAAATTATTTGAATTGATTAAGGACAAGATTGTAATTATTTTATGTGACAATGAGTAATATTATAAGGAAATTAACTAAATCTAGTTTTTCTAGATCTCTTAGGTCTAATGATAATTCTGCATTTTCATCAGAAAATTGAATATAAAAATATAAAGTTTTGAATTTGAAAATAACTTTTGTATTGAAAAATATACCTTGATTACAGAGAGTTGTTGATTACAAACAGACTTGTTGATAACAGAGGGATGAATACAAATTACTAGATTTTTGAAAGGAGAGAGAGGTTATAAAAGCTAAGAAAGAAATTTAGAGAACATTCTTTGCTCGCACTACTTGCTCTCTTGTATTTTTGAGCTCTCAAGTTCTGCCTTGTGATGAAGGTTGCATATTTATTTATAGAGAAAATGTCGGACTTGAATCTTGTTGAAATCCACAATAAACTTTTGGACAGCTGGTTGTATGAAGTCTGACGAATGAGGTAAGTTTTCTTTTCTTGTCAGATGTCTTTTGAATGACGCCAGAAGAGAATAAATTCTCTTTTCTCCACGTTGCTTTTTGAAAATCACACAAAGATATATATAAGACTTGAGTAAAACTCAATAGAATTAAGATACAAAAGAATAAAATTTAGGTACAATATAAATAAAATGAAAGTATAAAATAATGAAATCTTAATCTATATATATAAACAAGATTTTGATATAAAGTACTGAGAATTGAGTTGCAGACGTGATATTACCTAATCAATGGTACGTTTTGGTTGATGCACAAAAGGTACTATGATATCACCCTTTATGACTTCTTAGTGAATAGAATTTGAACACATGTAAGCGATAAAATTGGTGCAACGGCCCAAGTCTGCCTATTAGACAGAATGAGCCAACAATGGCAGGAGGCCCACTCTACTGGGCTTCAAATGCATGTAAAGCAGAATTGTCCAAAACTTCGGCCCAAAGCCCATCTAACAATGCCGGTTAGTTGAGGGAGACAATTTTGAACTGAATTTGGGTTCAAGCCTAACAAACGTACCATCAATTCAAACTTGTACTCAACAACCATTACAATAATATTAAATTTTTTATTTTATTATTATTGTTTGCACTTTTTCACTGTTGAAACGGCTTAGGTTAGTTGAACATACAGATTTGGCCCACTAATCCAAGGCCCCCCATACATGAGGCGGGTCCTTGTCCATTTTTGGAGTTTAGGATAAGATCATATGACACACGAAAAAGGCATGGTCACCATTATACCACGTGGTCTTCAACTCTCAAGAATTAGGTGAGAACACCCTGCCTTTCTGCCCTCAAATTTGAAAATAAATAAATTTCTAATTTCATTTTTAATTTTTTTAATAAAATATATTTCTAATAAAATATGTCTAAATAATTAAACAAAAGTATTAAAAAAAAATCATTTTACTTTAAATATTCCAAAATTTTCAATTGGACTTTTAGGTCGCACGTGCCATCAAAGCTAACGACAAAAGTAGAGGTGGTATCTATCACATGCAACGTTCACAACACAACTTCACAAATATTATTCAAATAAATAAATATTAAATTTTATTTATTTTATACATTATTTGATTTGGTATAAATCTATTTCAAAATTTAAAATTAATTTAAATTTGGATTTATGAATTTATTTTTTCCAAAATGCAATTCTCTAAAACTATGTTTGGTTTCCAAAAATATTAAGGAAAATATTTTTCTTATTTTTGGCTTAGTTATATAAAATATAATTAATTTTTTTAAAATTTATAAATTTATAAATTATTTAATATTTATATAATGAGAGAGAATAAGTTAAAGGAATTTAAATAAATATATTAAAATAATTTATTAATTTTAAAAATATTTTTATTTTTCTTCCAATTTTTATCCTTTTATTTTATTTTTTCACATTTTCTATAAAAATTTGTGGGAATCAAGCGGAAAACAAGTGAGATTAAAAAAAACAATTTAACAAATATAGTAATTTTTTAAAGGTTTTCATATTCTAAAAAATATATATAGGATAAAATAATTTAATATTTAAATGCAAAAGAGTTTAAATAAATATTTAACTATGTGATTCCTATTTTTTAGATTTATCCTATTTATATTAAAATGAATAAATCTGACATTATTTCGTATTTTTAATCAATTAATTTATTTATCGTATAAATAACGGAAAAAAAAAGAAGCCATAATTTTTATTTTTTTTAAAAAAAGGAAAAAATCAATGACGTGAAAAGGGGCAAAAAAGTGAGGAAGGTCTTTAAATCTGTTTTTCTAGTTTTCCCTTAAATTTGCCTTTCAATAGCTCATTTCCCATTCTGTTTGGTTCGCGGGAAAGGAAAATCTTCGTTTTACAAGCGTCAATCGCATCGATTGTCTGAGACACCTTTATATTAAGGTGACCGCTTTTTTTGTTTTGTTGCATGTAAAATTTCTTTTCTGAATTGGATGATAAACCTGAAGGGATGTGTGTGTGTTTTTTTTATTGAATCAAGATATTGTTTGGTTGCCGGAAAAGTTGAGAGGAAGGAAGGGAAAATGAGTTGGTGGCTCTGTGTTTTTTGTTGCCTGGTTTCCTAGGGGGGAAAAAAACCCGAGTTATTTTAAGTTATGTTTCTTTCGGTAAATGATCACGGGGCTTCGATTTTCTTTTTCTTTTCATTTTCATTCTCTCTGGAGCAAATAGGGGCATATGGAATTTGAGAAGAGCTTGTTGAAATTGTCAACTTAGCTAGCTGATATATTTTCTTTCCAATCAAATAGGGTGTGATGAAATTTTGGATTTTTATTTTTTACATTTTCAATGGAGGGATATGATCTTATGAATCCAATTTCTTTGTCTTATAAATTTGATGTCTTGATGTCCTGTCTGACTCAATGTGTTTCAGGTTAAATTTGAGGTCTTGGATTTTCTTCATCCATAACGATTTTGAGTTGAATATAGTTCATCTTATTTGCAAAATACTATGGCAATGGGAACTTCAGAAGCAGTTCTGCAAGTTTTTTCTGGGGCAGTACCATGCCTTTTTGGTTCTGATCCATGTTTTAGCAAATCAGACTCCATGAGCCCTTTTAAATCCCACATAAAATCTGTAAAGAAAAGGGGATCAAGGTATATGCTCAAGTGTTCATATATGATACGGAGTCACATCATGACCCATCGGCTTCATGGGGTTGGTGGTGGTTTGTATGGAAATACATCAATTCACCGATCGCAGCTTCAGAGTTGCAAATGTCAAAGAGCTGACAGTGTAAGTGGGATAGCTTCAGAGGCTGGAAATGGAACCTGGTTTGTGGATAATGCAAAGAAACGGAATCCAATTAATGGTGTAATGGATACACCAAACGTTCTAGAGTTTCAGGATGTTCAAGAGCTGAAACCAGAAATGGAGGGTTCCATTTCCAATGGCGCAGTTGAAACAGCAAGAGATACCTTTGTCAAGGTTAGAGTTGACTCCATTGAGGATGAAGCATGGGACTTGCTGCGGGAATCTATGGTATATTATTGTGGTAGTCCCATAGGAACAATTGCTGCAAAGGATCCAACCAGTTCCAATGTTCTGAATTATGATCAAGTCTTTATCCGTGACTTTATACCTTCTGGTATTGCTTTCCTTTTGAAGGGAGAATATGATATTGTTCGAAACTTCATCCTTCACACACTTCAGTTGCAGGTAATTTAACAGTTCTGATTATGTTGACCATTTAAGTTTAGCAACCAATTGTGTGCAGAATTTCTTGTCATAGTTAATTTTTTTATTCCATTTATTTATTTTTGTGTTTATATAACTGAGTTTAAATTTGCCATTGTATTGTTTTAAATTTGTTATTCCTTATTTCTTTATTTTGGAAGTTTCTTAGCACTGTTAAGAGGAATATTAATACATGATTACTTCTATTTTTCCACCAGTTTGTTAATTTTTTATGATTAAGATTCACATGAGTGATGAATTTTGACTAAGAAAACTAGCTTCTAAATTCAAAGCTGACCCCCCTCCCTAGTAAAAATTAGATGATAGTTTATATTGTACTTGTTTGTAACTTCTGTTAACATAAACTCATAGTATTGATGGTAGTTCATCCTGTTGAATGAATGTTAATGGGAAATGCATTCAGTATGTAAACAAAACTTCTGCATAGTCTTACTTGTTCAGTTAAATTGCGTGGTTTCATATTTTATCCACTCCTTCTTAAAACAAAAAAGGTTACATATATGCCATACCCAAATTGCGTGGTTTTGTATTGTGTTTGAGTGATCACAGCTCTTCGTAAGAAATTGTATATGTGAACAAATGCATTAGATGTCCCCTTGTTCAAAAATTTTAACTTTGGAACCTGTTTGATTGAAGATGTCTGTATATGGTTTCATGTGCAATCAAAATATGAAATAGAACACCTGTTCTCACATGCATGCGTTGATGGATATGTAATTTGTGTCCATTTGACAACATTGCATGTGTAACTGAAGATGATTAATTATTACCCTAACTATTTATCATTTACTTTACTTCCTTTTAAACATGGAGTTTATTTGCCCATTTGGGCACGTTTGTGGCTCATCCTGCAGAGCTGGGAGAAGACAATGGACTGTCATAGTCCTGGTCAAGGGTTGATGCCTGCAAGTTTCAAGGTGCGCACAGTTCCCCTGGATGGTGATGACTCTGCAACAGAAGAGGTATTGGATCCTGATTTTGGAGAAGCAGCAATTGGCCGTGTTGCACCTGTTGACTCTGGTAAATCAATACAGCAGAGCATGTTTTAAGAAGAACTAATTTCACTTGCATTAGAATTTAAACTCTAGCAAATCTAAGTTCATGTTATGATGTCAACTTCAGGATTGTGGTGGATTATACTGTTACGTGCTTATGGAAAATGCTCTGGAGATCTTTCAGTTCAGGAGAGAATTGATGTGCAAACTGGAATTAAGATGATTCTAAGGCTTTGTCTTGCTGATGGTTTTGATATGTTCCCAACTTTATTGGTCACAGATGGTTCTTGTATGATAGACCGCCGCATGGGGATTCATGGCCATCCATTGGAAATCCAGGTAGATGGTTTTTCAATTTGTTCTTGAGTTGTTTTCTTATTACTGTTGAAGGGAAACATTTTCTGTCTTAGACCTTGGAACCATTAATGTTCTTACTATTGTAAAATTTTGGAATAGAAGGACTATGAACAGAATCATCCCATTAGTAATGGCAGGTTTGCAAAGGGGAAAAGCTGTTTCTCCATGAGATATTGATGGAGTTTCCTAAGATGTGAGTTGGAATGGCTACTTCTCTATTAGAGGAATAGAAGAAGTTCTGGAAAGATGTCACAGGAGCAATCATTTACATACACGCACATTTAATTTCTAAGGTTTTGAAGGCCGTTACTGAAAAAGAAATGGAGATGAGAAAATTGAAAACTAATATGAACAAAAAATGCAGCCAAAAGGGTGAGAAGGTTGAATATAAGCGTATAATGATCAATCAGATGTGATGGGCCTCAAGTAGGGTGAGAACATGAATTCAAACTTGATATGTCAAGACAAATTACAGAACTTTTCTTGTGTTGCAGGGGATGGTTACAAAGTGTTGTGAACGGTGATTAGATTATGGTAAAGCAAAGAGGCTAATCAACAAAGTGCTAAATGGTTGTTGCAAGAGGTCTTTGGTAGAGAGGAAAATGTTCTTCAAATGAGGCTAGCTGAAGCTTGAATTTGGTAAAGCCAAATGTTAGTATAGTATTGAAGGAGTTTTGAAGTACATTAGAGAAATGAGTTGCCTTAGGTAATTAATTTGCTTAATGATATCTTATAGAGAGAAAATACTAGTGGTTTGGAGGAAAATTTTTATGTTGTAATTATATAAGAATAGAGACAATATTAGCACCCATTGGGCTGGTGGTACTTCTTGTTGAATTAAAAGATTGGATGAATCTTTGTACTGGAGCTCCAAGACCTGAAAAGGAAGAATGCTTGGGGAAAGGCAAGTTGCACTCTGAGACTCTATAGGGCTTGATGAAGTGAAGATAGGTATGGAGATTTTTATACACTAGTTTAAATTTATGATATGGAGGTATGTTTTCCCTCGGTATTAACTTAATATTTAGATAATTGATTGAAAATTTAAAGCATAGAGATATGGTTGAAGTAGCATTTTGGAGCATTGGAATGATGCTCTTATTCTATGTGATGCCTAGAAGGGGCCTTTAGAGCATTTGAGTTGGCTTTCATGTGATTTGAGTTGGCATTTTGTAGCTTCTGCACAGCTCTGTATTTCCTTGGGAGCTTGTTTACAAGTGTGGAAGATCTAGTTAGGGTTCTGGGATGTCGAGTGGGGAACCTCCCTACCAACTATCTGGGCCTTCCATTGGGAGCCCCTTTCAAATCCTCCTAGATTTGGGATATGGTGGAGGAAAGATTTTAGAAATGACTTGCTATGTAGAAGAAATAACAATGTTTTAAAAATTGGACCAGTCGATTGGACTAGTTCAACTGAACCGATCATCTGCTTGGTTTGATTCACTTTTTAAACCACACTTGACTTTAAGTCGAAGTTGAACTAGTGGACTGATTGGACAGATGGGTGAATTGGCTGACTGGATAGGTGGTTCACTACTTGCTAATTTTTTTTCCAAATAGGTGGGTTGGTTTTCTAAAGCCACTTTCAAACACCAATAGCCATTTCATATGGACCCCATACATACTTCAAACAGACAAGTTAGGCTTCCAAAGCATTTTCAAATGTTAATTGCCATTTCATGCAGGCCCCATGTGTTTCAACATCTTGCAGACATCAATGGCCCTTCTCCCCATGCATCACTTTTGGTTGTTAAATGACCTTTTGTGAGCCTGCCATTTTTTTTTTTTTTTTCGCTTTTTAACTCAACTTACTCAACCTGTAGGAGGGGAATAGGTATAAAATACTTGAGGTAGGTTACTACTAAGCCCATGAGCTCTTTTGTTAAATATATCATTTATAATTGAATATTTGAATATCTACTGATAAAGTAAATAATAAAATTTTATTTATATAGAGAGTTTACATTTTATCATTATTCGTGATTTAATATATTAATATTAAGGATAAAATGATAAAATATTTTAAGTGTTCCTACTTATTCATATATAATTTTAGAGTTAAATACACTTTATCCCCTCATTTTTTTGTATTGTTTACACTTTGCCTTCTAACTTGTTAAATAATAACACTTTGCCTCCCAAACTTGTTAAAGAGCAATGCTTTGCCCCAAAAAGTTGAATGAGTAGCTTATTAGGTAAAGAAACAAGGTTGAAATGCAAAGAAAAACACTTGTTGTCCAAGGTCGAAGTTGTCACACTTTGTAGTTATATGCGAAAATTATGAATAGTCATACGAACATCTCTTTAAAATAAAAAATTGAAACTGGTGGCTTCCATATTTCGAAAGTGTTTGAGAAATTCCACTTAAAGGCTACCAAACTAGTGTTCTAACTAGAGTGAGAAAAAGAGCAATCCTTTTTATAATTTATGGATAGTTTGTAAATGATGCTATAGTATTGTTTTTTAACAAGTTTGGGGGGCAAAGTGTAAAATACACAAAAGGTTGAGAGGGTAAAGTGTATTTAAGACATATTTAATTTTTTATAATTATTTTTAATTTTAATAATATATAGGCTATATATTTATAATCTTATGTTGACATCATAGTTTAACTATCAGTCCAACCACTGAATTGTGATCCAGTAACTTTTCTAGTTTAATCATTGGTTTGATTATGAAAACATTGAGAAATAGCATGCATCGAAAGGAGGAAGTCTAACTCTGATAAAAAACATGACATTCAATTTGTCAATTTACTTCATGTCTCTTTTTGTCATCTTGAGAAAGGTGAGCTCAGGGTTAGAGAAGATTTAAAAGGATTTCCTTTGAGGGGGGAGGAGGAGCTTTGGAGAGAAAACTGCCTCTAATGAATTGGTGTATAATTTTTATGGATAAGAGGAGTTGGGGTGTAGGAATTTAAAATATTTCCACTCTTAATAAGACTTTTTGGAAAATAGTGTTGAAGATTTGCAGTGGAAGGGAATCTCTTTGGAAATGAGTAATTTCAGGGAAGTATAGGGAGGAAAAGGGGGAATGGTGCTTTAGAGGAGTGAGGAAAGGGTACGAGGTGGTTGTTTGGAATGCAATCAGGAGTGGGTGGGTGACCTATAATAGTAGAATGGACTTCAAGTTAGACAATGGAATGAGGGTGAAACTTTGAAAGGATAAGTGGTGCAGTGATGTACCACTGAGGGAGGCTTTTCTGGAGTTATTCTCAATAAGATGTGGCTGCAAAATGGAGAGAGGGATTGTTGGAACCTTAGGTTTTCAAGATAGATTCATGATTGGGAGTTGGAGGAGGTTGAGGCCTTTCTTAGGAGGCTGCAAGTGCATTCTCTTAGTAGGAATATATAGGATAATATGGTTTGGCTGAATGCGAAGAGTGAATTTTCTCGGTTAAGTTATTCCATTCCTCTTTTTTCATGTGGTAGAATGTAGGCGTTTCTCTATAGTATTGTTTGAAATCCTTGGGTACCATCAAGGGCTGGCTTTTTGCATGGGAAGCTGCATAGGTAGGATAGTGGCATTGGATCAACTCAAAAGGAGATGAAGGATATCAAATAGATGCTATATGTGCAAAGGAGAAGAAATAGTTGAGTTCATCCTCCTTCACTGCACAAAAGCAACTATTTTGTGACGATTGATATAATGCTCTTTTTGGAATAAAATGGGTGATGCACTCCTTAGTGAAAAATGCCCTTTTGAGTTGACATGGATATTTTGTCAGAAAAAAGAGGAAAAAGGCTTGGAGAGCTACTCCTTTGTGCTTGTTCTGAACCATTTGGAGGGAGAGAAATGAGAGAGTGTTTGACAACACTGAAAAAGTAGACATAGTAATCAAACAAACCTTTATGTATGATATGGGTTAGAGTTTATATAGGAGATTGTTTTTTGTCCATGATGGACTTTGTAGAGTAGTTAAGCTCTAAGTAAGGGGTGGGTGGAGTTTTTTTTTTGTGTATTCCCTTGCTTTATTACATGTTGATACAATTAATCTTTGTCTATCAAAAAATGGAAAAAAAAAAAAAAATTCCAAGTAGACAGAGAGATGAAGTCATTCAAGATTAAATTCCTTATTTTAGGGTGGAGAGGGATTCAAAGAACTTGGCTACTAATATTTTCACCTTTTATTAGGGTGGGTTTCAAGCAAAGGTTTACAGTTATGATAAGCTTGGATGACTAACCAGTGAGAGTCCAAATAATGTAGGCCTAGATTATTTCCTAGTAAGATTATGACCCAAGAAAGCCCAATCACCAAATGTTAAATAAGAAAGGACAGAATGATCTCTACAGCAGAAACCTATAGAAGCATCAACCCACCCTTCAAGTTACCATTAACAAGCAACAAAAAACTAATCATCTGAGCCCATTACCCATCCTAGTAAGGACTTCATCCAAGAAGCCCCATTCCTTGTGGTAATAAACCATATACAATTCCTCCCTTCCTTGGGCACAATATCCTGTTCACAATTTCATTTACCATCAAGGTAGCATACTGAATTTGTCTGATCATGGCAAAGTTCCCTTGGAAGCAGGATGTATGGATATACTGAGAAAGTGTCTGTATTAAAATCTTCAGCTTCCACGGAATTCACACGCCTCTCTATTTCTTTTCCTGAAAGTGTCTTTCCGAAATTCGCATACTAACCTTCCAAATGGATGGCCAATCCATATGCTCATTTTCTCAATCTTTCAGCTTCCATCCCTCTGAAGAAACATGCAAGAATCTCAAAATAATTCCCAAAATAAGATATTGGTGTTCTAAGATATAACCCCATTGTGCCTTGTGAAAATTGCTTCGATCAAGAAATAAGTTAAGCTGATAGGATTCACATTGAACATGATTTTTGTAAGGTCATATATCAATTGCAGTTATTAGGATTGATTCTTTTCTAGTAGTTTTCAATGAAAATTTTAACTTACCCTGGTTACCAATGGTATTAGACCTCGGCTAATAAAAATTTCCAATTCCTTTATGACTCATTGATGGGTTGGATGGTCTTAGGATAAATATGCTGTGATTGACTTCTATCAATACTAAAATAAGTAACAAAATCCACATTTAGTAGAAAGACTTTTAGTAACGTGAAGAAAAACTATTTTGATGTGCAAAAATCTAAAGGTAGTGAAAGTAAACCTTTGATTTTTTCTTTTTAAAACTTTTATTCTAATTATTCTAACTTCAGATTTTAGAATGAGAAACTTCAAATGTTATAATGTATTGCTTCATCTAATGGTAACTTTTTGGACAGTCAAGCTTTTTAATGCAGGTTTGAGCATGTGTACAACCACTTCATGCAAAAAACAAAAAAAAAAAAAGGAAAGTAAAAAAAGGTCCTCTTCTTAGTTCGTGCAAGCATTCTGTAATGGGACTTGCACTAGATTTTTGTATTTCTTTCCCCCTTCTTTGATCCGGGTAGATCTAGTAAATGAAAGGGACTTACCTCTGATTGAATTTGCTTATAAAGTCCATTGAAGACGCATAAACTCTATTAAAAAAAGCACCCCTCAATGAGAAAAGAGAAACAACATTACTGATTTCAGTTTGATGGTCATTGGCTGTTCCTCCTAAGAAGTGCACCTGTTTGTCCCATCCCACCAGAGAAAATGATGAGGGGTTACCACCCAAGCTGGAGTTCTCCTCTTACAGTCTCACCCATATATCTCATAGGCCATGGCACAAGAAGATATCATCATCCATCTGATAGAAAATTGCAAAAATAAAGGACCAAAATTGTAATTAAAGGCAATTTACCAATTCCCCATCCCTATTACACATACAAAACCAATCTGGAAGAAAATTTCCCTGTTTAACAAATTGATTGATTGTGAGACTCCTGTCCTTTGCTCTAGGCAAAATAAAGAACGGAACATTGAGATACAAATCTGGTTAGGATGATCATTAAGTTTTTAGAAATACTTTTTGTTTGAGGCACACATCTAGTTGTGATGAGACATAGAGAATCCATAAGTTTAAATATGGTGTTTTGTTAACATTTAGGTTTGAAATAGTGTAACAGATGCTTGATTTGAATAGTTCTCTACATCATTTTATGGGTTGCAGTTGGTGACTTTAGGCTTCTAGAGGCTCTTAACATTCTAATGACTATAACAATGTTTCTAGTGGCTTGATTCAGGATTTTGATCAAATGAAGTCATCCTTATGACATCATGGGTGGTTGGTTAACTCTCCTATCAAGTGATACAATAGAAGTAAGCAGTTCTGTTGTAGCAAGTGAATATTTACATTTCCTTCATTCCATTTTGTAGGTAGCAACATTGTATTTCTTGGTTCTAAAAAGATCAATACATATTTTTAACATAGTCTAAATGCGCTTTTGGGGATATATTAGGCATCAAGATGAACTTGGTTTAGATCAGCTTATTAGGTATCCTCTAACAAAGGTTAAATATGAAATTCAAAGACTTGCCTGGTTCCTATCTTCAAAAACACTTTTCAAGAATAGGTTTTTTTGAAAATAAGAACACAGAACATGTTTCAGAGAAAATCATCTGGGTAGCATCCCATTTTTTAACTAACATTAGAAGACTTTTCTCAAGTCACTTAACTAAACAGTTCTTTAATCTGTTAGACTTGTTCCTTTTTTTTTCAGCTCTCCAAGCACTGAACCAAATGGTTATATTGATTTCCTGTTTCTGTGTTCTTCAAGACAGAAAGTTGTTATCATCAAACAGAACTATACCCCCCCCATGCTTCATCTGTGTCCGAATATATATAAAATATCTTTAGTTATTGCTGGGAAGTAATTCTATGTTAGATTAATATGTTGATCCTGTTGTGAGGAAGTTTAAAAATAGATCAACTTGTGGAAGAATCAATTTTTTGTGAGATGGAATCACTACTCTCTAATCCATGTTTTCTAGCCTCATGTTTTGATCTATGCCACTTCTCAAATTTTGTGGGGATTTAGAGAAATGGAGTGCATTTACCTGTCAAACTTAGTTGACATTTTCATAAGATCTACAGTTTTATGGTTGGTGGGGCATATCAAGCTTGATTAGCTTAGTATCATAGTTTATTAATTTAGACTTTTGAGTCACCAAAAAGTTTTATTCTACAATTTACCTTATATGAATCAAAGTCCCAACTTTAGGTGGTGTTTGGATACATTTCCTGTATTTTGTTTTTTTTAGAATAGAAGAATAGTATTGGCTCCTATATAAAATGTAAGGACTGTTGAAAAACCATTTTTCCTCATTTGTTTCCTCTGAATAATACAAGTTTATAATGCATCATATAGTTGACTTCTAAGGCCTAAAAATGGAAATACAGCTACCTATTCTAATGACACTAGATTTTTAGGAATTACACAAGTAACTTTGGATGGCTATGCATTAATTTACACTGCTATACAATCTATTTTAGGAAGGAGAATTAAGTCAAAATATTGTCAAATATTCAAACAATATTTCCATTTCATCCTTATTCATGGCCAGTGTTGTAGTCTATTAGGACGCAAACTCTATTCTTAACACCATTAAATTTTTATTATTTTTTAAATGTAGTAATGAGAGCATGAAAATATTGAATGAAATAAAAAAGATGACATGATCTGCTAAAATTAATTCAATGTAGTAACGTCTGCATGTGTAAACCTCATGTTGAATATTTCCTCTTGGTTTTTATTTATTTATTTTGATTTGTTTGCATACTTGACTGAATGGTAAGAGGACAATGCTGATAGAATGTGCCACTCTCCAGTCTACAATCCCTGGCAGATGTAAAAAATTAGAAGTTTGTGAAATATGGATCTTCTTGGAAATTATGATATAATTTGGCTTTGTTACCAAAAGATGTGACCTACAATTTTTGTTTAGATTTTTAAGATATACATTCTAAGAAATATTGGTTTAATGCTAAAAGCATAAAATTTAAGGCTCTGTTGTGGATAGCTTTTAACTCATGCTTTTGATCTGTACAAGAAGTAGAGCAAGTATTATTGTTGTGCAGTTGATTTTATGTTTAATTTCTGTATTATAAAAATGCTTTTAAGAATATGGATAATTTTGACATTTTGAAAAATATCCATTCAACAGAAATACTTATCCCCATCATGTTTGAGTAGAAGTTGTTTTTCAAAATGTAAATAATCATGTTGGGAACTGTGAGTTCCTTATTTGAGAGTTTTATCTGAACATCTTTAGAAGTTACGTTTAACCTTCAAATAGTGCTCTTAGCATTTAAGAAACTCTCCTAAACAACTTAGTAAATAAAGAGAAGAGAGGAGAGGGGAACATAATGGATGATAGTGGATATCTAAAGATGTGGAACATCACTGCTTGTAAGGTAATTTTTATTTGTTTATTTATTTATTTATTTTGTTTGAAAACTTCATTGACTATGTTGATAAGCTTAGAATGACTCTCTCTCTCCCTCTCTCTCTCTCTCTCTCTCTCTCTCTCTCTCTCTTTCTCTCTCATCTTCTCTCTGCTTATCTGTGTATTTTAGACTTTTAAAAAATTTTTTTTTTTAAATCATTTTATTACACAAAGAAAAAGAAAAGAAAAGAAGGGGAGAAAAAAGGAAAACAATAACAAGAACGCTTGGCCCCTAATGATTGTCAAAAACTATTATGTCATCTGACTCTGTTTTTCCTTTTTCTATATTTCTCAAGGAGATCTTGTCCTTTTCTGTGTCCCATATCTTTCTTTCAGTGATGTCACATAAGAAAGTGATGAGAAGGAGAAAGTAAAAGAGAAGAATGAAAGTAATGGAAATGAGAGAATTGTATTATGTTGGTCTCGTTACAAGAGTCTTGTCTAGAAGAGAAGTCAATGATGTGGTGTCCCACCATTGAGTTCAAGATCTCTAGAGGATTATTATACATTAATCTGCTCAGTTGTTTCTATAAGCTGTATTTATATAGAATAATAGCTGCTAATGCAATTTAAAATTAGAGACTTCAAAGTAGAAACTTCTACTGAACAAATAATTTCTAAAATCTAGAAGGGTCCACCTCAGAAAGCCATAATGAAACAAGAAACTTCTATAATTATTGCTTGTACAGAAATAAATATTTGACATGAAGGCTTAATTGCCACATTTTACTCTTAAATTTGGAAGTTTTGTTGAGATGATAGATCCATGGGTGGAATCACCATGGTCTTTGCAATTTTTTTTTGAGAGCTATCTTCATCAATAAATGCACAATGATATCTGTCGGTTATTTGTAGACTTATGCTTTCCAGAATTCCACTTCTATCACCATTTTAAAATGAAAATAAAGTGGAAGACAAAGACTGACTTGTATAGATAGACTGCCCGTAAAGGTTATGAAGTCAAAGTCAAATCAACCATTCACTTCCGGACCTAGGCAATAGAGAGGCGAGACATGTACAAATAGAGTAGACATGATACTGTCTCTATGACTGAAGGACTTCAAAGGATTTAAGCTTCAAGTCTGAAAATTGTAAATCTTGAATCAATGAAACAAAGGAAAGATGAGTGGATTCTCTGGGAAAGGATGTGAGTCTAATTCTCAGATAGTTTGTAGTAAATTCAGTTAGGTTTTCTTTTGACAAGAATATAGTTCTGCACTTAATCTCCTTAAAGCTGTGATGAGTTTGAATCTGCTTTCCCCATTTGAGCCCTTCATTATCTGAAACTTAAATTACCACTCAATGATAAAATGACTAATCTAGTTGTGAGTTTTGTTTAATTAGATTTCATTGTACCATTTTAAGTTTCCTTGTTTCCTAGTAAAATAATAAGTTTAATTTTGGTACAACATTGTTGTAGGCATTATTTTATTCAGCATTACTTTGTGCACGGGAGATGCTTGCGCCAGAAGATGGATCCGCTGACCTTATCCGAGCACTGAATAATCGTTTAGTAGCATTGTCATTCCATATCAGAGAGTATTATTGGATTGATATGAAAAAACTAAATGAGATCTATCGTTACAAAACTGAAGAGTATTCGTATGATGCAGTTAACAAGTTCAACATTTACCCAGATCAGATATCCCCTTGGTTGGTGGAATGGATGCCTAATAAAGGAGGCTATTTAATTGGGAACTTGCAACCAGCTCACATGGATTTCCGCTTCTTTTCTCTTGGAAACTTATGGTCTATCATAAGCAGTCTTGCAACAATGGATCAGTCGCATGCTATCTTGGATCTTGTTGAAGCCAAATGGGGAGATTTAGTGGCAGACATGCCACTGAAGATATGTTACCCTGCTCTTGAAGGTCAGGAATGGCAAATTATCACCGGTAGTGATCCTAAGAACACGTAAGAATTCCATCTTACTGCCTATGCTATTCCTTTTTTTTTTTTTCCCTTTGATTTGATTGTTTTCATGTCACTATTGGATTGCATTTTGATGCAGGCCTTGGTCCTACCATAATGCAGGTTCCTGGCCAACTTTGCTCTGGCAGGTTAGTCATGAATTTTTGGTCAATCTTTTGTTGGTAAACATCTTTGTTTATTATCAATATTAGGAATGCATTTTGAGACTAGTGATGGTAATATAGTTTTAAGGATGAAAACTTTATTTTCTCTTAGATGGAGTCAAGGCTCTTCTGTTGTACGACTGGCCAGGCAGACCAGTTCAATATCTATATAAATGTCAAGATTTCTAATTTTCAGAATCTCTGTCCCCTATGAAGGATTTCTGCAACAATTGCTCACCTGATTGAATGACCCTAACCATTTGGAATGCATTTGAACATTTCCTATCCAAAACTAGCAATACACTTGGATGGTTACTGACATTCAATTGAATTGGTTTTGACTCGTATTAGGATTGGTAGGTTGTTAGAAACAGCTTATGATGTTAACCTATTCAAGATGGCTTCTGCAGCTCACAGTTGCATGCATTAAGATGGATAGACCACAAATTGCAGCAAAAGCTGTTGAAATAGCTGAGAGACGCATAGCACGGGACAAGTGGCCTGAATATTATGATACCAAAAAGGCAAGGTTCATTGGGAAACAAGCATGCCTATTCCAGACCTGGTCAATTGCTGGCTACCTCGTGGCAAAGCTCCTCCTTTCTGACCCCACTGCGGCCAAGATTCTGATAACTGAAGAGGATTCTGAACTTGTCAATGCCTTCTCCTGCATGATCAGTGCCAACCCAAGAAGAAAGCGAGGTCGAAAGAGTTCAACTCAGACCTTCATAGTATGAGTATTGTCTGGCAACTAATAATTATTTGGAAAAAGGTATTCGATATGATGCATGCATGGAACGGTTGGTAAAGTATTCACCTGATTTATGATTTAATTAAAGTCATTCATTGGCAATTATTTGAAATTGGGTTTATAAATGTAATAATATTCTTTTCTCTTTTCTTTTTTCCTTTGGGTAAGCTGAAATTTGTAATGTAGGCTTATCCATTTATTGTATGATATCTGCGTTATAAAGATTTGTGTATTCTGATTTAGGACTAGAGTTTGCATTTGAAGCCTCCTGTAATTGTATGGACAATGGGGAGACTGGTCTTTGATTTGTACTGTCTATGTTACTAGATCAATGAAATGGAAGAGTCACTATTTTAGAGAATTTGTTGTGAGTTTATCTGAATTGTCTGTAATATTTTATGTATGAATGTTATGCCTCTTGGGTTTTTAAATCAACATTAGTTTACTTTATTGGGGGCGGAGTGCAAACAAAGAGGCAGGCTCTTTAAGGGAGTTACTACAAATTCTACTATTCTTCCAGCTGAGAAGATGACACAGGTATATAAAGCCTTCTATATGATTGGTCTATTTTACTAGGGATTATGTATACATAAATTTATCATTGTTTGATGATTCATTCATCTGTTCAACTTAGAAATATTATCTAATTTTCGGTTTAGAAAACTTTTGTTGAATGGTTAAAACTTACCTATTCAAACTGATTTCAAGTAGTTAATCTACTAATAGGACTCCCTATTAGCAGCCTCCACTTCTTTCCCTCTTTGGCTGAGCCTATTAGGAGTCAAATAATTATTATAACCATCAATTATTAAAGGAAAAATAGAGAACATAAATACTGCTTTTGGGAAATGTTCAATCAATCATATTACTGCTTTTGGCTTTATATGATGGTATCTGCATGAGACTTTGTTTCATAGTATCAGTGATAAGGTTTTCTTCTAGTTTAGTGTATAGATGATTATATAGTTACAAAAAGACATACTTTTTGGGTATGTATATTGTCCACTAGTTGATCTGACATGTGGCAATCTTAGCCAGGATCTCCTTAATCCTACTATGGTAAACAAGTTGAAATTGTCAGCTAGGACCTCCCTGGATCAATTCAGTTGCCTGCAGGACATCAACACAAGACAAAAGGTTAGTATATATATACATATATTAATGCTTTCAATTTATTCTATTTCTACATGAGTTGTCTTTTATAAATGGATGTATGGATGACTACAGTTGTTATTTTAATAAATTATCATAAAATACCACTGCCACCAAGCAGGATATTTTATGACCTGCTGCATTTTTCTCTTTTCTGTTAATTGGTTTTTATGTTATCTCTGATGGCAAGCTGACTTATGCAACTAATCAAACAGTGTTGGCTATAGATTTGATCCTTGTCTCCAACTCCTGCTGACTGGACCTACCTGGTCTTTTGAATAACCCTGTACAGAGACATCAGGCTCCATTTATTACAATGGAGAAAATGATTGATATGTTTGCTTTACATGCAATATTTACACAGGTGGCTTGGTTTGTTTGTTCATATCTTATGGGCTCTCCAACAAGAGTTTTAGGGGGCTGAAAGGAAAACTTAAATTATTTATTGCATTCTATTTTCTCAGTTCTTGAATTTGTTGCTTTTTAGTGAATGTATCTTTGCACTTCTAGGATCAAGTAGAAATTGGAGGAGAAATAAACAAAGTCACGTGTCAGTGTCACGATCGTGTTTAATATATACACACTTGATATACTGCATGTACGCCCTCGATATTTACTTATATACACTTCCATCATTTAAGATGAGAAATTAACCATGAGAAAGCTGGTTTCATAGTAAGGTTTTAGATGAGTACGTCAGTAGAGAGCAAGCTAAATCTGTGAAGCTAATGCACTCAAGCACAAACACTAGAAGACAGGAACAAAGCTAATTAGCAGTATTGATATATAGGTGCTAACATTAAAGAAAAATACCCAAGATACATCCTAAGATATCTTAGAGTAAAATTAATTGAAATAAGCCATCAGTCATTTTCCTCCACAGTGAATGAGGACCTAGTCTTATTGTTTGTGTACAAAGCTGTCTCTCTCACATTTTGACATTTCTCTTGTCCTCACCCTCCTGCTGTCTGGTGGGTATCATGTATTAATCTTTTTCCACATTGCCAGTGTGAATTAACAAGAGTGTTGAGCACATGGACTGAAAGTCAACCTTTTTTAAAGCCCCTTTACCTTGATGTATTGCAGTTGAGGCCCTCCCATCCCAACCCCCTTTTGCTTCAGTTAGGGTGAAATGCCAACTGCATCTGTAATTTTCTTCTTAGAATGCAGGGTGGCTCATTGCACCTGGAATCAATCAAATTGTCGCCCATGTTGCATCTTTGGAGTGAAAACTAGAACTACCCCCTTCCAATTCCTGAAATCAGATGAAATTAGGGCAACCACAATGTGGGAGATCATTATTGGTGGTGTCCTGAGAAGAGAAGGGATAAAAGGATAAACGGATAGGATGACTGTCACTTCAATAGTTAAATATAAGGTTGTTGAGCTTAATAATTCCTGGCACATGAAATGTGTGGCTGACCCCTCTGTCTGTAGGATGGCAACCGCCAAGGCGTGCTTTCCTTTTGGGGGAGAGTAGGGTAGGTGTAACTTTGTAAGCTTCAGCTTTTCTAGGAGAATCTCTCGGTATATGAAACCACATTTCTTCTCAATAATGGATAGAGCTTACAGTGAATGGACCCAAATTCTTGGCCTGCTGGGATTCTTGTCTGAGACATGCATTGCCACTACTTCTTGTAATGCCTTACCTACATGCTAGTCTATGTATGTGTCGGTATATGCACGTCGAAGATATTTGAAGGGAATGTTGTTTTGATTGGTATCAGGATCATAACCAACTATATCTTGGAATAATGAGGATCCATTTTGACATTGATGATACTATTTTAGCAGCTTAGCAGGGGATGATACTACCAAGAGTTGAATTGCCAAGTAAGAAACGAAGAACATGAAATATCATCATTAAATGTGCCATTATTTTAGCCTAAAAGGACACCAGAATTAACCAAGTCAAATGGTATTTTGATGATCATTGAATCCCGTCAAATCTTTAACCCTATCATTTCCTTCAACCCCCTCATATTCCAGAATGATTATTATGGTTTCGATCTTCCTTCAGGATGTCAAGGGAATATTACCAAATTCTCACCACCGGCTTAAAGTTTAGATTAATAAGAGGTTTTTTCTGTTTTCTAACAGGGATTATAATTTAAGATGCTAGTATTGATCATATGGGAGGGGGGGGGGGGGGCAACCAACCTCCCCATCAATAATTAAAAGAAAAAACTCCAAATATGGAATATATTGCCAGAAATGGAATCCAGCGCTTGGGCCCATGGTCAGGAGAACAGCCGGCCTTGACAGCCTAATCTCACTTTGCCGGCCCAAGCCCACGCATTCCCTCCTCCCACTCTTCAAAAACCTTTCCTCCACTCCCATTCATCGTTCAATTCTTTTCTGTCCATCGCCACCCCCGCAGTGACGATGCAGTCGTGTTCCGACGACATCGCCGACGAATTTGACAGCCTCAGCCTCAATTCCACCACCACCACCGCCTCCACCACCGTTGACATCAAGCACAGCTCTAGCTCCGGGTCTGAGGTCACCTGGGCTCCGCCCAGCATCGCCACCTCCTCCTCCAAACCCCACGCGCCCTCCGGAGACCCCTGCTGGCAGGCAATCCGGCGCGCCCAGGCCAGTAGCGACGGCGGCGCCCTCGCCCTCCACGAACTCCGGTTCCTGCGGCGGCTTGGGAGCGGCGACATCGGGAGCGTGTACCTGGTGGAGCTAAAGTGCGCGGGAGGGTGCATGTTTGCGGCGAAGGTGATGGATAAGAAGGAGCTGGTGAGTAGATACAAGGAAGGTAGGGCGAGAATAGAGAGGGAAATATTGGAAATGTTGGATCATCCATTTTTGCCCACGCTTTATGCCACGCTGGACTCTCCACGGTGGTCCTGTCTGTTGACGGAGTTCTGTCCCGGCGGCGACCTCCACGTCCTCCGGCAGCGTCAGCCTGATAAGCGCTTTCACGAAGCTACTGTCCGGTGGGTACAGTTAGTTAGTTACTCTCACTCTTTAACTCCCTATATTTACTATACGCTTCGCTATACAGAAACATGCAAATGTCAGGTCAACGTGATGATGAAAAATGATGCTTCATCATTGTCTTGGGGGTCCATCGGAGGGCTGAAAATCTACACTGTTGATTGTGGTGGGGCCTTCATTGCCTTTGAGTGGAGGCCCACACAATGTTTAATGTGTGTGTCCTGCACTGGATCGTTGACTGCCTGAGAAGAAAATAGGAATAATAAGGTCAGCAGAATCAATGGTGAGCTCAATTCGATGATACTTTGTCGTGGCTCACGTTCTTGACTACCGTTGATTCACTCGTAATTGCAGAAGTTCAGGCGGTCGCGACTTAAAACACCGCCGGATCTCCTGTTTAGCTTAATTCCTTCGAAATTTATGGTTTGTCGTTATTTAGCATTATTCTAAATTTCTAATTGCACTAATTCCCACTATTTTCGCCGGAGTTTTGGGATTATTTCGTAAATTCCTCCTCCATTTAGGATGTTTATGTATTATGTATTATCCCTGCTGGCCTTGGTGGCATTTGGGTAATTTCGAAGCCGTCCGCGTTTTTGAACTTCTGCTGGCTAAACATGCTAGCCCCTACCAGTGGCGCCGTGATGCTGGTGCACAGCAACCCTGTGGACCCCTGCGTGCAAGATTATGGAGTGGAGATATTCCACGCGCTTTTGTCTGTGGTCAATAACTGAGTCTATATGTCTCTCAACGATCACGCGCTGTTGATGCGCCTGGGGTCGAACTATTCGCTTATTTTATTAATATTGGAGTTGGTCTTGTGTGTTTCATTATGTACAGATTCTACGCATCGGAAGTGATCGTGGCTCTAGAATACCTTCACATGATGGGGATAATCTACCGTGACCTAAAACCCGAAAACGTGCTCGTGAGATCGGACGGTCATATTATGCTCACAGACTTCGATCTCTCATTAAAAAACGATAATTCTACATCAACGGCCCAGATCGTCTCGGATCAAAACCCGGCGTGCAAAAACTCCAGCACATACCCATCCAGCGACTATCCAACGGAGCCGCCTCCATTTGGTGAGTCATCATGCATTATACCCAATTGCATCGTTCCAGCTGTCTCATGCTTCCACCCGATCCGACGGCGGAGAAAGAAGCCACGTCACAGGAGGGCCCTGGAGATCGTGGCGGAGCCGGTGGACGTGCGGTCAATGTCGTTCGTTGGGACGCACGAGTACCTGGCCCCAGAGATCGTATCGGGGGAAGGGCACGGGAACGCGGTGGATTGGTGGACGCTAGGCATTTTCATATTCGAAATGCTGTACGGGACGACGCCGTTTAAGGGCGTGGACAATGAACTGACCCTGGCTAACATCGTGGCCCGAGCGCTGGAGTTCCCGAAGGAGCCATGGGTGCCAGCGGCAGCCAAGGATCTGATCACACAGCTGTTGGTAAAGGAGCCCAGCAGGCGAATGGGAGCCACCATGGGCGCCACCGCCATCAAACACCATGCCTTCTTCAACGGGGTGAACTGGGCGCTGCTGAGATGCGTTAGTCCACCCATCGTTCCCCGACCCTGCAACGACGTAGTTTCACCCCAAGGTTGTACGGACATCTCCATAGAGTATTACTAGGAGAGAGTGGGTGTGGGAAGGCTAAGTGAAACCTCATTGTGTAGCAGTAGCCCCCGCAGGGCCACACCACATATAAAGTTAGAACCAACCAACCAACCACATTCATTGGTCCCCAACATATACGTATGCATCTCAAATTGTGTAAACCAAAATTTCATATGAAAAAAATGCTTTCGATTATTATTACCATTAACAGTTAGTTTACTTTTTATTTTTGTAATTAGTGGGCGGTGCATGTGGGACGTGGGACATGGGTTGAATTTGTGTTTGCTTATGCAAAATCAAAACAACCACCCATGTGCTCTGTTTTAGTGTGGGGGATGTCTAATGAATGCAGATCTTATAACAAAATTACAATCAAACAGATAGGTGGATTTCATGGATATATTGGATATGTTGAAAAATATCTATGGATATTTTGATAAAAATATTGATGAGATAAAAATGAATGAAAACTCATAAAAATATTAGGAAAAATTAAAAGAAAATAATAAAAAAAACAATAATACACATATTGAAGTTTTATAAATATTTATCCAATTTTGAATGCATAAGAGAAATGGTTGCATGATTTTTAAAAATATTTATAGTTTTATTTTTTTTATTTCAAATTTATATTTATCTTGTATTTAATTAATATATAAAAGAAATAAAAAAACTCATTAAAAAACTATGATAATGATTTTTATATTTTAATAATCATTGAAATTCTTGAATATAAGATAATTAAAATTTATTTATTATTAAAATTTTATTTATTTATTTATTTTTTGTTTTGTAGAAATGGGTTAGAAAGTATATTAAGTTTTAGAGTAAATTTTGTACATATATTAAAGTAGCAAATATGTGTTGAACGGATATGGTAGTCAAGTGTTGAAGGTTAGTTTTGTTAAACTTAGGGTTTGGGGTTTGAGTCTTAGTAGTGTCCAGGTGACTTTTAGGAGTCTGATTGCTTGAAGGAATTAACCTTTTCTTAGGGAAGTGGCTTGTTAGGAAGCTAATCATAAGGGATCATGTCAAGCTTTCCATTGGTTAGCCATATCTATGTTAGGTGGCGTATGGCAGACCAACAGGGTAACGCCTCCTATTGATGGGACAAGACAAGCTTCATATCGGGATTTGTTTCTCATGTGTGTTCCTTGGTTTCCTTTGTTAATGGGACAAGATGAGCTTCATCTTAGGATTCGTTCCTCGGATGCATCTCATCCTAGCCCTTGATACCTATGCCAACGAACCTTTTTTAGTAGTTTGCTTTGGGGGTCGAGAAGGATTCCTTGGGTGTCAGTAGTTTGTGAGGTTTAACCATTCTAGTAGGTTTGAAATCCCTATCAGAGCATCCCTTTGCATCCACGAGGTCCTAGACCATGGAGTTTTTGGAACAACTCAAGTTAAATAGTCAATCATTCCTAGATAGGTTGTGAAGCCTGCCTAGACTCGGTATATCCAATGGGTCATTTTCAGTATCTAGTAACTCTAATGGGTTGTTTTCGGTACCCGACACCTCTAATGGGTCATTTTCGGTACCCGACACCTCTAATGGGTCGTTTTCGGTATCCGACACCTCTAATAGGTCGTTTTCGGTACCCGACACCTTTAATGGGTCATTTTCAGTACCCGATACCTCTAATGAGTCATTTTCGGTACTCGGTACCTTTAATGGGTTGCTTTCTATACTCGGTATCTCTAATGGGTTGTTGCCAGTACCTTGTACCTCGAATGGGTCGTTTTTGGTACCCAATACCTCTAATAGGTTGCTTTCGATACCCGATACCTACAATGTGACCCATTAGAGTAACTAGTTCTAGGCACACTTCATAATCTGCCTAGGAACGACTGATTGTTTAACTTAAGTTGTTTAAAAAACTTCAAGGTTTGAGACCTTGTGGTTAGGAAGGGATGCTTCGGTAGGGATTTTAAACCTGTTGACACAGTTAGCAAATCTCACAAACTACTAACACTAGAGGAATCTTTCTTGGCCCCTGAGTAAACTATTAGAAAATGTTTGTTGGCATAGGTATCAAGGGGAGTAGTGGGATGTGTCCAAGGAATGAATCCCAAGATGTAGCTCATTTTGTCTTATTAGCAAAGGCTGCCACAAAATGCATACGAGGAACGAATCCTAAGATAAAGCTTGTCCTATCCCATTGGCGAGAGTCACTACCTTGCTAGTCTACCATGCACTGCTTCACATAGATCTGACTTAGCAACGAAGAGCTTGATATGATCCTTAATGATCAACTTCCTAACAAGCCACTTCCCTAAAAGGTTGACTTTTTCATCTAGGTTTAGGGTGAGCTTGATAGAAGCGGATCAATGACTACCTGTATCGATGATCATACGATGGTCCATACCTAAAGTGTGTGTGAAGCGATGGGGTCGAATACTTGCTAGCAAAGATCCACGAAGTGCATTACAACAACCATGACGGGGGATGCTCCCTAGCTCATAAGGTGCTCTCTTAGGGTTATTTCTACTTGACCATTCAAAAAGATGCTTCTACACACGTTCAAAAATGAGAAAAGTGCACACGGTATGCATTGGTATCTCACTTATCAGTTGAGCAGTCGATTCCCCATTATAAGCCCTTAGCTTTTTGCATAATGCGGACTCAACATTGTAGGGCCACTCCCCATTACGACAAGATGCATCCAAGGAACGAATCCTAACATGAAGTTCATCTTGTCCCATCAGCAAAGGATGTCATAGAACGCGTGCAAGGAATGAATCTAAGATGAAGCTTGTTTTGTCTCATTGGGCAGAAGGCGTTGCCTTATTGGTCTGCCATGTGTCACCTGACACATATCTGGCCAACTAATGGAGAGCTTAATGTGATCCTCAATGACTAGCTTCTTTGCAAGCCATTTCCCTAGGAAAAGGTTGACTCCTTCAACTAATCAGAATCTAGTAGGAGAAACCTAGCCATAAGAAGAAAGGAAGAGCGATGAACAAGGTAGATCTCCATTCCTCCACAATCTACATAACCCCAAGTCTTAAACTAGATCATTAGTGGACTAGGAACTTGATAATCCATGAAAATCATATGTGGAAGGGGTGTGCAACAACATATGTGTGTGTGTGTGTATGTGTGTGGCTATATATATTTTAATTTTAATGCTCACTTTATTGCTCAAGGTTACCAACTTTTCTTTCTCAAAGGATAACTTGCTGTCCACACTTCTTCTTTCCGACAACTTCTTCTTTCCTTATTTTAGCCCACACTTGCTGTACACACTTCTTTCCTTATTTTAGGCCACAATTGTTTCCTTATTTCTCCATTTATTATTCTGTACAGTTAGCATACATTATTTGACATATTATAGTTTACATGTATAGGGCTAGAATCATGCAGGAATTTATTTGCTTTTATTTGCTTTCTATGTATAGGATCCTTGTAAAGTCTATATATAATTTACAAAACTCAAGGCCAAGGCATTCGACCATTCACACAATATTTTGACATGGTATAGAGCAAGGTTGCTAATTTTTCTTCCCTCAAATTCTTTTCTGTCTTCTCGGTTTCGGAGGTGCCTCTCGTGTCTTTCGGTCAAGTCTGTTTTGATCCTTGCTGCACCCAACCACAACCATTTTTCTCGGTATTTCTGTGGCTGTCATGGGTCAGTTTTCTTCTGGGATTTTTTTTTGGTCCATCATTTTGTCTCGGGTTCTATTTATTTTCTATGGATTCCTCACCTTTATGTGTTAAGTTTACATGCATAAATTATTCTACCTGGGCATTTCAGTTTGAACTTTTTCTCAAGGGAAAAGACCTTTGGGGTCATATTGATGGCACAAATGTTGAAAAACCATCCACTTTTGACAAATCTTAGGATGCTGGGTCTTCTCCTTCATGGGTTGTGCTTGATGCACGCATCATGTCTTGGCTTCTTGGTTCAGTGGAGCCTCATATTGTCACCCACTTGCGGCCCCATCACTCCGCTCAATCTATGTGGGCTTATTTGAAGAAAGTTTATCATCAGGATAATGATGCTCATCGCTTTCAGTTAGAACATGCGATTACCATTTTTCAACATGGTAGTCTTTCCATCCAGAACTACTACTCGGCATTTCTGACTCTTTGGCATGAATATGCTGATTTGGTTACAACGCATGTTCCTATTGCCGCTCTCTCAACTATTCAGGCTATTCACGCGACTACTCGACGTGATCAGTTTCTTATGAAACTACGTTTGAAATATGAATCTGTCTGCTCCTCTTTACTAAATAGATCTCCTATTCCCTCTCTTGATATTTGTTTTGGTGAGTAACTTCGAGAAGAGCAACGCCTTAGTACTCAAGCTATTCTAGAGCAATCTCATGGCAGTTCCGGGACGACAACTATAGCTTATGCTGCCCAAGGACGCGGACCACCTATGCATTCTAAAAATTTGCAGTGTTTTTGCTGCAAGGAATATGGGCATATTGCTGCCACTTGCCCTAAGAAGTTTTGTTCTTATTGCAAGAAGAAGGGTCACATTATCAAATAATGTCATATTCGCCCCCAGAATTGTCAGGCCTAAGCATTTCAGACTTCGATTATTATCCCTCCTGTAGCAACTTCTGCAGCACACGACTCTCCTTCAGCTGCGTGCTTTGTTCCTGTACCTCTTACACTAGATTACTGCACCCCAAAAATGGTGCAACAGATGTTAATTTCAGCATTATCAGCAATAAGGTTTCAAGGTAACAATTCTACTAAACTCTGGTACGTGGACTCGGGGGCCTCTAATCACATGACTAATAATCCCACCGCTTTGTGTCATGTTTGGCCCTACGCTGGTCAATCTTCCATTCAGACTACCAATGGAAGCTCTTTGCCCATAGCTACTATCGGTGATGCTTCTTCTAAGTTCACTGATGTGTTTCTTGCTTATCAGCTTTCCACGAATCTTATTTATGTTGGCCAATTAGTTGATAATAATTGTGCTGTTAATTTTTCTGGTAATGGTTGTGTTGTGCAGGACCAGGTAATAAGGAAGCCGATCGCGAAGGAACCTAAAGTGGGGCGCTTGTTTCCACTATTTTACCTGTTCCAGATTGTTCTCCACTTTCTTCTATTAAGTCTTTTGCTTGTAATAATGTTTCAGATCTTAGTATGGTGTGACATCGTCGTTTAGGCCATCCCAATACTCAGATCTTATCTTATGTATTGAACTCTAATTTACCTAGTAATAAGGATCGTCCTTGTTTATCTCTTGAGTGTGATTCTTGCAACAAAATACTTTGATCTTATCCATAATGATGTTTGGGGACCTTCCCTAGTTAGTTCACATGAGAAATTTAAATATTATATGACTTTCATTGATGATCATAGCAGATTTACTTGGGTCTACTTTCTTCGCTCTAAATCTGAGGTGTTTCGTACTTTCACTGAGTTTTTAGTGTATGTTGACAATCAATTTTCTACTTCTATTAAGATATTACGCACAGATTCCGGTGGTGAGTATTTGTTTACTGAGTTTCAAGCATTCTTGGCTTCTAAGGGTATTATTCATCAACGTTCATGTCCCTCTACTCCTCAACAAAATGGAGTTGCCGAACGCAAAAATCGTCATTTTCTAGATGTGGTACTTACTCTCTTGTTAGAATCTTCTGTTCCCTCCATGTTTTGGGTAGAGGCTCTAAAAACTGCTACTCACTTGATTAATCGTTTACCTTCTCAAGTCCTACATATGGAGTCTCCCTATTTCCGCTTATTTGCTAAGCAACCTAGTTATGATCACCTTTGTATTTTTGATTGTGTATGCTTTGTTCATTTACCTCCTCATGAGCGACATAAATTATCTGCTCAATCTGTTTGATGTTCTTTCTTGGGATATAATATGTGTCAAAAGGGATTTGTTTGCTATGATCCTACATTACATCGTACATGTATTTCTAGGAATGTTATTTTCTTTGAAAATCAACATTTCTTTCATGTATCATCTTCTACTATGTCATCCTCTTCTACTGTGGTCTTCCCCTCCTTTAAGCAGCAGTTATCAGATCTTCATCCACTCAATTCTCGCTTTCAACCAGGTATTGTGTATACGAGACGCTCCCCCCTACAGTCTCTTTTGGTGGCTCACCCGATATCTGATCCTACCACGCTCCAGATTCAGTTGATTGCAGCACCTCCAGCACCTTCAGTACGTCGCTCTTCTCGAGTGTCTATATCTCTAAATAGGTATGGATTTTCCTCTTTTAGTTTTGGCAATTCTATTTCAGCCCTTACTGCTGCATTGTCCAATTTTGATATTCCCACATGCTACTCACATGCTGCCAAGCATGATTGTTGGCGACAAGCTATGTAGGAAGAAATTGCCGCTCTAGAGGCCAATCACACTTGGGACATTGAGCCCTGTCCTCCCACTATTGTTCCTCTGGGTTGCAAATGGGTTTACTTAGTTAAGGTCCGATCTGATGGAAGTTTGGATCTTTACAAAGCTCGGCTTGTTGCACTTGGGAATAATCAGGAATATGGTGTCAATTATGAAGAGACCTTTGCTCTTGTGGCTAAAATGACTACTGTTCGTACGATTCTAGCTCTTGCTGTTTCCAGTGATTGGCCACTACATTAGATGGATGTAAAAAATGATTTTCTTCATGGGGATCTTAAAGAGTGTATTTATATGAAGCCAACCCCGGGATTGTTTCCCTTTCCGACTTCACATGTGTGTAAGCTTCGTCGCTCTCTTTATGGTCTCAAACAGGCTTCGAGGGCCTAGTTTGATAAATTCTGCACCACTTTATTACAATTTTCATTCAGGCAGAGCAAGTATGACACTTCCTTGTTTCTTCGGAAATCAGACATGGGTATTGTTGTTCTTTTGGTTTATATTAATGATATTGTGATCACTAGTTCCGATTCTACTTTACTTGGTTAGCTCAAAATTCATCTCTTCGAGTCCTTTCATATGAAAGATCTTGGGTCTCTCACATATTTTCTTGGTCTTGAGGTGCATCATAGTCCCTCTGGTATTTCCCTCAATCAACATAAGTATGCGAGTGACTTGGTGGCTACAGTTGGTCTACAAGGGGCTACTTCTGTTGATACTCCCATGGAATTAAATGTCAAGCTTCGTAGAGAGGAGGCCGACTTACTTGCTGATCCTAGTTTATATAGGAAGTTGGTGGGTAGCCTTGTTTATCTCACCATTACTAGACTGGACATTTTTTTTCCTATATAGCAAGTCAGCAAGTTCCTTCAGACTCCTTGCCATCTTTATTTGGCTGCTGTCCGTAGGACCATACGCTATGTTCAAGGCACTTCTACTCGTGGCTTGTTATTCCCTGCAGGCAATTCTACTCGTCTTGCTGCTTATAGTGATGCTGATTGGGCTGGTTGTGCGGATACCCTTCGCTCCATCACTGGTTGGTGTGTGTTCTTAGGTGATGCATTGATATCTTGGAAAAGTAAGAAGTAAGACAGAGTCTCTAAGTCATCTACGGAATCTGAGTACCGAGCGATGTCTCTTACTTGTTCTGAAATCATTTGGCTTCGAGGTTTGCTTGCGGAGTTAGATTTTTCTGAGACCGATCCTACACCTCTACATGCCGATAATACAAGTGCTATTCAGATCACGACCAATCCTGTCTATCATGAGCGCACAAAGCATATTGAAAAGGACTGTCACTCTATCCGTGAAGTCTTTGAAGCCCGTGTTATCACTCTTCCACATATTTCCACTGACTTACAAGTTGCTGATATCTTCACCAAGGCTCTCCCTCGTCATCGACATTGCTTGCTAAGTAGCAAATTGATGCTTGATGATCAACCTGCATCAATTTGAGGGGGGCTGTCAAAGGACAACTTGTTGTCCACACTTCTTCTTTCCGACAACTTCTTCTTTCCTTATTTTAGCCCACACTTGCTGTCCACACTTCTTTCCTTATTTTAGCCCACACTTCTTCTGATCACAGGCCTAGTTGTCGTCATCCTTGTGGTCGAATACTTTGGCCTTGAGTTTTGTATATTGTATATAGACTTTACAAGGATGCTATACATGGAAAGCAAATAAAAGCAAATAAATTCCCGCATGATTCTAGCCCTATACATAAACTCTAGGTTCAGAACACAAGCTCTGATACCATGTCAAAATATTGTGTGAATGGTCAAATACTTTGGCCTTGAGTTTTGTATATTATATATAGACTTTATAAGGATGCTATACATGGAAAACAAATAAAAGCAAATAAATTCCTACATGATTCTAGCCTTATACATGTAAACTATAATCTGTCAAATAATGTATGCTAATTGTACAGAATAATAAATGGAGAAATAAGGAAACAATCGTGGGCTAAAATAAGGAAAGAAGTGTGGACAGCAAAGTTGTCCTTTGACATTTGTAACGACCTACTCCCAACCATGTAGATATTGTCCGCTTTGGGCCCAAGGGGGCCCTCACGGCTTTAAAAAGCGTCTACTTGGTTAAGAGGAGCCTCTACATATATAGCGCCAGGAACTTTCTCCCCTATCAGATGTGGGACATCACAAATACCCTCCATGCAGACAAAACTTTCTCGTTGTATCCCATGGGATTGTGGGGTCAAACAGACAAACACCCTTTACAAGGCCAAACAAACCCCCACACCGGGGTCAGGGATCGGCTCTAATACCATTTGTAACGACCTACTCCCAACCTTGTAGATATTGTCCACTTTATGTCAAAATATTGTGTGAATGGCCGAATATGACACAAAGCGGTGGGATTATTAATCATGTGATTAGAGGCCCCTGAGTCCACGTACCAGAGTTTAGTAGAATTGTTACCTTGAAACCCCATTGCTGATAATGCTGAAATTAACATCTATTGCACCATTTCTGGGGTGCAGTAATCTGGTGCAAGAGGTGCAGGAACAGAGCACGCAGCTGAAGGAGAGTAGTGTGCTACAGAAGTTGCTACAGGAAGGACAATAACCGAAGTATGAAATGCTTGGTCCTGATGATTCTGGGGGCGAATACAACATTCTTTGATAATGTGACCCTTCTTCTTACAATAAGAACAAAACTTCTTAGGGCAAGTGGCAGCAATATGCCCATATTCCTTGTAGTAGAAACACTGCAAGTTTTTAGAATGCATAGGTGGTCCGTGTCCTTAGGCAGCATAAGCTACAGTTGTCATCCCGGAACTGCCATGAGATTGCTCCAAAATAGCTTGAGTACTAAGGCGTTGCTCTTCTTGAAGTAACTCACCAAAACAAATATCAAGAGAGGGAACATGAGATCTATTCAGTAAAGAGGAGCAGATAGATTCATATTCCAGACATAGTTTCATAAGAAACTGATCACGCCGGGTAGTCGTGTGAATAGTCTGAATAGTTGAGAGAGCGGCAATAGGAACATCCGCTGTAACCAAATCAGCATATTCATGCCAAAGAGTCAGAAATGCTGAGTAGTAGTCCTGGATGGAAAGATTACCATGTTGAAACATGGCAATCGCATGTTCTAACTGAAAGTGACGAGCATCGTTATCCTGATGATAAACTTTCTTCAAATAAGCCCACATAGATTGAGCGAAGAGATGGGGTGGCAAGTGGGTGACAATATGAGGCTCCACTGAACCAAGAAGCCAAGACATGATGCGTGCATCAAGCACAACACATGAAGGAGAAGACCCAACATCCTGAGATTTGTCAAAAGTGGATGGTTTTTCAACATCTGTGCCATCAATATGACCCCAAAGGTCTTTTCCCTTGAGAAAAAGTTCAAACTGAAATGCCCAGGTAGAATAATTTGTGTCTGTAAACTTAACACACAGAGGTGCGCAATCCATAGAAAATAAATAAAACCAGAGACAAAAGGATGGACAAAAAAACAATCTCAGAAGAAAACTGACCCATGATAGCCATAGAAATACCGAGAAAAATGGTTGTGGTTGGGTGCAGCACGAATCAACACAGACTTGACCGAAAGACACGAGAGACACCTTCGAAATCGAGAAGATAGCAAAGAATTTGAGGGAAGAAAAATTAGCAACCTTGCTCTAATACCATGTCAAAATATTGTGTGAATGGCCGAATATGACACAAAGCGGTGGGATTATTAGTCATGTGATTAGAGGGCCCCGAGTCCACGTACCAGAGTTTAGTAGAATTGTTACCTTGAAACCCCATTGCTGATAATGTTGAAATTAACATCTGTTGCACCATTTCTAGGGTGTAGTAATCTAGTGCAGGAGGTGCAGGAACAGAGCACGTAGCTGAAGGAGAGTCGTGTGCTGCAGAAGTTGCTACAGAAGGGACAATAACCGAAGTATGAAATGCTTGGGCCTGACGATTCTAGGGGCGAATACGACATTCTTTGATAATGTGACCTTTCTTATTGCAATAAGAACAAAACTTCTTAGGGCAAGTGGCAACAATATGCCCATATTCCTTGCAGCAGAAACACTGCAAGTTTTTAGAATGCGTAGGTGGTCCGCGTCCTTGGGCAGCATAAGCTACAATTGCCGTCCCGAAACTGCCATGAGATTGCTCCAGAATAGCTTGAGTACTAAGGCGTTGCTCTTCTCGAAGTAACTCACCAAAACAAATATCAAGAGAGGGAATAGGAGATCTATTCAGTAAAGAGGAGCGGACAGATTCATATTCCGGACGTAGTTTCATAAGAAATTGATCATTAAGCGGACAATATCTACACGGTTGGGAGTGGGTCATTACAAATGGTATTAGAGCCTATCCTCGACCTCGATGTGGGAGTTTGTTTGGCCCTGTAAGGGTGTTTGTCTATTTGACCCTGCAATCCCATGAGACATAACGAGGAGGTTGTGTTTGCATGGGGGGGTATTTGTAATGTCCCACATTGGATAGGGGAGAAAGTTCATGTGTTATATATGTAGAGGCTCCTCTTAACCAAGTAGACGCGTTTGAAAGCCGTGAAGGCCCTTTGGGTCCAAAGCGGACAATATCTACACGGTTGGGAGTGGGTCATTACACAAGCTCTGATACCATGTCAAAATATTGTGTGAATGGTCGAATACTTTGGCCTTGAGTTTTGTATATTATATATAGACTTTACAAGGATGCTATACATGGAAAGAAAATAAAAGCAAATAAATTCCCGCATGATTCTAGCCCTATACATGTAAACTATAATCTATCAAATAATGTATGCTAACTGTACAGAATAATAAATAGAGAAATAAGGAAACAATTGTGGGCTAAAATAAGGAAAGAAGTGTGGACAGCAAAGCTGTCCTTTGACATTAACTAGCTATCTGTCAAGATGCTTTGCTTTGTTGGGGTGAAGTTTATCCAAATGCTTTTCTCTATTTGAGTGAAGTTTGTTTGGATGTTTTTCTCTATCTAAGTGAAGTCTATTCAAATGTTTTTATCTATTTAGGTAAAGTATGTCTAGATGAAGGATGTGCTCATCTATCCAAGCACTCTATCTTGTACATTTGGATTAGCTTTCTCCACCTTAACCAAGGATGTTCCGTTGCTCCCACAAATGTGATATTCCTAAGGCCTGAATCTTAGAAATTAAAATGGAACTAAAAAGCCTGAACCTATTTAATTTTTCATTTAAAATTAATTTGGGGTCCTAGCAAGTGCAAAAATTATGCACCAAATTGATAATCTAACCAATGTTATGAAATACACATACTATATATGTGTACAAATAAATTCCTGTTTGATTTGATTTATTATCAATTTTTTAAAATGGGAAAAAACGAATTAGACCAACCTAGCTAATTTGATCAAAGGTAAGGAATGACCTTTATTATTTGGAGTTATGAATTTAATTCATGCATGAGAAAAATAAAAAATCAATGAAGACCTTTACAATTATGCATACCAAATGAAGCATGGTATCATAATTTTTGTAAAATAGACTTCTCTTCACCTAATCGATCTAAAATGAATTTGAAATATGGACTTTGAAGATAAATTTTCATTAGGAAACAATGGAAAGCATTTTCAAAATCATAAAATACACAAATCACAAAAAAAAAAACCAAATAAAGAATTCTCTAAGATAGAAGTGTGTGTGTGCGTGTTAAAGAAAGTGATAAAATAAGCTAAATTGAACCTCAAGGTAACTCGAACATATACTAATTTGTGATCTAAATGAGCATCTAAAAATGACCTAAAAAAAGGTAAGTTGAATGATGAATTAAATAGGGCTAAATGGTGAACTAAACCTAAATCAAATTATATCCTAAGTGTGATTTAAAATGAGCTGAAAGTGTGAATCAAATGAGAGCTGAATTGAACCTCAAATTGAACCTAAAAATGGGTTGAAAGTGTACCTAAATTATAAGCTAAAAGTGACCTTAATAAACTGAATTTGTGAATCTAAGTGTGTAGTCATGTGAACATAAATTGAGATTAAGTTGCAACCTAAATGAGCAGTCGTGTAAGTGAACCTAGATGAGCAATTGTGTATGTGAATTGTGGAGATAAATAACTTGCATACAATGGAGATCAATTAACCCAAAAAAAAAATGAAACCAAAGATACATAAATCAAATAAAGAAATATATACATTCAAAGCCTATTTTCATGATTCTTCCATGGCTTTTTTTTTTTTTTTAAAGAAGTGGAACCTAATCCTCATTCCAATTCATCACACAACAATTTACATTCACACAACATTCAATCATCAATTAGATCAACACTCATGTGTGGCCTATGCATCCCCACCAAACTTAATATAATATATTTAAAATCATGGAAATAAGAACAAGAAGGAGAAGAAGATGATGAAAGAGTAGAAGATGAAAACTAAAAATAAAATAAAATTCAACAACTTACCTCAATTTTTCTCAAAATTTAGAGATGTATTCTCAAGAATTTGATGCGTGTTGATTTCTCAAGTTTCTAGTGAGTGTTGATCTCAAGTTAATGTGCATCCGTCACTCAAGCTGTTGATGGTATTCTCAAAATTGAAATGCTAATGTTCCTCCTCAAAACTAAAATGTTGTTGGTCCTCAAAACGAAAATGTTGTTGTTCATCTTCATCGATCAAAGTTACTGCATCTCTCTTCCTTTCCACTCAACTGCATGCTTTCTCTATTAGAGCAGTCATCTTCCATTGAATTCCACTCAAAACACCATGTACTTAGCTTCCTAATAAAAACCTACCACAACTCTCCAATGGGAAATTTTGATTATCCTCTCATTCCATTCAAGCAATTGCATCTCACAATGAAAAACTAAGCACTAATTCCCTTTCTAATATGATATTTTCTCTTTTAAATCTTCTCATCTATTTCTCTCAATAGATGTTCCCTCCATTTTTCTCAAAGTTTTTCCCCTAAGCACCAAAATAGTCTACTTTAGTTCTAGAGAGGTTCCCTCTTCCCTCTTAATTTTCATTTCAAATTTATTCATTCTCTAGAAGCTTCTCCAACCTTCATTTTTTTTTTAATTATTTTTATTTTTATTTTTATTTTTTTTTGTCTAGAAACCTCTGGATTCTCTTTTAATAGCCCATTCCCTCTAAGGCTTCTCCAAAAATACAAATTGCACTTCTTTTCTCTTTCAATTTTCATTTTAAAAATTGTTCATTCTTTAGAAAGTTCTCCAACCTTCAAGACAACTCACTTCACTCTTCAGAAAATGTCAATTGCACCCCTTTCCCTCTCAATCTACCATTCAAATTTTATTATTTATCTACAAGTTTCCTTCAATCAATGCAATGCACTAAAAAGATAAAATCACAATCACACGCATTAAATCAAAATATCATACTTTCAAAATCAAAATCAAAATCAATCATGACTTCAAATTTAAGATCAATCAAAATAAAATATCAAACCAATACTTATCTAACCTAAAAACATGCAATAAAAATCAATGATAAACTAAATGCATTAAAAAAAATAGCAAGAACTAAACAAAAAAAGGATTCACTAAAAACACACTCCTAAACTAAACCTAAAGACCACTAAAAAAAATCACACTAGGGATCCATATAATCCTTCTAAGATACAACTCTAAAAGAAGTTAAAAAACAATGATAAGGTAATAGTGGACCAAGACAAAATTAAAGGCTTAAAAATGAATCCTAAGTGTGTATGCAACAAAGGAACATGAATGAAAGAAGACAATCATGGGATAACATGTACTAAGAGGACACAATGGAGGGTCTATACTTTTTAAAAAAATTTCTTATTCAAATCCTAAATTTAATAACTTAATGAAGAAATGCAAAAATAGGAGATAACAATAAAGTAATAAATTAAAATGCAATAAAGAAAAAAAAAGCAAATGTAAATAAGGATTTTTACCATGGTTCAACAAATCCACCTAAGTCCATGCTCCCAAGCTTCTTACAAGCCTTAAGAATTTTTCCTCTTTTCCTTCACGAGTCTTCCAAAAAAGACTCAAATACATACCTTAGGTTTACTAGGTACTAAGGGATATCTACAAACTCTTGGTTTTATCCTCCCACCTTTGCAAGCTTTAACAAAGCTCTCACAAAATCCTTTTTAACCTTTGACAAATTTACAATTGAAGAATGATTAAACATAACTTTCATTTATAGTAAATATACAAATGGAGACTTGGACTTGAGTGCAATCAAAGAGAATGAAAGTTTGGGATTTGATGCATAATAAATGTTCAAGAAATGTTTTTAAGTTGTTTCTCTCATAAATAAATTCCAATTGTCATATTTATGGAATTTTGTAAAATACTAGTCATTAGGCATATTTTCTACTCAATTGATTGACCACCCAACTAGTAGTTAGAGATTTGTAGGTGAAAATGGCAATCGATTAAGCAACTAGTAGACTAATGCATCAACCGGTTGAGGTTCTCCTCAATCAATAATGAAATGGTATGCACTACTAACATCATCTTCCATTGCATATTAAATCGATGGATCACTTTGGTCAATCACTAGTCAACAATCTAAGAAACTAAAAAAAAAAAAAAAATGTACGTTGCATAATTGACATTTCATAGGTCAAGTTAGTTCAGTTTGAAAAACTGAAATTGAAAATCCATTTAATGATAAAAAATATGTCAAAATATAAGTTTTTATCCTTAAAATAATCAATCTTATTTTTCACAAAAATAATCAACAATGCATAAATGATTCCTTTTAAAAAATTTATTTATTTATTTTGTTCAAAAAGGCCTAATTTTTAGTCATTGTTAAGATTTCTCATCCTCATTTGATTGCATAATCCTAGGTCAACATGCTAAGGCCATCTAATATATAATATAATTCTTCAACAAGTCTTCTATTGCTTTCACCAAGACCTTAATTTAAGGTCATTTTCATATGGTTTTTTTTTTTATTGATCTATCCAAATCTTTTTGCCGATCACACTTGAAATTCAACATTAAATCAAGTCTTATTTTAGTATCAACAAAATTTAGGTTTAATCAAATCTTGAGGTAATAAAGTCCATATAGTCTTCTCATTCCATTAAGAATCTTCATATTTGTCTTTTGCTCTAATGTATGTTAATAATACTCAAACTTTATAGTAATCTAGTTCATCTAAGTTTCTTTGATACATTTTTCTTCTAATTCTCTTTTTAACCTTTGGAGCAGTATATTAGGTTATCCATATGCTAAAATTGTAAACTTTGTGATGTCTCAATATAACATTTCTAACATCAACAAAAAGGTACAACTTTTAATTTTAATTTTATTTTTTTGTTTATTGTTTAAGTAAAATGCATAATTTTCTATTTTATTTACTTTAAGCTTAATACATTAAACCACTTCCATTGGTTAGTTTTTATTTTGGAGTTCTTTACTAACTATCTAGTGGCTACAATTCTTACATTCAAATTATTAATGCCCCTACTATATTTACATGCATTTATCTTTTGAGAAATAAGTTGAATGTCATTTAAACATTTTTTTTTCTAATTTCAAAAATCAAGTTAAATTATAACTTGGTTTTAACATGAAGGCTATTTAAATTGATTACGACAGAGAGTATTGTTAATTGTTTTCAATCATTGGTATCCTATGCATAACATCTACTCCTCATACTCATGAACAAAATAAGGTTGCCTATTAAAAATATTGACATATTATAGGAAAAGACCTTCCATTACTAGGAAATGCTTCAATGCCTTGAAAATGCTTGGATAAATTAAAACTTTTCTTGTAAGTATCTTTCTCATCAATGAGCTTCCTGCAACAACTTCATGCAATGTCTCACTTAATTAGGAGTTTTGATTACTATATTGTATTTTTCTAAGATATAGTCTCAATGATATTCAGGCATTCAAATGTCTTGATCCTAATGAAAGATCATTAATTTCTCGAAATGTTATCTTTGATAAACATTTTTTTACATTTTCTAATAAAAAATTGTCTTATCTAACCATTCTTCTCTATGAACAATAACTATATATGTTAGAGCCTTTAGCAATTTCACTTGTCCTTTCTATAAATCCTACAAATACTACACATCTACTTTAATTTCTTCTACAACAATACATCATACAATTCCACCATATCACGTTGAAGTTGATTTGTGATTCTACTTCTTCTCAAGATCTTCATAATGTTGATATGATACAACTTATTATGAATTCCAATACTTTTAATTTCTCTCACTTTTTATTTTTCTACATGGGAAGTTAGTGAAACTATTTATTCTATGACAACAAGGTTGGAATCAAGTATATTTAAACTAATAGTTTATATAGTAGCAAAAAAACTTATAATGTTAATGAAGTTTTACAATAGGAGCATTGGAATGTAGTTATGGCAATTGTGTTTTTTGATTTAATGAGGAATCAAACATGGTCTTTGGTTCATTTATTAGTTAAATGATCAAAAGTAATGAAATGAAAATCTAAGGTGATGTTTGTTTTTTGATTGAATAGAAAAAGCCAAAATATTTGACTTTTTTCATTCAGCTAAAAATAACTTATTGATATTGATCAACATAACTAAACTAAACCCATGTTTGTTGATATCAGTTTAGTTATATTGGTTAATATTAACAAGTTACTTTTAACTGAATAGAAAAAGTCAAATATTTTGACTTTTTCTATTCAGCCATAAAACAAACACCATCTAAATGTTCAAAGTCAAAGACAGTCTTGATGGATTAGTTCAAAGGTATGAGGCACAACTAGTAGAAAAGGAGTTTCATCTCTTGGTAGGGGCTTTATTTCATTGAAATGTTTAGCCTTTATTGAAAAGCTTACCACCTTCAGAATTGTTTTCACCAGAGCATTGTCAAAAGAATAGACAATTTTTGTGTTTTGAGCCAAAATCATATATTTGAAAAAAATCCATAAAATAAATCTACTTCCAAAATAATTCATAAACTAATGCATCTTAGCCACTTGGACATCCACTTGACTTGGTTTTTTTTTTTTTTTTTACCACAAAACTGTAGTTAGTAACTACGATTTTGATTTTGATTTTTGTTTTTAACATAAAACTATAGTCACCAACTACAATTCTAACCATTGAAAAAAAAAAAATTCAAAACTATAGTTACCAACTATGATTTTGTGATGTGGATACTCGTGTGGATAAGACACACTGGTTTGGGAATTATTTTAGTAGAATGTTTATTTTGTGAATTTTTTTGTAAATTAATTTTTTTTTTAAGGATTCGAATATATATATATATATATATATTGTCTTTTGGTATTTATAGTTTATACTAATAATTATATATAAAACTATTATTACAAATATATTTACTTGAATTCAATTAAATTACACATATTTACAATAATTTAGATCTTGTTTAGATACATTTTCATTTTCTATTTTTAAAAGTAAAAAAATAAAAGTAAATCCTATTTAAAAATAGGAACTTTTAGAGACTTATATTTAAATGATAATGATTTTTTTAAAGGTAATTTTTAAAAACATGGTAAACCTTTACCTTTTGTGTGTGTGTGTGTGTTAGAGTACATATATATTGTTTTAGAAATAAAAAATTATGAGGTGTATCCAAATAACACCTGAATACTCCACTATATTAAACACTTAAATATTACCTTTGAAACTCAAAACATTTTTAAACTATAGTTTATACATTCATCTACTTTTATATCATAATTAAGAGTGTGTTTGATAGTGATTTTATGAAATGTTTCTAAGTTGTCTAACACTTAAATGATAAACATTTTTAAGTGTTAAAAAGGTTAGAAATGCTTCATAAAATCACTATCAAACATGCTTTAAATGTTTTTCCAATAAACTAAAACTAATTTTCCTAAAAATCATAACAATATCACATTGGCCTTGAAGTGTCATTAAGGAATTTTATTGGTACTTAATATATTTAATGAGCTGACCTTAGTAATTAAATTATTCCTATTTATATCATTTTCTAATTTTATATGAAAAGAACTGCAATTTGAGGTTATACATTTTTCCTTTTAGTTGCATGGCTATTTATTTATGCCACTATTTTCATGGTTTCAATTAATACAATTTTTATGATATTTATTATTAAGTTGAAAGAGGACCCAATAGTATTACATGCATCACCACTTGTATCATATTTTTACCATTAATTTGTATGACAAGTGGTTATTGAATGTGACAAAAGAAACAAAAAAAAAATAAAAAATAAAAATGGAAGGAGTTCATTAAATATAATTTTTCTATTCAATTATTACTTGTGACCTCGTAACATAGTAAAACATAGTATTAAATGTGGTGGTTATTGAAAGTGTAGAATCCATTTTTTTTCTCTCTTTCTTTTGCAACAAGTTGTATTTTAAAATTATGAGTTCAATGACAAATAGATTTGATAAAAAAATTGGTTCTTCAGAGGAATTATCACATTGGATAACTCTTTTTGTCCTCCCTAACCCACCCTATTTAGTAATTTTTCCATATATTTTTATGACATATTATCAAGGAAAATATATATTGCCTAGCGATCATCCCTAGCTTTTCTGTTTGTCCTTGACTTAATTCCTCTCATTCCACTTTGAAGGAGCATTTTTTTGAAGATATCCAATTAAAGATATGAGGAATCTGTCGGGTGGTCGAAGGAGAAAAGTTCGACCACCATTTGACTTTAAATTCTTTTCTCAAATGCATAGGAAAAGAAACTGGAATCATCTGGGAAAAAACAAAATCCCAGCAAAGAATCTAAGGAATTTGAAATCTTGAAAGGAAGAATAATACTTGCAAACAAGAAGTTAGGAATCAAGTGACTCCCATGTTCAGTGAAGTATTTGTAACCTTCAAGAATTTGAGGATTGAAAATATCCTTAATGGCTCCAAAAAATAGCCACCATTCTTGGAACCAATTTGGAAAATCATTTTGATTTTTGATTTCATCACCCTAATGGAAAAACCAAGAGTGATCGAAGAGACGAAAGAAAAAAGTATAGTACCAAGTGTCAATATAATCATGATAATCATATGACTTTGGCCTAAAGTTTTGAGAAAACATTTTATGAGTGTTAGGAGACTGACCGCACATTTTTGAGAAAGAACTTTGCAAAGTTTGCATTTTGAATAACAAATATCTATAGAAGTGTTATTTTTAATATGCAAAATGTCTATATAATATGTGTCAACTGGAATAAACTCATAAAATTTATGAGTCTTTTCTGAGTTGTTTTGAAGAAAGAATTTCCCATGAGGAAATTTTTTGAAAGTTCTGGTTTCCCAAAATTTGTACCTTCATGACATGGGCCTTAGCCACATACTATTGTATTTGACTTGAAAAGGCAATTTGGGCAAAAGTTGGTTTGGGTTGTTTGAAGGAATAGTTCCAAGCACATGGAATCTATTTTGGGTTTGAGTGTTGGGTTTTTCTTGTTTGACCAGGGGCATTGCATAGAGGCTTTTGAGGTTTTAGAATTTGATTTGGGCTTTTGAGAACTCATTGTCCCTGTAAAAACTCATGTGAAAGAAAATCAGGAAGAGAGTTTGAATTACCTTTGATAAATTCAATTTCAAAATAAAAAAAGACAAGATCGCTTGCCATATAAAAAAAAAAATCTATTTTGAAACAATATTTTGAACCTTTTTTTTATAGAATTTATTTTGCACTTTTGCAATCAACATGAAGAAGGAATTTTTTTAATTTAAAACATCTTCTTGAAATTTTTAATACATAAAACAATTGCTAAAATCTTTTTTTTGATAATTGAATAATTTTCCTAGGGTCCACTCCATATTTCATAATGAAAATAGACAATGGAGATTTGGTTTTTAAAATCTTGTTTGAGTATACCATCGTAACCTATGTTAGAGGCATGTCTTTATGATAGGAGAGGCTAAAGGGTTAAGGATTCCTAAACAAGGAAGACTCTTAACCTATTCTTTGACAAGTTTGACTATCTTTGTATGTTCCTGTGTCCAAGGCTTTGGATTTTGTCTAAGTCTAGCAAACAAAGGTTTGATAGTGGTTATAAGGTTTAGATAAAAGTCTAACACATAGTTTAAATTTCCTAAGAACCTTTGAAGTTGAGTTTTATCTTTAATTTCATCAGGGAATTTTCTAGAAAACTCTATCGACCTTTGAATGGGTTTAATCGTACCTTGGTTGATTTCAAATCCTATAAATCTAATCATGGTTTGGAATAATTTGATCTTAGGGGCTGACACAACTAATCCATTTTCCCTAACAATTTTTTGAAAGATTTTCTAAATGTTTGAAGTGATGTTCAATAGAATTTGAAAATATCAGTACATCATCAATATATAGTAAGGAAAATTAGTATAGAGATTGAAAATTTCATTCATTATATTTTGAAATTCTGAAGGAGCATTCTTCAAACCGAAAGACATTACATTCCATTCATAATGCCCAAATGGAATAGTGAATGTAGTTTTGTATGTATCATTTTCATGAAGTTGAATTTGCCAAAATCCAGATTTCATATCAAAATTTGAGAAAATTGAAGCATTATGAAGGCATCCAATAAGGTCTCTTGTTAGGTATTGGATACCTTATCCATTTGAGAACCTTATTCAAAGGCTTGTAGTTGATAACAAGTCTTAGAGCACCTATTTCAATTTCCAAAAGCTTTTGAACATGGAAAGTTGCACAACTCCAAGGAGATTGGCTCTTTCTAATTAGATTTTTATTTAAAAGATCTTTGATTTATTCCTTACAATACTCAAGTAATCGAGCATTCATTTGTATTGGTCTTGCCTTAGTAGGAATTTGATTTTCATCAAATCCATCAACATAGGGTAAGGAAACTTTATGTTCCTTTCTATACCAAAAAGCATTGAGGATAGAAGAACATAAATTTGTTTCAATTTGATTTTTAATCTTTTTATTCTTGTTTGAATATCTTTTTGTAAAAGATTTTCTTCCATTTTTTTTATAATGTATTTCTTTACTTATGAATTTGATATGTTGTTTTTTTCTTTTGAATTAGATTTACTTCATTATCTTTAAGCATATTTAATTCTTTAATTTTTACAAATAAATAAATTTGAAACAAATGTTTTGACCTTTATAAACAGTTTTAATTCCTTCATCATTTATTTTAAAATGACAAAGTAGAGCAAGGAATGGAGTCCCCAAGATTATCTCTTTATTCATGTCTCTGACATGTAAAAGAGAAGTCTTGTAACAAACATTTTGATTACAAATATGTATGTTTGAAATTTTGAAATCTATTGCCAAAGGTTTTGCATTAGTGCTAACGACACCTTGATAAGTTTTTTCAAAGTATACAGTAGGAATTAATCCTTCCTATACACAATTAATATCAACACCAGAATCAACTAATGCTAAAAATTCTTTACAAAAATTAGGTTTAATAAAAAGTTTTACTTTGATATGCCATTTTTGAGTAGTCATTTTTGTTATAGTATTTACAAATGATTGAGAAGATTCTACTTCTTCTAATTGTTTATCTTCTATATTTTCTATAGTTTGAATTTTCCCATGTTCTAATAATTGAAGTCTTGTTTCTATATCTTGATTTTGAATTAGCATGGTATTGATTTGAAGTTTTATTTGACTTATCTCATTTTGAAGGTCTTGAATTCCTGCTTGTTTTGGTTTAGAAAATTGATCTAATACAGTTTTTAGGTTGTATAGGTTTGTGTTTTCCATTTGTTTTTCATTACTTTCTTTTTGAATTTCTAAATATTTTTTGAAGTACTGTCTTTGAAGATTTGGATCAGGAATTTTATTAATTAAACCCATTAAGAAGTTTTGTTCACTTGTTATTACATTTACTTGTTTGATATGACAAATAGTTTTCTACACAATCACAAGATGATTGTGAGGAGGACTCATTTGAAGAACTATCTTCTATTAGAAGTTGGTCATCACTTGATGTTTCTACCAAAGTTTGACAAGACGAATCAGATTGTGACTCAGTTTTGATTAGGTTAATCATTTGTTGTTTTAGACGTTTTCCTATATCTAAATCTGCAACAATTTCTTTGACTTTGCAATTTGGAGGAATATGCCATTTCTTATTGCATTTGAAACATTTTATGTCTTGCTTATCTATTTTCTTTGAAGAAGAATTTTGATATTTTTTATTTGAATATTTCTTATTTTTGGTTTTCCTATAGTAGGATTCTTCTTTGAAATTTGAATATTTTTTATGTACCTTTTCTTTTTGCATCTATAATATTTTTCCTGTTTGGTTGAGGGAGGAAGAGGATTTTCATACCCATATTAGGCACAAAATGATCCTAGCTCTTTCTTTGAGGTTTTAAGGTCCTTTTTGAGGGTAACGTTTACTTTGATTATGGAACAAATATTTAATGCTTCTTGATTGATGAAGTTTCCTAATTGGCCATTGGTTAGGGAATCATAAGGTATGACACCATTATACATCTCTTTGATTCTAAGTTGGACTCTTTGACCAAAAGATTTGAGTAACCCATTATGTTAGGTCTGGTGTGGACCTTAGAAAGGTATACAACTATATACCATCTATAGTCACCAAGTTTTCCACATCGAATGTTTTGAAGGATTTCTGAGGTACAAGCTTGAAAGACAATTGGATCTCCAAGGAAGTGTTTGGTTATGGAAAATATCAGGGTGTGAACTGAATTTTGGTTTCCTTTTTCATCTAAGCTGGTTTGAATAAAAATTTTTTCTTCTTCAATGAGAGCATTGTCCTACAATCCTTTGAGCTGGCTAGTGAAACTTGCAATCAGGTGTACATTGATAAGGTGATTAGAGTTTCCTTTGGATTTGTAGGTCGTAGATGCCATGATCATTTCTTGAAGAATATTTAAGATTTGATTTTCACTTACGCCATCTATGTTCCATTCATATATGCCTTTGTGTTTTGATAGAGATGGCCTCTATCATATTTGGATTGAGTGATTTGATTCATTTCTTCATATTGAAGGTCAGAAAGAGTTGGTCTAGGGTAGTAATTCCTAGTTTTGGTTTGTTGTTTGAATTGGTGTATGATCCTATTTACTTGAGGGTCCTGTTCCTCAAATATTGCTCTTATTTTGTCTACATTTGAAGGTGAAACCTCTGTAATAACGTTTATAGACTTTGTGTTTGAAGTTGAAGGTTTGTGGGTAAGGTCTAATTGTTCAATTCTTTTTGTTAAAGTTTTGATTAAATCATTATTATTTGAAAGTTTAAGTGTCTTATTCCCTACTTCCATGGGTTTAAAAATTGGAAGATTTTTATCTAGATTTCTATCTAGAAAGTGAGGTGAAACTATTTGACGAGTACCTAAGTGGTGTTGAAGGTTTTTATAGTCTTTTAAGGTTGCTATACATCCTTCAGTGTCTTTGGGATTTACTGTTTTGAAAGGTGAGGCTATTATTTCAGTATTTTGGGCAGTTATAGTTATTTCTTCTAAAGGAGGGTGATTTAAAACTATGGTTTTGTTTGATATAGTTTTCTAAGCTTGACCTTTTTGAAACATATTGACATATAGGAAAGGGTAGTCAATATTATTATTTGATGCATACATTTCTAAGTATGTGAACATAGGAATATCTATCCTATTTCTTTCCATACATTTGTACCATTCTTTTCTAAACTTATGTCTAGTTTGAGTGGTGAGTTTGGTAGAGAAAAACCATTTTCTCTTTTGATCATGTTTTGGAAGATGCATCTCTTTACTAAGATATTCTTTATTTTTCAAAGGTTCAATCCTATCTGTAACCATCAATTGGTTAAGTTTGTCTGGCATCATTTGAGAGAGTGTTGGAGAGGTTGAAGGTGACTCATGGATAACATACCTAGGTTGAGGGATATTTGGAGTGAAGTCTACATTGTTTAGTTTGACAGAAGATCTTCGAAAATTTACCTCGAAAGATTGTCTAGGTAGAGAGGAAGTTCTACTTCCTTGAGTAGAAATTCTACTACTCATTCCTCATCTTTTTGGAAACTGAAGGGTAACATTCCCTTTATCATCCTCCATGATGAAGAGAGGTTTCCTATTTTGAATAGGTTTTGGAAGGGCTAACTATGTAAATTTTCAGGTGTTTAAATGGGTTAGAGATTCCCAAGGGATCTCTTCAGGGGTCATTACTTAAGAATGTTCCTCATTGGCTTGGAATAAAAGGGTTATCCTTTTTGGAGAAGTCAACAAACATTTTGCATTTACCGAAGTAGTCATTGCCTTATAGTATATTCTATACACTATAAGAATATTTTTTGCTCTAGGATCCATGTCATAACCTTTGGTTTGAACGTTTAGGGTTAAAGCCTTGTGTATAGACATATCATCTATACAACTTAACTCTAAGTCTGGAAAGCAATTGAAGTAAACATGGCCATGAACCATGTTTGACTCCATGACTCCTAACAAGGAATCATCAAAGTTATTGTGTCTTTCATCTCTGATGCAAACACAAATTGGTTTGTTTAACCTAATTCAAGTTAATGGTTTGACTACCACTTGAATGGCTCCTATGAAGGATTTTGAAGGATTGTTCTCTTAATACCTTTATGTCTTTAGGATTAAGGAGTTCTATTGTTTCAGTTTCTGATCTATAGAATGTGTATTTTCTGGCACTTTGATTTTGTAAGATGATCTAAATTTGAAAGTACCTATTTGATAAATATCTTGGATATTTTGTTTTGTCATTTCCCAATTTTTAATATATTATTCTAAAGTATCAATTAATACATTCAATTGATTCTCAAACCTTGAAGTATTTTCTTCTAACATTTTGAGATCATTTTCCTTTCTTTCAGAGGGATATGTTTCTTTTCTCTCACTATCACTATTGAAAATTTTATGATGCCTTACAATGAGAAGTGAGGGCTTTATATAGGCTTTGAGGATGGATCTGAAATCCTTTGACGTCCGCAAATTTGAAGAAGTTTGAAATCCACCGAGAGTGGTTTGTCTGTTGTGCAACCACTGGTTTTGGAGAGTGGTAGGAAGCCCACCGAATTTGAGCCGCAGTTTCCAAGAGTGGTATTGATGCCTCACCATTAGCTTTCATGGTATGGAATGGAATCGAAAAGATGGCCTTCAAACATTGAACAAATCTTTTATAAAAATTGATAAGTTAAGTACAAAACACATGAAAATCTTATTATCTTATGAGAATGTAAAACAAAACTAGGTTGTTGTTTTGTATTTAAAGACATAATAAAAACCCCTCAAAAATAAATGGGAGGTTACAATCCTAGGTCTATAAAAAAGCCATGTATACAAAATAAAAAGGAGGCATTTTCTGATTCTATCTTTCCTTTCTCTGCTAATTAAAAAAGGAGACTAACTTAATCTTCAAAAGGGATTGTCTAGAAAAATTCTTGGACACTCCTTTTGTACGGGAAGGAATAGTGAAGCAAGGAGCAAAAAGATCAAAGCCGATGCCAGTGGGAAACTAGTGAAACATCATATTTTCGGTCAAAAATAACTTCGCCCCTCTAAACTCAAATGGAGGCTCTGCCCTTTCTTTTCTCTACCCTTTCCTTTTTCCTTTTATGTTCACAATTGAAATCTTTTACTCAAAAGGCCTTCTTTCCCAAAGCTACCTAACCAAGGCACTTGGGATCTCTCTAGAAGTCCCTTAAAAAATAGGCCAGAGAGAATCCTAGCGAAAAAGAACCCCGAGAGAACCTTAGAAGGAAAGATAAAAAACCCTCCTGACTATGGTAAGAGCCTTAAGCCAAAGGCATAAATGCCCATATAGCAGAACAAGAAAGCAAAAGCCTCCTAGTTACAACAAGAGCCTTGAGTCAAAGACACTAATGCCCATATAACCGAACAAGAAGGCAAAAACTTCCTAGTTGCAATAAAAAGCCTTTCCCACACTCTTCTCATAGATTTTCATATCACTTGTCATGCTGCCTAATTGAAAATAGGGGCAATTGTGGGAGTGACAGAGCATCCCTAGTTAAGGGGGAGAGAGCTAGTCCGAATATATGAGGTAAAGTGCGAGCACGTCCTCCATTTGAATAGACTTCACCCAAACAAAGAAAAGCACATCTGGACGAAGAAAAGCATTTGAACAAACTTCACCCATACAAAGAAAAGCATCCGAACAAACTTCACCTAGACAGAAAATCATCCTAACAGATAAACTAGTTAAGAAAAATGGTAATCTTGAGCAATAAAATTAAAATGTCTGTAACGTACAAATGTTATACAAGAATAAATTAATGGGTTGTCATTACTTATTTAGAGGCTGAATAAAAACCCCTCAAAAATAGCTGGGAGGCTACAATCCTAGGCCCATAAAAAAGCCATGTTACTAGGCAAAATGGAGGATTTTTTTTACTCTTATCTTTCCTGTCTACTAAAAAGAGGACTGACTTAATCTTCAGAAGGGATTGTCCGGAAAAATTCTCCAACATTTATTTTGTGTAGGAAGGAATAATAGTGGAGCAAAGAGCAAAAGGATCAAGGCCCCAACAATAGCGCTCTTTATGGGAAACTAGAGAAAAGTCATATTCCCACTTAAAAATAGCTTTGCCCATTCAAACTTAGATGGAGGCTCCGCCCATTTTTTTCTCTACTTTTTCCCTCTTCCTTTTATGTTCACAGTCGAAATCTTCTACTCAAAAGGCCTTCTTCCCCAAAGCTACCAAACCAGGTCACTTGGGATCTCTCTAGAAACCCTCCAAAAAAATAGGCCAAAGAGATCCCTACCAAAAAAGAATAACCAGAGAGAACCCTAGAAAAAAAATAAAACCCTCCCAGCTGCAATAAGAGCCTTGATCCAAAGGCATAAGTACGCATATAGGGAAAAAGCCTCCTGGCTACAGCAAGTCTTGAGCTAAAGGCACTAATGCCCATATAGCCGAACAGGAAGGTAAAAACTTCCCAGTTGCAATACAAAGCCTTTCCCACACTTCTCTCATAGATTTTCAAATCACTCATCTCGTCGCCTGACTGAAAATAGGGACAATTGTGGGAGTGACGGAACATCCTCGGTTAAGGTGGAAATAGTTGGTCTGAATGTATGAGGTAGAGCGTCTGGACAGATGAGCATGTCCTCTATCCGAACAAACATCATTCAGATAAAGAAAAACATCTAGATAGACTTCACTTGGATAGAGAAAAGCATCTGGACAAACTTCACCAGGATAGAGAAAAGCATATGGACAGACTTCCCCGGACAGAGAAAAGCATTCTGATAGATAGTAGTTAAGAAAAATAGTAACCTTGAGCAATAAAGTGAGCATTAAAATTAAAATGTCTATAACGTACAAATATTGTACAAGAATAAATTAATGGGTTGTCGTTACACATTTGAAGGCCCCCTTAAAAATAGCTAGAAAGCTACAATCCTAAGCCTATAAAAAAACCATGCTACAAGGTAAAAGGGATTTTTTTTTTTTCTAACTCTTTATCTTTCCTCTATCTACTAAAAAGGGGAGAATGACTTAATCTACGAAGGGGTTGTTCGGAAAAATTCCTGAGACACTCCTTTTGTGTAGGAAGGAATAACGGAGAATGGAGCAAAAAGATCAAGGCCCCAACAATAATATTATTTAAAATGGACTACAATCCAAGCCTTGTAGTCTACAATGTTCTATTATGGACTTTTTTTTTTTTTACTTTTTTATTTCAACACATTTGAAAAAAAAAAAGTTTTTTTATTATTAAGACAAATTGAATCAAACAGAACCTAAACCGACTTATATTAGTTATTGTAATTAACCAAACTGATTAATGGGTACATTCCTTCTTTAATTTTAATTAGCTTGATTCTTAATGGATGAAGATTAGGTTAGTCTATTCTCTTTGTTTTTGATGTTCAAAAGCAAATTGATTGAATTATACAAACCCCTAAACCAGAGTTCGTGTGGAATAAATATTTAGTATTTAATAAAAAAATTGCATTATAACATCACTTTAAATAAACTAGCTAGGACACAATTCTAATGAGTAATAAACTTGACAACTTTGGGAACAAAGACTAAGTACTAAAACTGAGGTAGTGAATACGGATGTGGGATTGATTTGGGTTTGGAAGGGCTTCCCTTATTCTCGTTCCCACTCCTGCTTGTAATATCTATAATATTTGTGTAATTTATATTTTTGTAGAGAAATAAAATTATGTGCATTGCACATTACCCATTAAATAGCTAATAAAAATTAGTCATAGAAAATTCTAAAATATTGAATCAATATTTATCAAACTTTAAATTTAGATTGTTGAAGAAATGTACAAATATCTGAATTTAGATAAAATTAAGATATAAAAAATAAGATTAAGACATACATAATTAAGACTAAGATACAATGAGATAACACCAATGTGTAAAGTAATGACCCCACAAGTGTTAAATATCAAATAAATATACCTTGATGATCTACCCATTAATTATTCTCACATTCACATTCACATCCCATTGACTTTGTACTTTATTTTAAAAATCATTTACACCATCCTTATATTTCTAGATGATGATGGTGCATTTTAAGATATATTTTATATCGGCATGTTGAAAAATAATTATCATGTTTCGAATTCTATCATTAATGATATCCTGAATTTTACCTAATGCTAGTTGTTACGAGACAGTTAACACCTCAAGGTTTGAGTTCCCATGGATAGTGCTGGGCACTTGGTCATGGAAGGTCCTCGATTATTAAAAAAAAAAAATAATTATCATGTTCACCATTTCCATATGAAAATTTTATGGTATTTCATTATTTTAAAAACTTTTTTTTAAATAAATAAAAAAAAGAACACTATAGATCTTGTTTTTATGTGAAGTGACCTTATAAGTTTCTATTAAAGACAACCATCCAAACTGAAGAGTTTCTATAAAAATTGCATCTGATGACCAGATGAAACTGGTCATCATAAACTTCAACAACCAAAAAAAAAAAAAAAAACAAAACAAAAAAAAAAGGAAAAAGAAAAAAAGAAAATGAAAAAAGGAAATAAGGAAAAAGGAAAAAAGAAAAAAAAAAAAATCCAAAACCCCAACCCATGATTTAAACTTACTCCCTTCATTTTCTATGTACTAGACTACTTACTAGTACATACTAAACCAAAAGCCCTCCATGTCTAGTATATATGTGATGAGACACTCAGCAAATCCTCCCACAGCTCTCTCCTCGTTGGATACATTTCAAGCTTGATGACTCACAATTCTCCTTTCCAGCTGCACCACAAAACAATACCATGTATACCAATACAACACCAGATATACATCAAAACCCATTAACACGCGTGATCATATTTTGCATTTACCTCAAGAATTATATCCAGGCTGCTTTGCAGGTTTTGGTATTCATGCCGCATCCCATTCAAAGCTGAGTCACATCTAACCACACCACAGGGCAACTATATCAATTCTAAGCTGAATTAATGGAACTAATAATAAGGAAAAATAAACTACAACTGTATCCGAAAAACTGTACCAGTGTATGATTACGAACAATAAATGGAATCATATTAATCATCTAGAAATCAGGATAAATTTTTGAAGTCACTTCTATTCTTGCCTAGAGATTTGTAAGATGTAAAGATAAAATGGGGATAACTGAATTAACCATTTACCAGCACACATCAATAATCTTGTTAGATTCTTATATTTACATTAAAATGTCTTGTAAGATATATTCTAGGGTCCGAGTCAACTGATAGCCGATCTTTATAAACTGTTGCAGGGGGCTAAGACCACCATGATGTTTCCATAAAGCGCCATTGAATAGCCTGTCAAGAAAAGCAACTACCAATCGTTGATGCAGACAAGAAGTGTCATCTTTCATCACTTTGTGTCATTAGTTTTTACCCAAATTTCTGTTACAAGCCAACCTTGACGCTTCCCACAAGCATCAAAACCATCCTAAATGTCATTGTAAATGCACACAGGCCCCTCGTTGTTGTGAGGAAAGAGCTTTTTTCACTCAAACTAGAGGGTTGTATTCTCCATCTTTACACATCTCATCCATTCCCCTCCCACAATGATGGAAAATAGAGATGTCGAATCACCATGTTATTTTGCAATGCTTCAATTTCGTGACAACCACAATTGCAAGGAAAGGACCAACAAAAGATTCAAACCCCGGAAAAGAGGGGAGAACCTCAAATATTTGAACGTATGTAGACAGAAACCATAGAGGCGCATGAGGAAAAGCCTGCTTACCCATCCTTATTCTTGTTGTCCACCGCTTGACGAAGAGTGACACATGCAAGAGCCATTCGACGTGCACCAATACTGGACCACCGAATTAAGAAAAATGAGTAAGATTAAATGCATAACTACTATTACAACAACATGAAAGGAAGAGGCAGCCATAAACCTTGCGGTATGCTTAATACATGGACAAGCTAGGTAGTACCATTTATTGCATTCATATATTGTGCACAATCAAAGAAAGCCAAGTTAATCCAAGTATCTTTATTATATAATTGGAGTACTATTGTTCTAGATCGATTTAAATGAGAGTAAATGCAGAAGAATGTATAGCAGAAACAAAAAACGACATTTTTTTCTGATTTATACTCCTTTGTGTTAAACTTCACTTGTCATAAATTAACATATAAGCAGTAAGAATCCAATCTTCACGTCTGTTCGAAAAAGCTATGGCATAATTAAATATCATATCACAAAGAGGAAGAAGGAAAATATATTTAGCAAGTCTTGTGTGTTTGATGATCATTAGTGAATTGGCTTTGCTTCATAATCCTAACTATCTAACAATGTAAAAAAGAGCACATACATACAAAAGAATCACAAAATAAATAGTCACCATTTTGTATTCACCTACTTGTCGTTTAGACTGATCTTAAGTGTTGAATGTAATATTGGACATATAATTTATTCATTAGATTTCAATAAATGTAATTTCTCGATCCTTTCCCAAATCAATGCTTAGCTAGGCAATGAAGCATATTGCATCACCTTGATGTGCATCCTTTCAGCTTAATGCAGTACTCTTCCAAATCATAATAATTCACAGGTTCTTTTTCTCTGGAACAAATTATTGACAAACAAAAGCAGTCAAAAATAACAGAAAAACAAGTTAAATGAATCAAAACGCCATAGAAGGACACAATTTATTTTTATTTTTGTTTTTTTTTTTCGGAGTAAAGGGCATTTAGTTGTGGCCCTCTGGATGTCTTAGTAAAAGGTTAAGAAAGAAATTTGCATAAAGATTAATTGTTATCTTAATAAGTTGAAGTGTCCTGATGAAATATAAGATGGAAAATCATTATTAATCATACTCGATACAAAAGTCATTTGGATGAGAAGTATCATAAAAAGAACACAAAGGAGTTATAAAAATTTCCTCAAAAAACCAAAAGAATGTTTTCCACTTCATTTCTCAATCAAGTCATGTAACCAGTGAAAGGCAACAATATCTACATAATGACTACTTTTTTCATGGAACATCGATCTATAACAACTCTTGGTTTGGACTTTCAATTGAATTTCAAACAGTCTATGACTACATTCAATTTTAAATTGACAAGTAGAATAGAAGCACACCATCAAAAGAAAAAAAAAATTGAAGGGAAGTATGGTCAAAGAAAGGCAACAACACACACAAAAACAAAGAAAAGTTGTAAGCTTACAACCATCGATCATAATCAAAACCTAACTCAAATATTTTCTTAAAATGTGTGACTTCTATGAAGCGTATTTGCAATTAAGGTGTCCCGACAGAAGATAAGACCGCCTCTAAATTTAAGTATAAAAAGCCACAGAAGGTTTTCTTCCCATTATGGTAAGTTTTTCCTACATTCAATGGCGGTTCCACCCGCCGCTGAAATCTTTTTCTTCTTTAAAAAAATAAAAAAAAGGGGGACTTGGACCGTAAGTTCCACATGCCACTAAATTCTTCTATTTCTTTGGAAAATATAATTATATAACTAAAGAGAATTTCAAAAGACAATTTGCCTACTAAAAACCATCATAATATGAAAATTGAAAAGTACAGCGTTCGGGTCAAATCTCTGAGAATAGTTTGAACATTCTGGGAGAACATTGGTATCATCTCAGCCAGAAAGAATGGGCTGTTATACTCTTTCAATGAATGAACAATCCCGAATTGGTTATCAAGTATTCCCTGCCAAAAGAAAAGAGAAGGCATTATAAACAAGCATCATAACAATACAAATTGGGCACACTCCCTCAACAATATTAAACAAGAAGTCCGGGAAATCATTTAACATCCATTGCATTCTCTCAATCCTATAAACAAACCCAAATTATAACAGTGTAAAAGTTTGATTGTCAATATCAAATCATTCTACCTATGTTTGGCTCATGAGAAAAGTAGAGGGAGATAAAAGAAACTTTGAAATCCTACAATAGCCACTCCACTAGCCCTGCTACAAGATTTCGAGCTTCCTTTCCTTTCACTTTCTCTTAAAGAAAAGAAACATAAATTAATTTGAGCCTGATGTCTTTGGCCTCCAAAACTTGAATTTTACTACAGTGGGAGCACTATTAGGTAAAAAGCTCTTGTTTAAAAATTCAAGATTTCAATTCCAATTCTCAAAAACCAAAAACCAACATCACTTTCCTGGGTATTCCGAGAAATTAAACACGGGTACAATAAAACAAGCCCTGCAAAAACCATAAACTCAAACTCAAGCACAAACTCAGGCCCATAAGTCGATCAATTAAACAATCAAAAGACCCAAAAAAAAGAAAAGGTGGGGAGGGGGGGGGGGGGGGGGGGGGGGGGGGGTGTGCTTCGGGGTTGGTGGTGAACGGAGGATTCATTTGAGCTGCTAGTTTAGAGGTTCTTCTATCATCCGTTGTTTAAGAAGAAAGATAGAACAAAAAATTCCAATTCCATTTCTCAAAAACCAAAAACCAGCATAACTTTCCTCAGTTTTCCCACCAACCAAGCAGGCACCACAACACAGAACAAATCAAAGCATCCAAATCCACAAATTCAAATTCAACACATAACCCAAATCCAGTAACCAAGCAAACAATCAAAAGGCTCAGAAACAATACTTGTTCCTTCAAAGAATTGACGATTTGCTGAAGCTGTTGGTTCAAAGCTTCCCTATTAGTTGCCATTTCTGTGTGTGTGAGTGTGAGAGAGAGAGAGTGGGTTTGGAAGAATTGGAATAAAAGAGGCGTCACTATATAGAAGAAGAGAAATAGAGAACGTTTGGGTCTGGGAAGAATTGAAAGAAGAGCGGCTAGAAGAAGAAGAAAAGAGAGAACTTCTGTGTGGCGTGTTGGGTGCCAGAAAGAGGCATTTATAGGCGTTTCAAAGAAACTGATCGCAGTATCTGCATTTGCATGTAGCAGATATGAACTCCACCTTCATCATCACCTCTCTCTCTCTCGTCGTTGGCTCACTGTCCTTCCGCCATTTGTCCTCTCTTTCTCTTTTAACTCATCTTCACTTTCGGCTAAAACCCAACTCTCCCTCTCCATCTCCACTCTCTGCCTCCTTATCTTCAACATTTCCAAAACTTCCTTGTTTTTCCATTTTCAGCAGAAATGACTGTTTCCACTCCTTGTTCTCTTAAATTTTACTTTAAAAAATATTTAAAATAATTTAAAAAATTAGTAAAAACAAATTTGTATAGCATCACATTTATCATTATAAATCTGAGGATGATGACTTCCTATGGCAAGGTCTTCAAGACAAATTTCAGAGTGAGCGTGTGGAGGGCATTAAATCCTTTGAGTTGTGAATTATCAAGAAGTTGCCATTAAACCCAGTGTTTCAATCTCTCCATTTATGGGTATGAATGAATTCTTGAGGTAAGTAGATAAGTACACCAGCATGCAATTGCTTTTAAGGTAAAATAGAAATGGTCTCTCAGAAATACCAGAAATGGATGCATTTCCTAGATGACAAATTTTATCTCTCCATTGATATTAGAAACAAATTAATTATTTCAGTCATATACTTAAATATTTATATCTTTAATATTTTTCCACTTTAGTCTTTAACAAATAAAACTAATACCTTATATGTTAGAAGGAGCCAACTTGTGTGGTTGTTCTTAAAAAAAAATTAGAACCTGTTTGAATATGTCATTTAAAAACAATTTTATTGTTTTTAAAAACAAAAAATTGTTTTTAAAATTTTCTAATAATATTTGATCATTATTCTTTGGAAATAATTTTTAAAAACAAACTAAAATAAAGATTAATTTTTAGAGAACAAGTAGAAATTATTTTCATCAGTTTTTGAAAATCAAACGAAAATATGAGCTCGTTTAATCATATTTTTTAAAACTTTTTTTTAAGTAAATGATAAAAATTAATTTTTAAAAATAAGTTTGAGAAAATATGATCAAACATATCCTTAATTTTCTAAAATGATTAATTTAATGTCTTTTTAGTAACTTAATTATACATTTTTACTATTAATTAATTTATTAATTTTTAAAATTTTTAATCCTTTTTGTGAACTATCTACTCCGTGTTTCCGCGCACATGATGTTGGGAAGGTTAATTAAGGAATAAGAAAAAAGGATGTGGAATGGGTGACCTATTTGTGTGGAAGAAGGGTAAATGAATTAATTACTAAAGTAATAATATGCAAGAAATGGTAATTAAAAAGGAAAAATAATAATTAGAAGGATGCAAGTTGCCAATTATTTCTTAACAAAAATAGAAACAATTGTGATAAAGTATTAAAGTCAGTATATTACTGGGTTCGCAATAATGTTGGTTTAAAAGAATATTAATTTTTAGTAATATTATCTTTTTTTATTATTATTATTATTTTATACTTATCCAAAGAAAAAATGAATTAATCAGTTAAAATGAATAAAATGATCTTAAATTTGTGAATCTTAACCATTTTTATGTTTTTATTTAAAAAGTAATCAATTTTTGACAAAAATATCTTTTATCATTTCAAATATTTATATGTAGACTTTAAAAAAAATTATTTTTACCATAAAATAAGTGAGCATTTTTATTAATTGAGATAAAAAGAGGATGAATGATTAAATTTAAAAAATTAGGTTTTTAATGATCATTTTAATCAAATAATTGAAGAAAATATGTATAAGTATAAGAAAAGTAGTTTTATAAAATGGATGAAAATCATTGGTTTGTTATGAGCACATTATCTTTTTTTTTTTTTTTTCATTTAAAAAGAAAATTGACCACTTTTAAGAGTCCAACATTTAATTGCATGAGTTCTAAAACTTAAAAGCTACCACCAAAAGAGAGAGAGAGAGATGATGGTGCCTTGATTGGAAAAAATAGACAAAAATGGGAAAAAAAAAAAACATAAAACGAGGCTCGCAAACATAAAAAAAACACACTCTTTTGGGAAACAAAAAAGGGAGAATTATGTTTTGGAGGTAGATGGGTCCACAAATTAACAAAAGGTCCATGTAACTCTTCAAATTGAATTGAAGGATATGAAATAGTAACGGACAAATATACCCTTTAAGAACACATATAAAATATTTTATAAAATTAAGTTAAATAATTTTTTTTCAATAATTTTTTTTCAATAATTTTTTTTTCAAAAATACTAAATTAAATAATTTTTTTTTCAAAAATATTAAATTAAATTAAAGTATTTAAAAAAAATATTAAATTAAATATTTAAAAAAAATATTAAATTAAATAAATTTATTTTAAAAAATATTAAATTAAATAAATTTATTTTAAAAAATATTAAATTAAATAAATTTATTTTTAAAAAATATTAAATTACATAAAATTATTTTTTAAAAAATATTAAATTAAATAAAAGTATTTTTCAAAAATATTAATTTTTTTTCTCAAAATCAACAAAGGGCATTTTTGGAAATACTGAAGGATGATATCCTTCAACTCAATTTTCATACTTTCATTGGGTCTTGGGCTCAATTTGAAGAGTTACATGGACTTTTTGTTAATTTGGGGGCCCATCTACCCCCAAAACATAATTTTCCCAACAAAAAATCCATAGTCATAGTAGTTACATCCTTCTTCAAAGACACCCATAACCGTTAACATCATCAAAGATGAGGTTCTTAATTCATCATTTTTTTTTTCTTTTGATGAATAATTCATAATTTTTTCATAAACTCAGGAGGTTTTGTTTTTTGAGTTTAGAAAATAGGATTCCAATAAAAAAGAACATTTAAGTAACTTAAGACCTATTTAGTAACTGTTTTTTATAACAATTTTTTGTTCTTTAAACCAAAAATCAGAAAAAAAAAAAAAAAAAAAAAACAAACGCAAACATAAAAAAAAAAAAAAAAAACACTCTTTTGGGAAACTAAAAATCCATAGTCATAGCTACATCCTTCTTCAAAGACACCCATACCGTTAACATCATCAAAGATGAGGTTCTTAATTCATCATTTTTTTTTTCTTTTGATGTATTATTCATAATTTTTTCATAAACTTAGGAGGTTTTGTTTTTCGAGTTTAGAAAATAGGATTCCAATAAAAAAGAACATTTAAGTAACTTAGGACCTATTTAATAACTGTTTTTTATAACAATTTTTTGTTCTTTAGAACCAAAAATCAGAAAAAAAAAAAAAAAACAAAAACAAAACAAAACAAAACAAAAAACAAAAAACATTTGATGATTAAAAACTGTTTTCTGTTTTATGTTCTTAAGAATAAAAAACATTGTATTTTTGGATAATATCTTTTAGTTATTTTTACTTATTTTAAAAAAATTATTATTCAATGATTAAAAATAAAATATTAGATAAAAAAATTATTTTTAAAAATATTGAAAACAAACTAAAAACATTTTAAATTTTCAAACAAATTTTTATTCAACAAAACATCAAAGAACAATTTTAAAAAATTATTTTTGAAAACAATTATCAAATAGACCCTTAACTGTTCGTATGATATATTGTTTTTCTTTTTGGGATGTCACAATCATAATGAACATGAATCTAACTTAATCGTATGAATATTCATTGCTTGTTGCATTCTCATAAACAATTTTATCTCTCATAAGTTGAATTTGTTTTTTAGATATCAAACACTAGTATGGAAGCTATTAGAGAACATTGATTTCTCTTCTTTTTATTATGGCTTATTCTTAGCTCTCATGTCTTTGGAATCAAGTTCAAACTGTATCCAAGATTCTTTTGGCATCCACGTTCTCTTAGCGCTTTAACCTTTGTCCACAGTGGAAGTAGCCTTACTAAACATGTAGGTGTAGAAGTAAGGTTAATCCTTGGATAACCTTGAGTGAGATTGCAACTAAAAATTGTTTCCTTCTCTAAATGTTACTTTATATGTTAGAAGACCAAATATTCTCATTTCCAAATATTTCCACTTAAATTTGAAGAGAAAATGTTCTTGTCCATAAATGTTGACATATATTTTGGGCAACAAAAAAATTTGTCTAAGTATTTCAATTCACAATTGGAGAAAATTATTCCATCTTAAAAAGTTAACAATGTTTAGGTAATAAAACAATTTTATCTCCAAATTTGTTTACTCATATCAGGAAAGGAAAATGAAACAAAGTTTGCTTTGTACTAATTTGGGGATGAAATAATTTCCTTCATAATATAATATTATTTTTAATATTTAAAACTTTACATAATCTTATTGAAACGTGTAAAATATTCAATATTTTTAAATATAAATGATCTCATATAAATGAAGAATTTAATAATTTAAAAAAAAAACTTCTAAAAAATAAGTACTCATTAAAACACTTGTTTCATATTAATGCAAACCATACTTGAAAATAACATTCTCCAAGTCTTAATAAAATATTATCTAAAATAAAAATAACCAACAAATAATAACAAACCTAGTAATAATTTCAACTCAATGGTGGAGGTATTGGTTGGAAAGTTGAGTCAAAATGAAGTGGTGGTTGATTAGAAGTGATGGTTTGTTATGGCATGAAACTTTGTATTATTGCCTTCAACTCCTCCAACTCAATGGTAGTTGTAGTCTTAAACTCCTATAACTCTATGATTTGTTGTTGCAATGTCTCTTCATTAAGCAATTTAGTTGCACTTAAATATTTAGTCTCGTTTGGTTGGTCAGATAGGATATTATTTTCATAAGATATCTTATCACATTCCAATGTTTGGATGTGTATAAAAATTAAAGACTAGATAAGATAACATATTCATTCCAATTTTTGGATGTATCAAGGAATTAAAGATTGGATACGAAAACATATTCATTTTAATGTTTGGTTATTTGATATAAGGATTGGATATGAATATAATATATATATATATCAATTATGTCCTATTCATTTATATTTACAGTATTACCATTTTAAATATAGAGGAAAAATTATACTATTATTTAATAAAAAAATATATTTAAATATGAAATTTCTCATAGCATGAGAGATTATATATATATATATATATATATATATATATATCAATCAATGTTTAAAAAAAATAACATATCAATAAATTAATCAATCTTAATAGCCATTCATTTATGTAATATTGTTAACCTATATCAAAAGTTTACAAAAACTAAAAATATCAACCAATGTATCCAACTTAAAGACCATATCATTTTTTTCTTAAACTTTCATCACTTGTTTCAAAGCATAAAAGTAAAAGAACATCTCATATTTCATGCTAATAGGAAACCAAGTAAGGAATACGGGTAGAATTGTTTCAAAAATAAAAACCAAGTAGTTATTTAAATGCTAACACAAAACCAAGGATGAAAAGAACCAAACATAACTAGTCTAGGAAATGCTACCATGAAGTAACATATTTACAAACTCAATTTTCTCTTCATCTACACTAAAAAATAGGTCAATATTCTCTTTCTTATCCACAATCAAATTTACCTCTTTAATATGATCCTTAATAGAAAGATGAGTCATTTTCATAAGCTTTACATTGATCTTTCCTCTTTACTCAAACAAATCACACTCATACCCAATTTTTCCTACTAGCACAGTCATTTATTCCTTGTGTTGCTCAATCATTTTTCCTAACATCATAACATCATGCAATCTTGGAGCCAAACTGTTATTACTGTTACTTTGTTTCTTACTTGTCATGTCAATGTATTTGATGTTGAAGAATCGATTTCATCCAAACTATAGACATTTTTATTACCTTCTTCAACATCTAACTCCTCAACATTTGTGATTGTCTCGGCTTCTTTTCCAGTTGCACTATCATTTCCAAATATTAATGTGAATTCATTGTACATAGTAAGGAAATGACTTGTTTCTTATTCCTTTAGCTTCAGGATTCCTCTACATACATACCAAATTAATATTATCCATATAGTGATAATGAATAAAAACTAGAAATATAAATTAACACAGATGAAAGAAAGGAAAAAAACACATAAAAAAATTACCTACAAGTTTGATTCCCATATGTCATCCCCACATACTTCCACAATTTTTGTAATTCATTCCACCCAAACCCACTTTGGCCAAGCATGTTAACAATGATGTTATACTATTTTTTCCATGTTTCAATTTTTGGCTCTATAAGTGGGACAGCCTTGATGTTAGAAATTGTCATTACTTTTTCAAAAATAATTGTATAACCTGATTTAAATGTATCATTATTGCATTATATCAAAAGTCGCACAACTCTTTAAGTGCTTCAACAAGTGCAACATCTTCATCTTTTGTCCACAATTGACAATCTCTAATCTTGCCTTTCTTTTTAGGTTGAAAACTTGATGTGCTTTTCATTCTTATTTGTGTCATATAACATATAATATTTCAAATACTTGAAAAACAAACATCTATCATCATATTATCACTTTTTCCTATTTATACAAATAGTTCCACACAACATTTATTTCTACAAAAAAAATTAGAAATTCAAAAACAATGCCAACAAAAAATCATATGTCAATGAAGAATTCAACATAATATCATGTCTTAAACAAAAGAAAAAAAAATCAAGACAATTTGACAAATTAAAACCTTGATCGGGCATAATAGTTTCCTTCATATCAAAGACAAAATGATTTGAGGTGCACATCAACAATTTCAAAAATCAAAGTGAAAACAATACTTAAATCCAAACAAAACACTCAACAAATATTCTCTCATCCTAACCCTCTATTTTGTCTCCGCTCATTGAACATTTGCATTACCAAGTTGGTCCTCCATTAAGGCCATTGGTTAGATGCTTCTATGGTGGTGATGGATTCATCATACTTCAAGTTAGGTTGCATGTCACTCTCCACTTCAACTTCTTCCTCTAATGGATTTGTCGACATTTCAATTCTAATCTAGCATGAAGGAGGCAAGGTACAATAATTATGAGACTTTGTGTTTTTACAGGATAATATGATGGACTCCTCAAAACACCTCATCATAACTTAAGCAATCCAAATCATCTGTCAATGACATTTCATGCTATAGAATGCTTCATGTTAAAAAATTCCTTTGGGGAAGTTGACATATTTCCCTCTCTCTCCATTCATTTAAACGATATATTAATCAATGTTTTAAAAATCGGACCGGACAGGCCGGTCTAACCGGTTCAACCGTCTATCGATCGCATTTTCGATCCGGTTTGCTCTATTAGACCGTTTAGGGATTGGACAGGTATCAAACCACCTAAACCAACGGTCAAACCGGTGACCCAGTGGAATCGGATGGTTCTAAATGAACCAAACAGTTCAAGTTAACCCCTTTATTTTACAAACACGGTTTAGCCCATGTTGCCTGAGGTGAGGATGGCTTTTATAGGCATCCTTTGCGTTTCCTCTCATAATCCGATGTGGCATTGCTAACTAATTATCAATGAAAAAAATATAACAAGCCTCTCCACCAAGAGGGCTTGAACCTTGGACCTCAGGTTCTACCATCAAAATAGGACACCACTCAGCTACATGCATTTTGCTATCTAACATGCCAATCAAAACAATATATATTAGATTTTAACATTTTTTTATAATATTAAAAAAAAATAATATAACATTTTTAAAAATTATAAAATTAGTTTAAATTTTCATTTTTAATATATTCACATTTAAATATTATACATATTTTATTTAATAAAATTTAAAATATTAATATGATTTAATTTGATAATATCAAAGATATAAAATAATATTATAGATTTTTAATTTATTCATATATATTTTAAAATTTTTATAATTAATTTTAATTTTAATATTATATAAATTACATATTTATGACGTCACCGGTTCAACTACGGTTCGACCACCGGTCCAACCAGTGAACCATGAACCAGTAACTTTTCCGGTTCGATAACCGGTCCGGTTCTGAAAACATTGATATTAATCCTCCAAGTAGTAATAACCTGATAAAGAAATATAAATGCATTGTTTTAAAATACAAATAAATACTTTATAATACTCAATAGATGTATGACATTTCATGCTATTGAATGCTTCATGTTAAAAAAATTCCTTTAAGGAAGTTGACATATTTCCCTCTCTCTCCATTCATTTAAATGATATCTTATCCTCTAGGTAGTAATAACCTGATAAAGAAATATAAATTCATTGTTTTAAAATACAAATAAATACTTTATAATACTCAATAGATGTATAACATTACATTAATATTACCAGAAGGAATATTTAATCCATTTTATCTATATACAACATCTCAAAGCACTCTAGAATTAGTAGTTGAGCCTTCCCAACCTAACAAGACATATAAATTTCATGTCTTGTGAACATACTCTCAAAACATTGGTGGTAATGTCGCCTTTTCTAGTACAATATTTGGGTTTATCAGTATATGGTACATTTATCCTAATGTATATCCCATATAGCACTCTTAAACAATTGTATAACATCAAAAAATTGAGTTAATATTATGATTCTTTTTATACAAATTAAAACTTAAATAAGAAAAAAATAAAAAATAAAATTAAAGTTGTGTACCTTGAACGACTTCCATCTTTCATCAGTGCAATTTTCTGGGATTGACACAGGTTTCTTAAAAATTATTTTCTCCAATCTTAGAATTGCATTGAGTACAATATTAAAATGCCTACTAATTGTCTCCCTAGAATGCATGAATTGAAATTTCACAATTCGATTCTTTGTATGATAGACAAAAATATGGAAGAGCATTACAGTTTGTTCCTCAACACACATCTTTGTTATGTCATGAAGATGACCCATAGAACAAAGAAGGGAGCACAAGATCCAATAGATATGCATGTCCATTATTAGTTGCTCAATATAAGTTCTGTCATCTATGCGGATAAGTCATAGATTTCTCATTCTTAACTTAAATCTATCTTTTAATCTTTTCTTGAGAATGTATTTTTTGTAATGTCTCTCTACTATGACATTTATAATCGTTACTATGAATATAACCATTAATATATTAAACTTCAACTTAAGTAGAATTATTATGACCTCTAGATTCTCACTTGTATTAGTCATATCTACAAAAATATCAATAAACAAAGAAAATAGAAATCAACTCAATTAGCATGCAACAAGTAGTGGAATGTACCATGCACAACAAGATGCAATTAAACTAACTAGAAATTTCCATGTATTAAGAAAGTCATGAATAAAATAGTATAATTTGTCTTTAAATGATTGTAAAAACTAATGACACTAATAATTTTGTTTTAAGCCTTGAGAAAAAAACAATTTTCTTGGGAAAACAATTCTATGCATGCATACAATATAGAAATTATCCTTTGCAGACTTCAATGATACCCACATCACTTATTCAACTCCTTGCATGTCATTTTCATCTTATATCAAATATTAGGATATATATCTTATTGAAATATATATTGCTAATGAATAAAAAAATTGTATGCATATTTTGAAGAAAAAAAAAATGAAAAAACCAGCAATTTTATCAAAGTAAACTAATTTTGGTTTCTATATACTATACATTAGCATATGTCTATAGCTACCTAATTTGAATGTAGCCTCCCCACCTAATACAACATATAAATCATTAGATAAGGAGGACCAACACTCAACACCTAATTTGCATTTCAAAATGACACTAACATAGTTTCAATGACATGAATAGAGGATTCAATTCTTGCTAATGGTGGATAGAGAAGCATATACATGTCTACTAGCTTAACAACTCAAGTGTTACCAAGGAAGTAAAGTGTAAGTGGCTAGAAGAGTTTGCAAATTAATTTGGTTAAAAGAGTTAATCTAAGGAAAAAAAAAACTTTCAAACTCAAGTAAGAAAACAAAGGCTAAGTTTAGTTAAGAAAAACACCCAAAATGGGGGGTGAATTGGGTTTTTAAAATCTTTTCAATCATAACAAAATTAAACAAAATATAAGCAAAGTAAAGAGATAGAGTTTAGATAATTCAAACTCGGGTTTATAGTGGTTCGGCACTTCCTTGCCTACGTCCACTCTCCTCAACCTCCTAACCAAGTGAGGGTTCCACTAACTTGAAGCTTCAACCAAGCTTCCAATCTTCTTACACTTGGATTCCGGCTCCAACGGGCTCTTACACAAACGGCCTTTTCAAGATTCAACCCTCTTGAAGGCTTTAACACTCAGATTGTTACAAGATATAATCACTCAACCTAGCTTAAAGATGGCTCGAATACAAGACAAAGCTAGGATGACAAACAAGAGTGCATTAAAGGATATGTAAGTGGTGATTTAATGCACTTATGAAAGAAATGAGAGCTTTTTGATCAAGAACAGGTAGGTGGGCTTTGAATGCAAGTGTTCTCTTGTCAATAAATGAAGTAGAACTCTCAATTTATAGGTTTCTAAGCTTAGGAGTCAAAAATAGAAAAAGGCAACCTCATCCGATCGAGCTAGGGGTTGACTAGTTCACTAGTCGTTGGAGCGTTTAATGCATGACAGGTTACCGTTGCCTCAACCGGACCTCGACCGGTCCTCGACCAAACCTCGATCGGTAAAGGAATCACCTCGACTGGGAAAAGAAGGCTACTGGAAGAGAAGGAAGGTTTTTGACCTTCTTCGACCGAACGACCTTAACCGGTCGACCGATTCCTCAATCGGTTGACCGATTGGCCATAGCCTCGACCGGTTGAGCCTTTTTGGCCCCGAAAACCTATTTTTTGATTCATTTCTTTTTTAACACTTAAGCAAGGTCTTTAGGTAAATTATTAAGCCAATTTTGAAACATTTTGCCTAAGGTAAATTTGTTAAAAACTCGGGTTTTAATGAAATCAACATTTTAAAGAATAAATCGAGTTTTCTAAGATGCATGAAACGTATGAAAATCCTAAGTGCACTCATGCATTCATCTTACATTAGTTTCCTATTGATTACAAGTCTTCCAAGCGTCTCGATCTTGTATCCATTTGGTCATTTGATGAATTTTCGAGTTTATACCTGAGATTCTTAAACATTAAACCAATTAGTTACTTAACCATGGTTTGTTATCATCAAAACTCGATTAGAAGAACCCTTGGGCTAACATCAAGAATTCAATGTATTTCATTATGATAGAATGTTGAATTTAAGCTTGAGTTTGGTAAAAAAAAAAATGTTTTTTTATTTTCAGTAAGATTGAGAGAGACTCAAACCCATTGTCAAGTCCTACTTAGCAAAATACGGAGGTACTTATGGTAGAAAGGGCCAATCTAAAATATGTCTTTTTGTAAAGGTCCAAGGGGCTTCAAATTTTGTTTGTTTTTTCCTTTAAGCTACATTTTTTATGAAAGTATTGGAGAAAGGAAAAGACTTTAAGGTTTATCTTAGAGAAAACACTAGCACCCTATAATTGACCAAACAAATCATCAATCCTAGGCAACAAGTACTTGTTTTCATTTTGTCTCCTTATTCAACTCCTTATAATCAATACATAGTCTCAGTGTCCCATCTTTCTTCTTAAAAAGGCATTGACCCCCCAAGGTGATATGCTAGGCCTTATCATCCATTAGTGAATGAGAAGGCAAAGTTCTAGAGCTTGAAGTTATCTCCCTCGTTGGTGGTATTATGTTTGAGCTTGCTCTAGCTCTAGCTCTAGTATCAAACCTGGCCTCCTCAGCTTTAGTAGCTCTAGCAACATTACCCCATGTCAAATTATCATCATCAAATACAAAATTATCTTGTGCACCTCCATGAGAATCCTCATATTCCATTCTTCCTATCAACCATTCATTGCTATCATCTATATCTTTCAAGAAAATTGGGTCAATGGTGTTACGTTCATTGTATGTTCTCTTCAAGGCTCAATTATACTTAATGTATACCAAATCATTCAAGCGTTAATGATCTAACCTATTTCTCCTCTTGCTATGAATTTGTAAAAATTTATAAGCTCATAAATATATTTTTATAGTTTTAACTTTTAACTTTTAAGTTGCATTCAAGACTCTATTAGACTATTACTTGTAATTATTTTTGTCACTTACATTTTCAAAGATGCTTTAATTCCGTTCACAACCCGATGCACTACATGTTAAGTTGAGAACTTTCATTGCAAATCTTTTCAAATTTGGAGTTGAAGCTCCATATGCAGCTCACCATTCAACTGTAGTATATATATTAACAATTTAGTGAAACAATTCACCTACTTTAGCAAAAACACAATCTAATCATTTAAATAAACAAAACTAAATAACTAAACTGGTGCTATAGTCTTCCTTGTCCTAACAACTAACTCATTCCCAAATAGTGCTTAGACTTTTATGTATAAACTCACTTTGACCACAACTTTTTCTTGCTTAGTAGGGTCTCTTGTCAACCTTAAGATGCATTTATACAAATCACTCATAATCTCTGCATCATGCTCTATTTCTGGTTTATCATAGAAGAATTATGGGTTCAAAAAGTACCCTACTGCATGCAAAGGCCAATGAAGTTAAATCTCCCATTTCTTATCAATGATTTTGAAGATTTCTTTGTACTTTTCTTCATTTCCATTAAAACTTCTCACAATTGTATCCTTAGCTCTATTCATGGCCTCATAGATATATCCCATAGGAGTTTTTTTTTTCAACATAACCAAATGAAGCACACGAACAAGGGGACCCAAAACCTTTAAGCAAAACACAATAGCGTTCCAAAATGAAGGCATTAGAACTATGTTAGCTATAGTTTTCCCCTTTTGCTCTTTTACCCATTTACTATCTGACCAACCTAAACTTGTAAGCATCTTTATTAAGTTTTTTTTTTTGTTCATGTAATTGTGATAATGTGATGAAAACAGTTGCAAATCGAGTCTTAGCAAACCTAAGCAATTCCCTTTGTCCAGTAAACCACCTCATCATGTTAAGTAGGCTTGATCAATTATAAATATACTCATTTAGTGATATAGCCCTCTCTAATGTTCTCTTGATGTTTGGTGGCTTTCCAATATCTTTCAACATCAAGTTAAGGCAATGTGCAGCACATGGTGTCCAATACAAATGTGGGTGCTTTAATTCTAACAACCTTCCTATGTAACACTGTAGATAATAAATTTACATAAGTTCTCAAGATAAATAATTCAAATTTTAAAAGTAAATAAAAATTCAAGAAATAGTATTTATTACCTGTCATCACATAACTTGAGTGATTATCTATTATAACTTGAATAACTTTCTCCTCACCAACTTGCTCTATCCATTTTGTCAAGTAACTCAAACATCTTTTCTCTCGTCTTAATCATTGAAGAAGCATCAATAGATTACATAAATATGGTTCCCTTTTAACAATTAACCAAAAATTTCACCAACGTTCTGTTTTTTCCATCAGTCCATCCATCTTACATAATTAAACATCTTTTTTTTTTTCTTTTATCCATTCCATCATATGATCCTTCATCAAATCTTTTATGAGAGTCGATTCTTTCTTAAGGTTAGTGACGCTTACCTCATGAAGAATTGGTCCCTTCATACCCACACCATATTGGCCAATAGCCTCAATCATTGGTTGGAAACTCATATATGTGACTGCATTAAATGGAATAGTAGCCTCATACATCCACCTTGTGATAAGCATATAAGCTCTTTCTCTTGTTTTCATTTTGTAGGCATCATTGATAGTAGTTTGATTCATCTTTCCACTCTTTCGATTTTGAACAACTATTTCTGCATTTAAAGTGAAAAAATGATCCATAGGACCTTTTTGTCTTGGTTTTTTTGAAGAAAACATCCTACCACCACTTCCTCCTCGATTACTACCTCCATTAGAAATGTTGGTGACATTCATTTTACTATTAATCTCCTCACCAAAATCTTCATCTTCCAAACCAAACAAATCTTCATTAACATCTTCGTTTCCCATATTCATTTTGCTCTTTTTTATTTTTCTTGGAACTCATATACTCTTCCATTTTTTCTTTAACATGTTCCAAACATTTTCTACATTTTTTAGCTTTTTTATATCCACCAACAAGATGTTGTTTGTGTCTATATATGCCTAATTTGGTTACTTTATCACAAAAATTGCATATGATGGTGTTTAAATCTTTTTTCATTAAGCAAACAAGCATACTTCCATCCGGGATTTCTTCTTTCACTTGCACTAGAGTTTACTTGAGTTTCACTCCCATTATCCATCTTGCAAACAAATTATCTATACTACAATAAAATAATTATAATTAAATTAATAAAAAATTGAAAAAAAAATGCATATCACATTAACAAAAAATATGCACATGAGAGTGTTTTTTATTTGTTTATTTTTATGTAGTAAAATTTTCATGTCGAAATACAATTTTTATTTTTATTTTTATTTTTTTTAAATGTCAATGAGAGTTATGAGACAAGAATGGAAAAAAAAAATGTAGAAAAGTGAAGAAAAGAGAAAAATACCAAGGTCCTGGATAGGTATGTCTATTTTTCTCCTATTTTTCATCATCTTCTTCGTCTTCTTCACTTTTCCACTGCACGGCTGAGGTTAGGGCACAATTTGGGAGGGTTGTCGGGTTGAAAACAACCAAAAAAGGAGGTTGAAAGGGAAAACAAGGCCAAAATGACGTCCTTTTGGCCTGTTTTTTATTTTAAAGTAACATGCTCCAAAACGATGTCGTTTTGGCCTTTTAAAAAATAAAAATAAAAATGGCCAAAACGACATCATTTTGACCATTTTTAAGAAGGTCCAAAATGACGTTGTTTTGGTCCCAAAAAAAAAATTATGGCTTCTCTCTGCCCTCTGCAACCCGACACCGAAGAAGAAAAGAAGAAGAAAAAGAAAAAGAAGATAGGGGATCGAGGCGCACCTGTAGACCACGTTGCATGCCTAAGTGGGGCCTTCGTGTAGGGGCATTGCCTCAAGCAAGGCACCGGAGGGTGGTGTCGCACCGCCCAAAGCCTAGGCGTGCCTTTCACAACTATGGATGTGAGGAAACTAGTAAAATTAATTCCTTATTTCTCAAAAACAATTTCAAGGAAAAAAAAAAACTAAAAACTAAAAACTAAAAACTAAAAACTAAAACTTAAACAAATTAAACTAATCACCGTTTATAAATTTTATCATTCTCTTATTGCTCTAGATACTTGACAAGAACCAAAGGATGGATCATGCATATGGTCTTGTAGTTGGGCTTTAGTACTCATAGTAATGCTAATCATACTTAGGTGATATTTGTTTTATTAACTTTTTATTGAAATCAACGTCTTTCAGATTTTAGATAATTTGTTTTTTTACTTTTTGTTGACTTATTACTTATTTCTTAAATTTCTTGATTGAATAGAAAAAATTCAAATATTTTACTTTCTCTAAATGCTCAAAGTAAATCACCATAATTAAAGTCAACCTATTGTCTTTTTTTTTTTTTTTTTCTTTTTTCTTAATACTTAATAGAATAAAATATTAACAAACAAATAACTTAATACTTAACACCATTAAATATTATTTAGTCTTAAATTTTATTTAGAGTTAAGTCAAAAAAACAAATGCCACCTTAATTTCTAATTAATTAAATGATTAAGCAAAAATTTAAGATAGTAAAATTTTTTTAATACATCAATATTTGAAAACAGGTATTACAAATTATTGTTTTTTAAAATAAGTTGTAAAAAATTCTTATATTTTTTTGTAAGAGTTATTATAATTTTTTATTTTTAAAAATATAAAATAAGAGTGTATCCAAACAACACCTTAGGATTTAATTTCCCTCATTTTTGTTTTTTCTAACCAAATTTAAAATTTTATTTTGTATTTTCCTAAAAAATTTCCTATCAATAATAATTTTTCCTTAATTGTATTTGTTATTTGAATTATGCCTGCCCACTTTGATTCTTTAAATATCATAGCCAACTTTACATAATGTTTTTAAGTTGTTTTTTACCTAAATTTTTGTTACACATGCATTAAATACCTTCTTTTTTTCATGTTCTTTTTAATTACTATTATTAAGTATTCAAGTTTATTCCACTTGGACACCCTTCAAAGAGTGGACCTTTTGTATAAGAAGTATAGATTATTCTATATCTTTAAAAATCACTTTAAAAAAATACTTAAAATTTAAGGTAGTAAATATTTTGATACCTTAATTTTTTTTTTTTAATTTAGTACTACAACATATTAAGTCTATCCAAGTGGATAGTAATTAATTCATTTAACCTTTTTCCACACAAATGAATTTCATCCATTAAACTTCTTTTCTTTTCTCTTCTTTTCTTTGTGGAAGTTGTCAATATTGTGAAAAGATTAAAGAAGTGTTTAGTAAAATTTAATATTTATTACTTAATGACTTAAATTAACTTTAACTTAAATTATACTTAAATTGTTAGCTTGAAATTTATTACTTAATTCTTACTTTAAGCATTAAGGTTATTTGATAAAATTAACTTAAAATATATTTTAAATAATTAAATTGACATATTTATCCTTATAAATTATAATTAAAGTAAAGGAGGTCAAGTAACAATGGAGATTATAGAGCAATAAAGGAGATTGTGGAGGTAATTAGAGAAATGAAGGTAAACAAGTAAAACGAAGATATGAATTTAAGAATAAGTTCATTATTTTTACTTATTACTTATAATTATTTTTTATTTTAAGTCATACTATTAAATTATTTTATCAAATATACTTAATTTACTTGATAACTTAAATTAAATTACTAAGTCACTTTAAGTTATTAAATTGATTTATCAAAAACTCACTAAATAGGAGCACAGAATGGGTTAAAAGAAAACTTATAAAAATTTGTATTATCAATGTATAAGTCTCTAGAAATACATTAAATTAATTAATTATATTACAAAATTACAAATATTTATGAAGAAACAACAAACCAAGTATGTTCTTAATTGATTTGTTGAGGATGTGGACAATGATTGCAATAATTAATTTGTTTCTGATTTTGATTTACAGATGACATTTCTCAACCAGAAAATAAATCCATTTTTGGTCATTTTGAGAGAGCATTTAAGAGTTATACTTTTATTTATTTTACCTTAAAAGCACTTGCATACTGGTGTATTTATCTACTTAATTACCTAAACAATACCTTTATACCCATAAATGGAGAGATATAAATGAAATTTAATTCCCTACACACACTAATTTTGAAATTGGTCTTGAAGGCCTTGCCATGAGTGTAATGGTAGTGAAATAAATTGTTCTAATATTTTTTTATTAATGATAAATATAATAGGATAGAAATTTCTTTCTTTTTTTAGTAATTTTTTGAAGAAATAAATTATTATAATTTTTTTATGTATAAAAAATGTGAAATTGAAGAGAATAAAGACAGTGATTTCTGCTATCAATCGAACATTAAAAAAAAAAAAAAAAAAAAAAAAAAGACACTGTTTTCTGCTGAAAAGGAAACATGGAAGAAGGAGAATGAGCCAGCGAGGAGAGAGAGGTGAAGGTGGAGATGGTGGTGGTGGGTGTCTGCGACATGCAAATGCAGATACTCCAATCAATTGCTTTGAAACGCCTGCGAATGCCTTTTTCTGCCACCCAACACGCCACTCACACCTTCTCTTGTTCTCTTCTCCTTCTTCTTTTTCTATGAATTAATGCTTCTCTTGTTCCAATTCTGCCAAACCCAGACGTTCTCTCTCTCTGTTCTTCTTCTCAAAATTAACGCCTCTCTTGGTCTAGTTCTTCGAAACCCACTCTCTCTCTTTCTCACTCAGAAATGGCGGCTAACAGGCAAGCTTTGAATGAGCAGCTTCAGAAAATCGTGGATTCTTTGAAGGAACAAGTATTGCTTCTAAGTCTTTTGATTGTTTGTTTGGTTTGTGGATTTGGGTTTTGTATTGAATTTGAATTTGTGTATTTGGGTGCTTTGTTTTGGTTTGTGTTGTGGTGCCTGCTTGTTTGGTGGGGAAACAGAGGAAAGTAATGCTGGTTTTTGGTTTTCGAGAAATGGGATTGAATATATATATATATTTATCTTTTCTTCTTCAACAATGGCTGATAGAAGAATCTCTTAACTAGGAGCTCAAATGAATCCTCCGTTCCATGGAGGAACAGGGACCCCTTTTTTGGTGTTTTGATTTGTTTAGTTGATTGATTTATGGGCCTGTGTTTGCGATTGAGTTTATGGGTTTTATACCGCTTGATTAGTTCTACCTTTGTTTGGTTTCTGGAAAAACCGAGGAAAGTGGTGCTGGCTTTTGGTTTTTGAGAAATGGAATTGAAGTCTTGAATTTCGAAACAAGAGCTTTTCACCTAACTGTGCCCCAACCGTAGTAAAATTCAAGTTTTGGATATCAAAACTGGATGAGACATTATGTTCAATTGCATTTTTGCTTCTTTTCTTTAACAGATAATGAAAACAAAGAAAGCTTGAAATCTTGTAACAGGGTTAGTGGAGTGGCTGTTGTAGGATTTCAAAGTTTCTTTTATTCCTCTCTACTTTTCTCATGAGCCAAACAGGTAGAATGATTTGAAATTGATAATCAAACTTGCATACCGTCAGAATTTGGGTCGTTTATGGGATTGAGAGAATGCAATGGATGTTGAATGATTTCCCAGACTTCTTGTTTAATATTGTTGAGGGAGTGTGTTCAATTTCTATTTGTTATGATGCTTGCTTACAATGCCTTTTCTTTTCTTTTTGTCAGGGAATGCTTGATAAACAATTTGGGCTTGTTCATTCATTGAAGGAGTCTAACAGCCCATTCTTTCTGGCGGAGATAATACCAATGTTCTGCCAAAATGTTCAAACCATTCTCAGAGATTTGACCCAAACACTGTACTTTTCCATCTTCATACTTATGAGCAGGCAAATTGTTTTTTGAAAATCTTTTTAGTTATGACATTTACAAAGAAAGAAAACAATTTAGTGGCAGGTGGAAGCCAATGAAATTATGAAAGTAGGAAAATATATGTGTGGGTCTATATATATATATATATATATGTACTCATTTTTTTAAACAAAAGAAAAGGATTTCAGCGGCGGGTAGAACTGCCAATGAAAGATGGAAGTAGGAATGGATAAGTATATATCTCTTTTTCTTTTTTTTTAAACAAAGAAGAGAATTTCAGTGGCGGGTGGAACCGCCAATGAAAGTATGAAGGTAGGACATGCATATGTATATATACACACATACATACATACATATGTATGTATGTGTGTATATATATATATATATATGTATGTATCATTTCTTTTTAAAGAGAAAAAATAATTTCAGCGGCGGGTGGAACCGCCAATGAAAGTAGGAAAAAATTATCCTAATGGGGAGGAAACCTTTTGTGGCGTTTTATTCTTACATTAAGAGGGGTTGTATCTTCTGCCAAGAGTCTACGTTGAAATTGACCGATTTGGTCATCTAATTTAAATAATTAGTTCAGTGGCCCATCAAAATGAGATGGATTTTAATTTTGGCACCTTAACTTTGAATGTGCTTTTTAGTAGCCTCACATTTTAAGAAATTGTTTGAGTTAGATCTCTATTATGATGGTTCTAATATTTTTAAGCTTACAACTTTTCTTTGTTTTTGTATGTGTTTCCGTCTCTCTTTGACGATACTCCCTTCAATTTATTTTTTCTTTTAATGGTGTATGTTGATGGGCTTCTGTTATGGCAATTTAAAATTGAATGTGGTCACAGACTGTTTGAAATTCAATTGAAAGTCAAAACCAAGAGTAGTTATGGATGTTCAATGAAAAAGATTGATTTTGAATTTTGTTTTTGAAGGAACAAGTAGTCATTATGTAGATATTTTTTCCTTTCACTAATTATATGACTTGATTGAAAAATGAATTGGAAAACATTCTTTTGGTTTATTGAGGAAATATTGATGATAATTCCTTCATGTTCATTTTATGATACTTCTCATCCAAATGAATTTTGTATTGAATACGATTGAGAATGATTAATAACGATTTTTCATCTTACATTTCATCATGACACTTCAACTTACTATGATGATTCATTTAACTTGTTCTTGTGTTATTTTTGACTGCTTTTGTTTGTCATTAATTTGTTCCAGAGATAAAGAACCAGTGAATTATTATGATTTGGAAGAATACTGTATTAAGCTGAAGGGATGCACTTCAAGGTGAGGCAATATGCTTCATTGCTCAGCTAAGCATTGATTTAGGAAGGAAAAATTACATTTATCAAAATCAAATGAATAAATGACATGTCTGTTACATTCAATGCTTAAGAATCAATCTAAATGACACATAGGTTACAATGTATTTTGTGATTCTTTTTGTTCATATCAACAGCAAATTTGCTAAACCATGTCTTCTTTTTTCCTTCTTGTGATGACATGATCTTTTAATTATGCCTAGTTTCTTCCCAACCGATGTATCTCTGTACATGTTGATAGAATATGCAAAATATATTCTCTGCAAAGGTTGGATTTTTATTTCTTATATGTTTATGTTAATTTATAGAAAGTGAAGTTTAACATTAAAAAGGATAAACCAGAAAAAATTCTTTCTACATATTTAGTATGCATTCTTCTGCACTGATTGTTGACTCTTATTTTAATCTGTCTAAAACGAAACTACAACTAGATAAAAAACATAATTCGATTAACTTATTTTTCTTTAAGTGTAGAACATTGAATGAATGTTATTGTTCTTTGATTGTGTGGCATTAAATGAATGCAATGAATGGTAGTACAAAGCTTGCACATGTATGCCTAAACATATCACAGGATTTATGACTGCCTCTTCCTTTCATGCTGTTGTGATAGTAGTTATGCATTTAATTGTATTCCTTTTTTCTCAATTTGGTGGTCCAGCATCGGTGCTCGCCGGATGGCATTAGCATGCGTGACTCTTCGTCAAGCAAGTGAGAACAAAAATAAGGATGGGTAAGAAGGCTTTTCCTCATGCACCCATATGGTCTGTGTCTAAATTTGTTAAAATGTTTGAGGTTTTCCCCACTTTTTGATAGTTTGAATCTTTTCTCAGTCCTTTCCTTGCTAATTGTGGCTTTGAAAAAATTGAGGAATTGCAAAATACCATTGTGACTGCATGTGTAGTTAATCATCATGGTATTAGTAATGGGATGGGGACATGTGTCCAATGCATTACTTTTCTTACTAAAGATAAGTATCCTGCATTCTCTTTCCCTTTCTTCTGTGGGATTAGCTCATACCTAGGTTTGTGCTAGCATTTTCTACAGGTAGCAGAGTTAATTCGTGGGTGAGTCTAGTAAGGCATATCCCAGTGCTCCTCTCTCTCTCCCCCTCCCTCCCTCCCTCCTTTTTCATATTAAGTGTTCTTGTCATGTCATGAATGGTATGAAAGAGATCATATAAGGATTGCATCAGTGTTGTTTGGTGGATGCAAACTACACTCCTGAATGTGCTTTATGTGACTAGTTGCTCATATCCAAATTGGATTTTAGGATTGTTCACCATAGTCTATAATTATCCCAAAGAACCCAGATTATTAAGTTGAGAGCTTTGCCCGGGATCCATTCGTCCATGTTTTTGGCTCCCATGCAGGAGTTTATAAAGACCTGCTGTCAGTCGACCTTACATCTAAAGTATCTTAGGAATATACATTTTGGTATTATTTTCAGCATCCAACAAGGTTCTTGATGTGTTCTTGCCCATTGTTAAAACATATACACTTGCAGTTGATTCAATTATCCCATTTTATGTTGTTATGTTATTTAGAGTGCATTTGATAGTGATTCTAGGAAGTATTTCTAGCCTTTCTACCACTTGAAAAATAAAAAAAAATTTAAGTGTTGAAAAAGCTAAAAACACTTTCTAGAATCACTACCAAACGCACTCTTAGAATCCATTAGGTAGTGATTCTAGAAAGCACTTCTAACATTTCTAACACTTGAAAATCTTTATCAAAAGAATTGTTTTCAAGTGCTAGAAAGGCTAGAAACGCTTCTTAGAATCACTACCAAACAAGTTGTTAATGTGTTCAAGTATTATCATTATGTCTTACAAATCTTTAAGAGGAGAGGATGCATACCAAAAGTATCTTATGCACTGAATTGCGTGAATCTTTTATGTGTAGTTCCTTTTCCCTAATTTTAACTTCTGCTGCATCTTAGAATTTATATTGTTGCCCATGATGTTCTCTTTTTAGGTGTATCTTGGCTTTGAATGGAATCAAGCATGAATACTATAATCTGCAAAGCAGTCTGGATAGCATTGTTCAGGTAATGCGAGATACATATGTTTGGTCTAAACGTAGATTTTCTATGTTTAGTTTGCAGCGACATTTAAACCTGTATGAGTGTTTCATTGCATAAATAATATATTAATTTGGCATTTTTATGATTCATTTATGAAGAAGTGCGTGGTATGACATGGGATGTGTCCCAAGCCACTAATATCGAGTCAATGTTTTCTCATGAGGGCTAGATGGAGCCCACATTCCTGTCATACCCCTGTGGTGATCCTGGTTGAGGTGGTTGTAGATGAGAGTTATGAACTTTTTTCTCATTTTGATTCTTTTTTGGTGCAGTTGGAAAGGCGAATTCTCTGTCATAACGCTTGAAATGCAATGATGAGGGAGCTGTGGTGTGGTTTTCCCACGAACGTGGAAAGAGTTGCTGCGATAGTCGACCAGAAGGACTCAATTGTTGCCTTTTTTGTTTTCTTAAATGATTGAACACCAGGACATTTCATCTTTGTGGTTGGAACCTTTATATGGCTCAATTAACGAACCATTCTGGATCTGTTCTTTTATTTGGTGAGGTCTCACAAGAAAGTTGCATGTTTGTTCAGAAAAAAAAAAACACCCTGTTGGAAATCATCCTTCCTGTTCGTTCGTGGGCTGTGGCGCGGCTATTTGATGAGTATTGTATATCTTACTGCTTCCATTTTCTAGTGATATGGTGTATCATGTTCTCTTGAGGTGCCCTTCTCTTGGACCATTGCTAGAATGAGATGATTCAAACCGATGATAAGAATCTGCTGGGGTTTTCAGAAGGCAGCCTGTTCAAATATGTTTTCGAAACAACTGGCACTCGGGAGTTGTTTCATAAAACAACTGGCACTCTTGAGTAGTTTCAAAAAACAACTGGCATTGAATTCAAGGACTAATTCACAGCATGATATGTTTGTCTGTCTCAAAAAACAATGGATTTGATTGAATGTTGGTTGGTTGAAAAGGTGATCCTACCACTTAGGCTACCTGTCTTGTTGCAGCCCCCACAAAATTGTAGTAACTCTCTCAAACCGCACCACTGATATCATCCTTAATGCTACCATAAGACCAACAACCCTAAAGATCAATCTGCCACTTAATCCAACGCCCTGGTAATTGGTCCCTTCTCGTGTGAAATTTCCTTGGTTTTTATTTCAAAATAAGTGTGCAGAATGTGGAACAGTGAATGGTTTTACCTGCCTGTAACCCTTTAAGCGCCATCACTTGAGGGGAATTTCCAGTTGTCACCCCTGGTGAGAGGACTAAACAACACAATCAAGCTTGGGTGGGTGGTGGCATCCTCCAAAGTCCCCCTGGGATAGTTTCCTCTTGTGAATCTGGGATAACATATAAACAACCATTCCATTCCGTATTGCTAGATTCAGGCACTCCAACAGACTAACATCGATATATTGAAATAGCATCCTTACTTCAAATGTAATCCTCACCTTCTGACCCTATTAGCAACAAAGAAGGGTTGCTGCAAAAAACAATATTGAATTTCCAATAGTGATGGATCATTTAGCAATTAGTTGATTATGTCAATTCGGAAATACACAATAAATAAATAAATAAAATTAAAATCTGTCATTACTAAATTACTGGTAATTGCTTGAACATAGTTACCAAGTCAAAATCGTCTCCAGAAAAAAGAACCCTGAATTCCTAAAATAGTATAAAGATTTGAGAAATCTTAGCATATGAAAAAATCAAAATCCCATTCCATCAATCAAATAGACTGAAGCCCATGTCCTGCAATGAATGAAACAAAAGGAAAGATATATCAGTTCCTGAGGAATTAAATTTGTGCATGTGTTTAATACAGTTAAGGTTGGCTATATAGGCATAATCAGTGTGCTTTCTATGTGAAAGTCCAATGCAGTGACAGGACAGTGGAGAGGCTACATGCGCAGTAAGATGGTTCCTGCAAGTTCCACATTACATAACCACACTTGGGCAGCCAAAAGTACTAAAATTTAATTGCATATAATCAAACTAAAAAAGGGATTTCTGTAATCCGTATTCATGAAAGACTAAAGTCTCATGCTCCAAATAACAGCCATTCCTTTTATGTGGAAATTAGATTTTTTTTTTTCCCAATCAGAGAGAGATAGCAAAGAGCATCAAATCTGAAAATGCTTCAAAGTCTAAGGTTTGTAGCCAAAAATGTTCTAGACCAGTAGCAAAGGCATCTTGGTTGGGTTAGGTGAGTCTAGCATTCAAATAATATAAAGGACAAAATAACCATACAGCATAAAGTAAGCAAAGATAGAGATCCAGAAGCTCATCAAGGTTCTAAGCTTCTAGCATCATGGTTCTACTTAATTTGAGAGAACATAGGTAGGATCTAGTTGTGCTTTCTCATTGGGAAAACATAATCATGCAACCCAATCCTAAGATAACTGAGACCAAAATTGTGGAAATCTAGCACACATCTGGCTCCACACATATGAATGCCACTTTATATGCAGGAATTAAAAGAGAGCTCATTGTTGAGGCATGATGGAGGAGTAGAGATTTACTCTTAAAATGCATAAAGTGAATCCCAAGAGTAGCCAAAAAGACCAGTAGGGACAGCTGATATGTAACTCAATAAGACTACGGTGCTGGTTTTAGTGCCAACCCAATCATTGAACCCTTACCTCATCTGATTCCTCTTTCTCTTCCACCTTTTCCTCCTTTGGTTCTGTGGCAGCAGGTGCTGCACCACCACCACCACCACCACCACTAGCCGCAACAGCTGCAACAGCAACACCACCACCAGAAGGCACTGATGCCAATTTCTCTCTTCCAGATGCAATAAGCTCTGTTATATCCTTACCCTTAACTTCGGACAACAGCAGTTCAATCCCATCATCATCAGCTTCAGCTCCAACTGTGAATTAAAAGAACAAGTTTCAGTAAAAAAAAATTTTCAAGTGCCTACAAAATTTGAAAAGAAAGTCAAAAGCAGCTAGCAACAACTTATCATCAACATGGATATGAGAGTTTTAAATTCGGACCAGGCAAAGTTAATATAAAGCATCTCAAATAGGCTTAGATTCCTTCAGGATTTTGTCATTCATGTGGAGGGAGCTTAGAAGTACTGTTGCTTTTTTTTTTCCCCTTTTTTGATAGGTAATTTTTTTCCCCTTAGGAGAGTTAAACCTAGGATCACATAGGCTCCCACAAACCCTCAAAAAAGTACAATTAAATAAGCTTTAAAAAACTAATAAGTTTACAAATATATTAATATAATAATATTCAATTTATTATTAACAATAAATTAGCATATAAAATAATTCACTATATATAGTACTGTTACCATATAAAATAATATATTACCTAAATTGATGCAATTCATTCCAAAATCATAAACTACTCAATTTCCACCTCTTTCTTTTACCAATTCCAAACACCATTAGCATACAAGGTAAATTGATGCAATTCATAACGCAATGAACATTTAAAATAATAAATCATTCCTATATATATAATACATTACCCCTTTTTCTTCAAATTCTCATTCCCAGACACCACTAAACTTCACCACAAAGACAAAGAGACTAAGGAGGGTAGTTGGTGATTCAATATACCTAGTTTGGTAGAAGCATAGAACCTCCTCTATAGAGCACACCCACTCCACACTCTAGAGACACCACACTCTAGTGACACCATAGAGACGAAGCAGAGAGAGGAACCAACATGCAAAGATCACCATTGGTGAAAGAATTTGATGTTTCTCACCAATTAGGCAGTCACCACAGCTACATCGCCAACAAAAAGGCATTGCAGTCCATCCATGATCGATGTGAGGATGTCTTCTTTCTTCTTCTTCTTCACCTTGGATAGAGTCATGGGTTTTGAGAAACTTTGAGAATCTCTATTTTTCAGAGTTTTCTTAATTTTAGTTGTTGTTTGATGCTCTTCTGTTGAGATCTGAAGGGATTAAAAAAATGATTTATGGGTTTCACTAGAGAAAATTTGGATAACTCAGATAATTCAACCGAGTCGACTCGAAATTGACTCTATTGAATCGACCAAGTCAACCACGTTTAATTGATTCTTGATCGAGTCTATGTTTAAGATGGTATTAGATATTGGACTCAACGTAGAAAGGTCCAAGGCAGATATGACTAGGCCAAGACATAACAGACTCTGCTGATACTTAAACCTTGAGCACTTGAGCCATGCCTCATGAGCTTGGGAGTACTGTGCTGCTATGTTTGTTTTTTCCTTTTGTATCTTGTTTTCTTTTCTGGACTGTCCAAAATGCATTGGATGTACGTGGGTTTGCTTCTAACCCACACCCTTTGGATTCAAGGATCTAACCATTCGGTCACAAGCTAAGCCAGCATAGAAAATGTCCCAAACATTCTAATACTATAAATAACAGAGTAGCTAATAATATGTCAAAATAAAACCCCATAACTATAAATTACATTTTCACGCTACTTTATAAAAACCAAATAAAATCAACTCAAACTACAGTCATGTAGGATTTCCCTCAATCCTTACATGCTGTTGTTGATCTATTGATCACTCAAGTCCTATTGGTTTTGGGAAGTTTTCAAGGCTAGCACTGAAAACCTTAGTTGACAATGGAAGTGTATACAACTTTATCAGCCTGATGGCTATATTAAAGGCACAAGCATGGATTCAAAAAGCTAGCAAATTTTGGGTAATGATGGGAAAAGGTGATCAATTGCCAGTTAGGGATAAAGAAAGGGGGCAAATATTCAAGTTCAAGGGGTTCCTGCACACACTTCATGCAACAACTAGAAGGATATACAGTTGTTTTTGGCACTCAATGATTTAAAAATATTAGGAGCAACGATTTGGGACTCCTCTAAACTTTCAATGCGATTAATCTATGGTGGTTGCAACTTTGAATGGTTGAGGGAAACGTGGTTGGAACTTGGAAGAACAAAAATGAATTTTCATTTTTAATGAAAGCTTGCGAGCACTAATGTGTAGCATCACATTGGGCCCAACCCCAACAGTTTATGATATCTAAAAAAGCTACACCTATACATTAAGTCTGAAGAATAGGTAGTGTTTGTGGCCAACATGTGCATGACCACCACACACCTTCAATGATGGAGCAAAGCCAGTCAGAATCAGATCATATAGGTACACTTATGACCACAAAATTGAACAGAGCATATTGTGAAAGAAATATTAGCATTTGGTTCCTCTGGCCAAGAACAAGTCCATTTTCCTCCGAAGTGTTTTTGGTTCAAAAATAAAAAGAAATTCAGCACTTATGTATGAATTACATGGAAGCTTCACACCATGTTCAAATACCATAAAAAAGATCAACAAAAATGGCTAAACTCTACCACAATACAAGTAAATATAGCCAACCAGTTTGGACTAACAAGAAAAACTAAAGCCTGTCCAGCAGTTCATAAAAACTCCTCTTGTTGCTATTCAATCCCTTTTGTTCTTCACATGAGGACCAATCAAGTTGAACAACATTAAGAGTAATGTCTTTAAAAGAAGGTGTACAAGAAGCCCGGAAAGAGGAATACAATTGGATTAGATCCCACTATCTCTTTCGTCCTCCACTTATCCACAGGCCTGCTATTGCCCCTCATCCATACAGAAATACAGTATTACAGAGGATCAGGGTTGGATAACACTTCAAACCACATGGGCTACGTACATCATTAAGGATACACATCTGGCTTACGTACATCACTGATTAGATCCCACAGTGTCTCTTTCGTCCTCCACTTATCCACAGGTCTGTTATTCCCCCTCACTCATACAGAAATACAGTATAACAGAGGCTCAGGGTTGGATAACACTTCAAACCACATGGGCTATGTACATCATTAAGGATACACATCTGGCTTTCAACTGCACATTTTTCCAGGAGCTAAACTCATTTCATATGAGCTCTTCCTATAACTCTCAATCAAATCAGAACTAAAAAATTGAATACTCCTCCTGGAAAGCTACTAACAGTGCTTTATTAGTGCTCTCAGAATAAAGTGTAACATGGCTTACATTGGTTGAATAGCATTACAATATTGCCTTTCACTCAGCTGCACCAATGAACCTCTCATGAGACAAAGTATGTAGAACCAACTTCAGTGGCAGTACATGTTAGGTATTACTAAAGCTCAACACTGGTTATCTGTATCACAGTCAAGACCGGCTATTGAAAATATTGAGGAAAAAAGCCAAAAAAGAAAAAGAAGGAAAAATACATGGCAACTGAAGAAAAACTTAAGAGGATGGTAAATAATCATCATGGAAGCAGGGTTAGCAATGGTAAATTGTGTGTCACAGATTCCACACATACTATTTATCCTCAATGGCAGCTCAGTGCTAACTTAAAGTATCTACATAATAACTTGGCCCATTCCCGGTGCTCCACAAATCTGAACCATTGCTTATAAGTTTGAATTACCCCCAGGCATAGTTGTGAAAGGCGCGCCTAGGCTCGGGGCGGCGCGACGTGACGCCACCCTCTGGCACCTCGCCTGAAGGCAGGCGACGCCCCATCATGAAGGCGCCGCTTAAGCGCGCAAGGCGCTCGCCTCCAGCAAGGTGCGACGCGGTCGCCTGACTTGCCTCTGGCCAAGTACGCCCTCCGACCCCTCCTTCTCCTTCTCCTTCTTCTTCTTCAGTTCATCGGGTTGCAGGGGTTGGGGCTGAGCCCTAATTTTCTTTTTACTTTGTGGGTCCAAATCGATGTCATTTTGGCACTTTTTAATTTTAAAAGGAACAGGCCAAAACGAAGTCGTTCAGGAGCCTGTTCCTTTTTTTTTAAAAAAAAAGGCCAAAACGACGCCGTTTTGGCCCTGTTTTCCTTTCCAGCCCCCTTTTCTGGTATTTTTCAACCCGACACCACTCCCAATCGTGCCCTAGCCTCAGCTGTGCAGTGGAGAAGTGAAGAAGAAGAAGAAGAAGAAGAGGAGGAAAAATAGAGGGAAAATAGTCACGTACCTTCCGTTAGACGCGCCTTTCACAACTATGATTAGCAATATGGATTTGGATTTGTTCTTATGCTTGGAGTTCTTTATTTTTATGTTTTTTGTTGATTAAATTGAAGTTTTGGATGATATTTAATGATTTATGTGTTTAGGACAAATAAATGATTGTTGAATTTGATTATATTATATAAAAATATATATGTAAATTAGGGTGTGCCTCACTTCACTAAAGCCCGCGCCTTAGGTGCGCCTTGTGTCTCAGACTTCAGGACTATTTTGCGCCTTGGTGCCCTTAAGCCTTTTAAAACTATGCCCCCAAGTTCCAACATACACCAAACATTACACATCTCAAGCAATACTTGATCAACAAATGGTAAAAGAGAAATAACAATCCCATGTAGAGGTGCTAGTCCAGTGGAAATGTGTCACTGGAGGAAGCCACTAGTAAGTATTACAAACATTTTCAGAACCATTTACTGATGGTCATCTTGAGGACAATAAGAGCATGGGTGACTGCCCATTTGTGTCTGTTCTAAATCATTTGGCAAGAGAGAAATCAGAGGTCATTTGAAAATATGGGAAATTCAGAACAATCGGTCAAATCCTTTATCGTTTACAATTTGTGGAATGTGTTAGACATTATATAGAAGTGTCTTCTATGTCTATGATGGATTTTGTTACTTGGCTAGGTTTGAAATAGGTGGCGAATTGTCCTACGCCATTCTTATTTATGCTGGGTGGCCTTTGTATGCTTCCTGTGTATTCTGGCATGCCTTAGCTCTTCCAGTAACTTCTCTTGTTCATCTATCTACATATATTCGGTAGGTAGGAAGTGAAGACCTTGCATGTCTAAAATATTTAGGAGTTGCATTCAGAAATATAGTTGTCAGCAGAAGTAGCGCCTAATACTGGGAGTTTTCTATTCAGGCTTCGTCTTACAGTGGGGTTTACGAGCCGCTGGTTAATGGGAATTTCTTGTTTATGGCATAACGGGGTGCTGAGTTTGCTTTATACAAACCATGCGTTATGCCCAACGGTAGTCGTTAACCAATGTCAGCCAATGATCATCACCAAATCTTCACATAGGAAGCAAGAGAGCAGATTTTTGTTTTCCCAAAATAAACCAAGTTCGTAAAAGTTCATAATTCTACCACAACAAACAATTCACCCACATCCAAAACATGGAGAAGAACTAGTTTTGAAGACGTATCAAGAAAGAACATATTCTAAATCATAAGCATTGATTAACCAACCTCTGCATCCTTCAACAGAAACCAATTCCCCAAAAACTTTCCAGGGAATAAAAAGAATATTATCTCTCTTCGCTGATCCATTTCTCTTAACAAACAGTCCACACGAACTAAACGGACTTAACATCCATTTTCAGTTATTTCCGCCAGAAGAAATAATATTCATTTCTTAACACCTAAAAATAATTATTTTTTACCCCAGAAAGACTCGCATGGGGAACATTTTCCTAGGAAATAAACGCATATATAACTGAAATTGAAAAAACAAAATATTAAGCGTACCCGATCCGAGAATGCTCTTGAGGTCATCGGCGCAAGGGCTGCCATTGCCTCCCAATGCAGCGAGCAAATATGCAGCAATCACCTTCATCTTTTGTTAAGAGATGGGGTTTTGGAACTGTAGAGAAGACAGGAGTAGGTTGACCGGTGATCTAGGGTTTACAATGGAAGAGAGAGTGGGGTCTTTGGGTTTTAGGGCTTTTATCTCTAGGGTTTTAGTAATGCGTCTTCTTCACATAAAGCCATGCGTCATTGAATTATTTCTTCCTTTTATTGTGCGAATTTAGAATATTTAAATTCTTCTTGTTAGAAATGAGACATGATGACATGTACAACATTCATAGCACTTTCATTTTAGCTAAGCTTTTTTTTATTTTTGTCAAGATAAAAGACATCGTCTTTTTGGATTTCCTACAAATGGTCTTACTTTAACCTCTAATGCCTTATGAACCGCTTGATGTATGTCTTTTTGTATCACATTATCCATTGCTTAATTTGGTAAAAGTTTATCTTTGTGAAAATAAAACATAATTTTATTTTAGGAAAGTTGTGTTTCCATACAGCTATTTGAAAGTGATATGATAATCAAACTCCAATAAACTAAAATATGAGATTTGACTGTCAAATGAGAAAATATTATCTTTCTCGTGCACTTTTTGTTAACTCCATTTTATGTTCCTAGATTACCCCTCCATGCTTCCATGTCAGTTGCAACTCTATCTCCATATTAGCAAGAAGCCCCCCATGTCACATGAGAGACTGAAAATGTTAAAAATAGGAAAGTCTGAATTTGAAACCTATGAAAAATCACCCAACCCGACAACCAACTGTAATTTCCCTAATCTGAAACTTTTCTTCTCTTTGAATTGGGAACATTTCTCTCTCTCTCTCTCTCTTGGTTTCATCACCCACATGATCTCAAGACCCATCTAAAACTTCCCAAAAATTGTCTTATTTGAGAGAAAAAACCATTAATCCAAAATTTCAACCTATATGTTTCTCTCTTGTCCACATAAAAGTGCAATGAAATGGAGCATTCCATCCTAAGAATGTTCGATTAAAAGATGGCTTCAAGAGGCGCATCTGTGATTGTGAATTTACTACAGCAGCACGTACTAGAACAGAAAGCTAGAATCCAAAATATTGGCTTCATGAACAAGATATCTATTCATGTCATTGAGTTGCATTTTGCCTTAACCCCAAATCGAAATATGAAGGTAAATAATTTTCATTTATTGTTCTTTAGTTCCTTTATTTGAAAGGGAGCACATCAACGATTTTGGAGTCATTGGTGGACTTAAACTTTTGTGTTAGGTTGTGGGAACCATATTATTCCCAAATAACCATATGACCTACAAGTCGTATTGAATGTAGATGGAACTTACAACATATCCGATTGCAAGTTGCATTGTTATTTTGGGATTGTATCTTAGGTACTACCTTAATAGCTCTTAGGTACCACCTTAATCTACTTTAGGTACTACCTTAATTGACCTTAGGTACTACCTTAATTAAAGTTAGGTACTACTAATTTGAAGCCTCGGACCTTCGTTTGTGACCCTTAGAGCATGTCATTATGTCATTATTTTGTGTGGTCAAGTGGTTCACCTTTGGTTTTTTGGGGACTGTACCTTAGGTATACTACCTTAATAGCCCTTAAGTACTACCTTAATCTACCTTAGGTACTACCTTAACTGACCTTATGTACTACCTTAGTTAAAGTTGGGTACTACCTATCCGAAGCCTCGGAACTTCATTTGTAACCCTTAGAGTATGCCATTATGTGATTATTTTGTGTGGTCAAGTGGTTGACCTTTGGTTTTTTGGGAACTGTACCTTAGGTACTACCTTAATAGCCCTTAGGTACCATCTTAATCTACCTTAGGTACTACTTTAACTGATCTTAGGCACTACCTTAGTTAAAGTTGGGTACTACCAATCCAAAACGTCGGACCTTCATTTGTGACCCTTAGAGCATGTCATTATGTGATTATTTTATGTGGTCAAATGGTTCACCTTTGGTTTTTTGGGGACTATACTTTAAGTACTACCTTAATAACCCTTAGGCACCACCTTAATCAACCTTAGGTACTACTTTAACCGAAATTAGGTACTACCTTAGTTAAAGTTGGGTACTACCTATCCGAAGCCTTGGACCTTCATTTGTGACCCTTAGATCATGCCATTATGTGGTTATTTAGTGTGTTCAATTGGTTCACCTTTGGTATTTTGGGGATTATACCTTAGGCACTATCTTAATAGCCCTTAGGTACCACCGTAATCAACCTTAGGCACTACCTTAACCGATCTTAGGTACTACCTTAGTTAAAATTGGGTACTACTTATTTGAAGCCTCAGACATTCATTTGTGATCCTTAAAGCATGTCATTATGTGATTATTTTGTGTGTTCACTTGGTTCACCTTTGGTATTTTGGGGACTGTACCTTAGGTACTACCTTAATAGCCCTTAGGTACCACCTTAATCTACCTTAGGAATTACCTTGACCAACCTCAGGTACTACCTTAGTTAAAATTGGGTACTACCTATCTGAAGCCTCGCACCTTCATTTGTGACCCTTAGAGCATGCCATTATATGATTATTTAGTGTGTTCAATTGGTTCACCTTTGGTATTTTGGGGATTGTACCTTAGGTAATACCTTAATAGCCTTTAGGTACCACCGTAATCAACCTTAGGTACTACCTTAATCGATCTTAGGTACTACCCTAATTGATCTTAGGTACTACCTTAGTTAAAGTTAGGTACTACCTATTTGAAGTCTCGAACCTTCATTTGTGACCCTTAAAGCATGCCATTATGTGATTATTTAGTGTATTCAATTGATTCACCTTTGGTATTTTGGGGACTATACCTTAGGTACCACCTTAATAGCTCTTAAGTACCACCGTAATCAACCTTAGGTACTACTTTAACCGATCTTAGGTACTACCTTAGTTAAAGTTGGGTACTACCTATTTGAAGCCTCAGACCTTCATTTGTGACCCTTAGAGCATGCCATTATGTGATTATTTTGTGTTCACTTGGTTCACCTTTGGTATTTTGGGGATTGTACCTTAGGTACTACCTTAATAGCCCTTAGGTACCACCTTAATCTACTTTAGGTATTACCTTAACCAACCTTAGGTACTACCTTAGTTAAAATTGGGTACTACCTATCCGAAGACTTGAACCTTCATTTGTGACCCTTAGAGCATGCCATTATGTGATTATTTAGTGTGTTCAATTGGTTCACCTTTGGTATTTTGGGGACTGTACCTTAGGTAATACCTTAATAGCCTTTAGGTACCACTATAATCAACCTTAGGTACTACCTTAGTTAAAGTTGGGTACTACATATTCGAAGTCTTGGACCTTAATTTGTGACCCTTAAAGCATGTCATTATGTGATTATTTAGTGTGTTCAATTGGTTCACCTTTGGTATTTTGGGGACTATACCTTAAGTACTACCTTAATAGCCCTTAAGTGCCACCGTAATCAACCTTAGGTACTACCTTAACCGATCTTAGGTACTACCTTAGTTAAAGTTGGGTACTACCTATCCGAAGCCTCGGACCTTGAATCCCAGACATTACTTGTTATATTTTTAATTTTGTAGTTATTCATCACTGTTATTATCCTAAAATGTGGTGGTATACATCTATGAATTATATACGTTTTGTACTATCTTTTGCAATAGTCATTACTTGATTGATTATCAAAAATTAACCAACAACAATTATGTCATCAGATGACGAACATGAAAACATACTATGTAGTGTTTGTGGGTCGCAAACATGGAGTATACGATTCTTAGGTTGAATGTCAAAAGAATGTGCTCCTTTATAAGGGGAGTGTTTACAAAGTATATACTTCTAGAGAGGAAGTTGTCCGAGTTTGGGTGTTCTATGCACCAAGATGGAAGAGAAGTAATGAATGTTTATCAGTTGGCAAACCAAAGTTTGAACATGCAGTTGATGATCAACATTCCTTGCAAAATATTTCATATACATATGTAATCAATTTCTTTGATGGCTTCTTTGTAACATGTGTTTTGCTTATTGTAATATCTAGTTTAACATTGGTTGCGGAAATGTGTTATGAATATCAATGTCTAGTAATGTATTTCTCATAGTGTTCATAGGTATTATGTGATTATTATTATCAACTTTGTTAAACTGAAAATGATAATTCAAACATTTGGAGCATAAGACAATTTGTTTGTTAAAGCTCACAACAAATGACAATTTGAGAATTTTTGACACATCATAAGCTTTGAAATAAATTTTAGTTAACATGTAAAGCTAAAAACCATATCTAGGGAAATTAAATTTTAGCATATTTCAAATTTAAATTAAAGCTAATATGTACAAATTTTGTCAATATAAGCTAAAATAAATTTCTAATTATTAAAATTATGTTTGTTTTTTTTATATAAAAAAATTATATTTGGATAATACAAAAATAATGTAATTAAAAATTATAAAAAAGAGAGAAGAATGGCTAAGAAATTTTCCTCATCTATAATTTAATCATGGACAATAAAATTATAGGAATTATTTTTTCTTTATTATTTTTGTGTGAGAATTTTCAAACCTTAAAAAAAAAAAAAAACCTTTATTGGGAATTTAAATAATGAAAAAATAATTTTATTGACTTATTTTCCCTAAAAGAAACTATACATTTATACAATACACAAATTCTCATATCATTCTTTATCTTCTAAAAAAAATTATTAAACATATTGTCTAAGTAAAAATACTATTTTCTATTTTAAATAATAAGAACTATTATTTAAACAATTTGCATACAAATCCTAAGTTTTCTTTCTTAAAAAAAGGAAAGTTGCTTATGTTTTGTTCCTGATAATTCTAATGTGTCATTTGTCTTGGGTGCATTTGGTGTGTGAGAGAAGTATAGTGGGTTTGGTTATCATTTCAATTTCATATTTCAACTTTCCAAGCATTCTCTAAGGCATCTCCTCTTACATTCCAGACATTCTCCAAAGCATCTTCTTGTACACCCTGCATTTTTCTGGTTCATAGAAAGTTGTTCTCTTTGTTTGATCATCCATGAAAATGTCCAAAAAAGAGAAAATTAAATTTTCCAGGATATTTTTAGAGGACAATGGGAATAAAATAAAATTCAACAAAATATTTTCCTTACTCTTCCTATCCTTAATATATTTTTCACCTTTCTCCATAGAGACCATACTAACATTCATCTAAAAATGCTACCAAAAATAGGGTACAATCATCTTGTCCCGAAGAAAAAATACATAAAAAAAGATACAGAACAAAGGTCTTCATTCAGGCTTCTCATCCTACCTGCTCTTGTTGTGTGTATCCCTCCCATGTATCATCTTTTCCAATTGCATCACTATAGCTGGTATGAGTTTCTTGGTACAAAAATCATCATTAAAAACAAGATTCTAATGATGTGTGTGGTTCTCAATTTTTTTTTTCCTCAACAATTCCCCACAAACACCCATCCTTATAAACACAAAAATTTAAGATATAACAAAAAAAAAAAAAATTCCCAAATATTCTAAATCACGGGGTCATGAACAATAGAAAACAACCATTCTCGTTTCCAAAATTCACTCCATCTGAAAATTTCTTTAACCAAAACAAATTTTCTCTCTATTTCATTCATGCAAAAATGAATCAAAATACAACAAACCCCAAAATATAAGACCTTCGGCCCCAATATTTTCTCAATAGCCAAACAAATCCTTAAATGGAAAACTCACTTATGATTGATTAATCCAAAGCAAGACGAAACTCCACTTCAATTTCTAGAAACCTTAAAGAAAATTCCACCTTTGATGAAGAAATATGAAGATATGACTCAACTTTGGCTTCATTGGAGGTTTTCGGAAGATGACTATCGGGTTTGGGTGGTCAGCTCATGAAGAGAGACACACTAGGATTAGGCCAAAATGAGATGACAAAGGCTTTGGGAAGATGGGTATCCGTCGCCTAGTTAGGATGTTAATAAACAGATCGGCTGCCTGTCTTCGTGTATCAAACGAGCTATGAAAATGTGAATTTCCTGAGATCGAGTTAGGACAAAATGAGAGAAAGTGATAGAGAGAGTTTCCCCAAATTTCAAATGTTTCTCAGGTTGGGTGTTTTGTGGGTTTCAAATTTCATAACTTCAAGTTTCAGATTTTAGTGCTTATTAAATTGCACACCTTCCTGCTGACATGGACACCGATGGTTGCTGACAGGAAGACATTAAAGGGCAATTTTGAAAATGCATATGTAAACAGTATATAGTGCATGAGAAATATAATATTTTCCCAATTAACAGGAAAATCTCATATTTCACTTATGTAGGATTCCAAAACCATATATTTTCGTAATCATAGGCTGGAAACACAAGTTTCCCTTTTATTTTCCTTTAAAACTCTCTTGCTTTAAAGTTCATTTTTTTTCTCTATTTTCCCATGAAGTCCTATAGACTTTCACCACCATCTATGTCATGAAGCTCCATCTTCATTTTTAACTCGGTCTTTTTCTCACCACCATAGCTTCATTGATCTCTCTCACCAAGACTCAATGGATCTCTCTGGTGACCACAGTATTGTATTCATCAGAATCACACCCTATAAAACTTTAAAACTCTCCATAAAGGGAGTTAAAAAAAAACACATATAACAAGGTCAAATAAAGGTAAACAATATGACTCCTCTATTAGAAACAACCATACTTTTATTCTTGACACTTTTTTATTATGTGAAAAATGATGGAGTTTTTATTAAACCTAGGTAAAGTTATTTGTTGTAAAAAAAAAAAAAAAAAGTTGCATGAAGTAAATTTGAGGTCAAGTCAAAGTTCATATTTAACAATTTTAAATTACATGAAATAGGTGGTATTTCTTTGTGAGTGAGATTTAACAAGAGTTAAGCACAATTGAACATGTTGACCAAGAATTTAACTAATGTTAAAATTCTTTTAAATGAAACTTAATGTCAATTAAGTTAAATAAAAATTCTCATGTTGCTTTAATATTGTAGTAATTAATTATGGAAGTGAGAATAATGCTTTTGTATGAAGAGGATTGTGAGCAGGTTGGAAACATGTACCACTTCAAAGGACATCAAGATAAAGGTATTGAGGTTAAATGACTACCGACTCATGAAAACTATTGAGGATTGTTTATAATATTCTAAAAGTAGATTGAACAAATTTTCATTCTTTGATGAAGTGCTTTTGCCATGTCAATATACCAACAACTTTTATACAATTAAAATATAAGATTGAGTAAAAATTTGCATTTGTTTAAATTGCACCAATGACAAGGTACCCATTCCGTTGTGTATCACATTAGAAAAGAGAATTGAGAATCATGGGTTTGAATAATCTACAACTATTATAAGAAATCATATGTTTAAACACAATTTTTTTTGCCACAAATAAAATTTCATCTCCAAAGAGTTCTTTGGGAGACGAACGATAAGTTTGTTACAAAAAAATTTACAAAATTGTGCCCATCATACTTTGAGTATGCACGTTATGACGATAAATTTTGGCCTAACAAAAAAAAAAAAAAAAATTGCAATGAAATATTTTATGGCCTATGATCTTCAAGGAGACAAATTTTAAATTTGTTGTGGATAAGTAAATAATGGGTAACAAAATTATTTTGTTATGCAAAATCTTTGGAGACAAAACAATGATTGTAAAAGATAAAACTATTTGGTTTTAAAAGAGTTTTAAGAATGAAAAACTAAAATAATAGGATATGGAATTATTTTATTGGTAGAAAATATTTGACGACGACATTATAACATCAATTTCGTCCCTAAAAATGATTATATTTTTTAAATAAAAAACTTAACTTATAATTAATTTTATTTCCCTATGCATTTTAACTCCATAATTTTTTTCCCTAAATTTGCTCAACATTGGAATCAAATCAATAAAAAAAAAAAGATAAGTTTGAAGAATAATGTTTTAAATCAAGGTTATATTTAATTAAAATTATTTTATATTTAATAAAAAAATATAATATTACTTTTTGAGAATTATCAAGTTGACTTCATATTTTAACTTCTCATTAAAACCAAAATATAAAAAAATTGTAAAAGTATAAGGATTTGACGATTCATAATTTTGAAATATTTATAATTATATGAAAATTATCTTAGACAATGCGTAAAGTTTTTTATGAGATGAGCCTTATTATTATTATTAATTTTCAATTTTTTTTTTAAATTCCACTTTCAATTTCATATATTTAGATTTTAAATGTGAGCACAAACTCATTTTCATATCCTTAAACTTAATCTTTAAAAAAAATATGAATACTTTGCCTTTTTGGATTATGAAAATATATATATTTTTTTTTGTTATTTATAGAATAATATATAAATTTTAAGATAATCATGGATTGAAAATTCAGTTTTTATCGGCGATATTTTGTCGATATATTGGACGGCCCCAAAAGGATATTGAACATCGATTATCAAATGAGAGGAATATAAAAATAAAAAAATCGGGGAAATCATCGAAATGTTGGCAATATATCGATTTGGAACCAATAAATCGGCGAAAAAATTGAGCTAAAGCGACGCATGGAATAGCGGAGGAAGTCTATCAAAATATCGGAGATATATCGGCGATATATCGGATATATCGGCGAATATATCGGATATATCATTGATATATGTGGAAATATCAGAGATTTTTTTGAAAGTTTTTTTCATATTTATTATTTATTATTTATTTATTATTTTAAATCTACATAATCATTTTATTTTTAACTACTTTTTCTATTTATCTCATTAATTCTATTTTAAAAAATTACTATCACTTCATTCTTTTTTTTTATCCATTTATAATTTTACTCAAAAATTGCTACAATATAAAAAAAATTAATGAAGTCTTAATATTCTATAAATTAAAATTAATTTGATAAGATAAATTAGTAATAATTTTAATTATTTGAATAAATTAATGTTAACAGAAAAATTGTCAGTTGTAATAAATTTTTAGAAATCAAATCTCAAATAAAATATTTTATATAAATCAATTTAATTTTTTATTTAAAATATAATAAAATATGTTTTAATAAAAGTATTTTAATTTTTAAAATAAATGATTATAAATATATTAAAGGAATTTGTGTTAAGTTTTTATAAAAATTTGATAAACACTATATAGACACCCAGGATGAGGTAATATGCAATGAAAACATTAATTATGCTAAAATTCAAAACAAAATAAGAGAAATCGGAAAATAAACAGATAACTAAACAAAGAAATTTAAAAAGAAGGAACCATAAACTTTATTTACATAATTTGAAAACAAAAAACACAAAACATACTTATAATAAGGAGAAGCTGGAATATCTTACAATGGGAGAAGATAGGAAAACTTTGAAGAAAGCTTTTGCTTGGAAGCTTACATAGTGAAAGGTAGAGAAAGGAGAGAGAGAAAGAGAGAAATGAAATGTCTAAAAAATGAGAAGTGAAATGAGAAGTGCTTACAACTGAGGATCGAGCTTCCTTAAATAGCTAAAAAGGGAATATTAAATAGTACCAATCAGGAGACAAAGCCCTGTTTGCTTTTGAAACCCGTGCATGAATAGTAATCTCGTGAGTGAATAGTGAATAGTAAAAGTGAATAGTAAAAGTCACTTCCTACTATAGCACTTTAGACTTTTTCACCGAGAATCTTACTTTCGGTTGAGTGATGATGGTTGACAGGTTGTCTTTGGATTGTGGAGTCACATGCTTGATGCTTTCGGTGCTGACACTGCTTAATTGGAGAATATTCTTGTTGGTGGAGCATCATGAGAAGCTTGAATGGAGAGAGTTTAATGATGCCATATGACTTAAAGGAATCTTATTTTGATTTCCTTATTGGAAGGAGAATACCCTCACAATCATCTTCATTATCTTGAAGGTAGTTTGATGTAGAGTCATCTGACTTAGCATAAGAGTCCTCTTGGGAGAAGCTTGAACTGCTTTTGTCAAGGATTTTATGAAATTCTTGAGGGGTTTTTGTTGATGCTAACATGGCTTGGAGCTGCTGTTTCTTAAGAAGAAATTGTGACATATCATCAGAGGATGAAGCTTGTGTAGGATATTTTAGGAAATATTCCTTTATTGCTTCCAATGAGGCATCATTTTTCAAGGCATCCCACCACTCAGTCTTGAAAGTCCTTCCAAGGGCTGGAAAGACTGCTGGTTCATCAGTTATAATGATATAATCCCACTGGACTATCCAAGCAAGGCCAAATTCACTGAAAAAGAATAACAAAGGAGAGAAAACTAAAAGTTCTCTGGGAATAACAAAAGAACTTTGGAATAGCTCAAAGCCATCCAAAATGGGTTTCGGGAGAATCTTAATAGTCGAACCAAAATATGTCCACCAATTGTGGAACCAAACTGGAAAAGAAGGGAGCTGATGCTTAGAAGGGAAATAGAACATCCATGAATGATGGAAGTCCTTGTTCTAGATTAGAAAAGCATTGAACCACGCTCTCTGGTAGTCCCAATAATTGAAAAATCTGGGTTTTGAAGGCTTAGAAAATTCTCTTGAAAAATTAGGATTCCCACCCCACTACTTAATTGTAAGGATTTTATAAATATGGCAGGTGGAGAATGCCAAATCCAAATTGCTGAACTTATCAGCATTGTGCTTGATTTTAACAGAGCCAGTTTCCACAAGGATTGCTTCATAAAAATCTCTTGTTTTTAAAAGATCATCAGAGGGATAATGAAAATTTTCATGAAAAGATTTTGTTGCAATCTCTTTGGGGTTTTCAGAAGAAAAAAAAAACTCTCTTTTAATGACTAAAAGAGGTTGGTTTAAATCCTTTTGCTAATAACTTGATTTTGATGAAATAGGTGTGGGGTTGGCAGCCACCACAATTTGCTTATTTGAAAAAGAAGAGCTTGATGCTAATTCCTTTTGAGAGAGATTAGCTTTAGTAACCTGCTTAAAGGTCTAAGACCTAGTAATAGTTGGATACTGAGTAGCCTTGACTGGTTTAGAAGGATCCAAAGGATCATAGTACAAGAACAACATCTTATTAGGCATATGGTCAGAAGAATGAAGCCTTGCTTCTTCTTCTAGCTCAACTTGTTGACTCCAAAGCATTTTATGAGGAGAAGGTTCTTTGCTGGTTTTGGAAGACTGGGATTTTGGTAGTTTAGGAGCTTGGGTATTCTTTTTAGGGGCCATGGTTTCATGAATCCTACAAAATTCACGAGTTAATAAATCAGGGCTCGAGGAATGTTCTTCTTTAATATACTCATTTTGTAAATTAAAATTTCTTAAAATAGCTTGATATATAGCAAAAATATTCTTAAAATTTATATTCTTAACATCTTTTTGTAAAACTGTATTTGCAGATTTACAATCAACTCTTAATAAAAACGTTTGATTCAAAAGATCATCTTGGAATTTTGAAATGCATAAAACAATGCTTTAAATCTCTTTTTTAATGATGTTATGAATGAGTTGGGTAGTGTTCCAGGTTCCTAAAGTAAACCTAACCAGCAACTCATGGTTACCAAAACTTTGCTTAAGAATCCCACCATAACCTATATCTGGAGTGTCATTCCCAATAACCATAAAGGCTAAACAAGGTAGGGTCTTGACTTTGAACCCCATTATATTCTGGAATTCTGAAGGTGCATTCTTAAGATCAAAGGGCATTATGAACCATTCATAATGTCCACGAGGTACCACAAAGGTGGTCTTATTTGGAATAGGACACCTAATCCAACTTAATACATCATTAAAAAGCTTGTAGTTGATGACTAGTCTAGGTGTTCCTCTTTCTAATTCAGCTTGTTTTTTAACATAGAAGGCTAAACAACTCCAAGGGGACTTAGACTTTCTTATCAACTTCTTGTCAAGAAGATCCTGGATCTCCTTATCACAATAGCTTAACAAATCCTTGTTTATCTGGATAGGTCTTGCTTTAGTGGGAATATTCCTCTCACTAAAGTCTAGCTCATAAGGTAACTCTACCTCATACAGTTTCCTGTACCAATACGCATCAGGAATGTTAGAGCAAACTTCTCCAACAATCAGATTATTCTCTTGCTCGTGACTTTCCTTAGCTTGAATCACCTGATCCCTTAAGGTGTTTATATTTTTCGTACCAGGTGGGTTGGAAAATTCAAAAAGAATTTCCATATCTAAAAGCTTTGTTCTTATACCTTGGTCATCTACCCACATGGGAAAGATAGAGCTTAAAAAGGGGACTCCAATGAGAGCTTTCTCCTTAAGATCTTTGACTAGAATAAAGGTTTGCTTAATGCAAATGCCTTGGTTACAGATGTGAGCATTTGATAACTTATACTCAATGTCTAGTCTTTTACCATTAGCTCCAAAGAGAGATTCTTTGGTTTTTTTCACAAAACTTAATAGGTACTAGACCTTCTTGTAGGCAATTCAAAGTTGCTCCTGAATTAATCAAAGCAACAATATCAATGACAAATTTATTCTTAATAACTATAGTAAGAGAGACTTCCCATATTTGGAAAATAACCCTACTAATAGTATTCAAGCATGCAGCTGCCTCTTCATCATTAGCTTGTGAAGATTCTGGAACCTCTTCAAGGTTCTCCTGGTTATCAACAAGATTTCCTACAACAATCCTATTGATTTGTTCTTGGAGGTTTGAAAAACCTAAGCTTGTGAATTGTCTTAAATCCTTAATTTCCTTCTTATACTGTCTTACTTATTCTTGAAGATCCTTAATGGTTACGTCTTTGGTAGACTGTTAGTTAAATCTTCCTAAGATTTCATTTAAGTTATAAGGATTTTCTGTCTTCTTAATCTCTTGCTTATTGACAGATTTCTTAAAAACTTGATAAAGGTCTTGCTTAGTTTTTTCATCTTCAACTTTTCTTAAAACATCTAGGACAGTTCTTGATCTTGGCTTATGACATTTATAGTTTTAGGTTGGCAATCACAATTACCCTTAATGCATTCTTCTTGTTCACTAGAAGTTTGACTTAAGATTTCCTCACCACTACTATCTAGTTGGTTAATATCATCTTCATTATCTGAATCAGTCCTTGATTTAGACTCTGTGGAGTTTAACATTACTTTACAAAGCATATCTTTTAAGTCTTCTACGAAATTTAAGTTATCAATTTTTTGCTTAACCCTATAATCTTTCTTATAGTGGCCTTCCTTACCACACTTAAAACAAACTGGCTTAGCTTGTGAAGGGGCTTCTAGTTTTTTCTGGGCTTCTTTGTTCATTCTTCTTTGGATGTGCCTTGATTGCTTAGTTTCATTCATCCTATAGTTTCCATGAGTTTATTTCTTACTGTGATAGAACTTTTCCTTACTAGGCTTTCTACCTACTTTTTTCTTACGTTGCTTAGAGGGGGGCTTAGTTTCTTTTTGGTTGAATCCAAACTGGCTACAGAATGAACCAAACTCATTCTTGTATATCCTTTTTTCATTTTTCATCTGTTGCTTAAGCTTAAAGTCATTGCACAGTTTAATTCCCTCTAATGTGACAATGCTTATAATTTCTCCATAAGTAAGCTTATCATAAGGGATTTTTCCATTAAACTGTTCCCTTATCTTAATCCTAATTCTCTCAGAGAAAAGTCTAGGTAGTCCTGAGATGAATTTTTCTTTCCAAAAAGACTGGTTACAGTCTGATCTTAGCATGACTTTAGTTAAGAAAACTTCTCTATACCACCCGGAGTCATGAAGCTTGGGGCACTTAAGGTTGGTTAAGAGATTTACAATCTTATCCTTAATCTTTGTAGGATCTCCAATGAAGTGCTTTGAAATTGAATAGATTAGAGTAGCCACTGCATCCTCTATATCTTGTCCATCTTCATCCTTAACCACTTCATTTTCTTCATTAATCCTATAGGCTTTTAGGATACCATTTCTATCCTCAAAAGTGAGATAGTTATCCCACCATCCCTTAAGCTGACCTGTAAACCCAGCAACAATTGTCTGAGCTACAACATGGTCTGACAATCTATTGTTTAACTTATAGGTTGTACTAACCATGGTCATCTCTTGAAGCTTAGTGAGTATGTTATACTCAGTCATACCATCTATGTTTCATTCATAGATAGTGCCACTAGTATACTAAGCTTGAGTATACTGGTTTATTTCCTCATACTGCATGTCAGGAAAGGTTGGCCTAGGGTAGTAATTCCTAGTTCTTAGTGGTTCTTGGTTGTTGATAATCCTCATAACAATCTAGTTAGGAGGTTCCTTAAAAATCTTAATTAGTTCATCAGCCTCTACTTCAGAACTAATTTCTCCTTTAACCATATTGATTCTCCTGTGAGAAGGCTAAGGTGTTTCAGGGACAACAAGGTTATCCTTAACTTTTTGGCATATCCTATCAATAAGGGCTTAATCAATATGGGATTTTCCTGGAATTTCTTAGAGAATTCAAAAGGCTTAAATAAATGCTTATTATATTTTTTAACAAATGTAGTCTTAATGTGGTCTTGTGTTTCAATGACCTCCTTAACCCTGCTGAGTTGGTCACCTTGAGTCCTAAGAAACATGTTAGTGTAGTTGTTCTGTTCCATGATTCTTCTAACATCTACAGCACAAGCAGTTCCTTTATCCTCTAGCTTAGTCTTAAAAGGTGAAGCTTTGACTATGGTGCCATTTATGTTCTTTTCTATCTTAGCTTCTGGATGGTGGATGGATTTTATGACAGTCTCGTCACTAGTTTTCCATATCTTAGTTTTTGTGGAAGTGTAATTGACATGCTTACCAAGGTAATCTGGATATTCCTCTTATTTAAAGAGTTCAAACCAGATCCAATACTTAATGTTCTTCTTTTCTTGTCTTAAGTATGTGTAGAATTCTTCTTGGTAGAGAGTTCTAATGTCCTTTAGGATCTTGCTAAAGAACCAAACTCTCTTTTCCTTATTGACTTCATAATAGAAGTCCTTTCTTAAGAGATCCTTGTTGATCTCAAAGTCCTCATCATCTAAGCTTATAGTGTTAATTATCTGGGAATAGGTAGGAGACATATCCGGAGATTCGTCCTGATGTGATTCCTAAGTAGATTCATTTCCTCCGTGTAAAAGGGTCTGGCCAAGTTGGTGTGACTTCTAACACCTATTAGCTTAATGTTCTTAGGATTTTCTGAATTGGATCTTTCCTCTATCCTAGTGGTTCTTACTGGGATAGATGAACTTGAAGCTCTAGAGGGTTTATAATCTGAAATTCTAGGGCTATTAGAATGACGGAAAGAGTTGGAGAAAATCAGATCTCCTCTTCCATCAGGATATTGAACAATATGTTCAATCCTTTTAGATCCTTACTCTATGGTTGGGACAACATTAGCAAAATGCCAATTTTCTAGGAACTCAACCTCATTCCACTTATTCTTTTTGGGGATTATGAAATTAGGCTTATTTATCATATTTGAGTGGAAGAAAGTGGTCTCATCCCTAGGACTGGTGCACAGTGCTCTAGATCCAACGCTTGTGGTCATACTCTTATAGGCAAACCTGGTTATGATGGAAATAAGACTATTTCCTTACTTGAACTTAAAGCTATGGGTCTTAACATGAAGGACAACCGAATATAAGATGTCGGCATCTCTTATTCTAATTGTGAAGTTAGGGAAACACTAGAAATAAACAGGACCATCATTCAATCCTGCTTGGACTGCTCCAATAATAGAATTACGGTAATCAAGATGTCTATTATCCCTTAAACACATGACAATAGAGGTGTTTAGACCTAGTCTTGTCAAAGGCTTAGCTGCAACTTGAATCATGCCAAAGTGTATGAAATTGTAGTCTCACTTATACTTCTCAAATAATATTTGTCAAATTTTTTATAAAATATTAGCATTACTTACTTATTTAATCATTTTTTTTAGTTTTTTCAAGTATTTTTGTGAATTTTGAATAATTTTCGCCTCATCAATATTTTTGTCAAAATATCCACCAATATTTCTCCAATATTTTCCATACATTCGTAAAATCCAATTACCGATATATTCGTATTTACAGATATTTTAATTCATGAAGATAATTTATATTATATCATATTTTTGTTTGTATTTTCATATGTAATATTTTTTTTCCTTTTTCATTGATAATTTGTTTTCTTTTTATTTTAATTAAGTGAGGATGATATTAGTAAGAAAATAAAAAAATGTATACTCCACTTTTAAGTGTACTTAATAAAACATATTCTTAATATTAAATAACACTCCAAAATTACTAAATTTAAAAGATACTTTATTAATTACTTAAAGCAAAATATGGTAAGTGAATTTTAAAATTTTATCTCTTTGACTTATTGTTTACTCTTTTTATAAAATAAATATTTTTATTCTTAAATAATTTCATTTTAAAAATTATCTTCTTTTAAATAAAAATACATCTTTTAAAAGCAAAATTGGATAAATTTTTTAGCAATAATCAATAAGTAAATAAAATATTTAAATAAATAAATAAATAAATAAATAAATAAATAAAATAATAATGATTAAATAAATAAATGTGAAGATTGGAATTTTAGAAATTGGAAATTAAATTTGGAAATCGGAATTTTGAAGAATTATTTAAAGATGGAATTTTTAAAAATAAATAAATAAATAAAATAATTATGATAATGAAAATAATAATGATTAAATAAATAAATGTGAAGAATGGAATTTTGGAAATTGGAAATTGAATTTGGAAATCAGAATTTTGAAGAATTATTTAAAGATGAGATTTTTAAAAATAAATAAATAGAATATAATAGAATAGAATAATAATAATGAAAGTGATAATAATTAAATAAAAAATGTGAAAATTGGAATTTTGGAAATTGGGAATTAAATTTGGAAATCATAATTTTTGAAGAATTATTTAAAGATGGAATTTAAAAAAAAAATTAAATTTGAAAATAATTAAAGTCTGGGAAGTCAAAGTTTTGAAAATTAATTTTTTTTAAATGGGAGTTTTGAAAAATTAAATTAAAACAGGAGTTTTGGAAAATTATCTTAAGATTAAAATTTTGAAAATGAAATTTTCGGCATCAAAAGTCGAAGAAAACTAAGAAAATAATAAAACAAAAGATATATGGCCTTAGCAATGGCCAAACGTGTACAGGCGCATCCTTAAGGAATAAACAAATAAAAAAAAAGGCACCACAAACCCATTTCCCACTACTCAATTCAAAAATCAAAGAACTTTTCCCACAACCCATCAACCTTTGGCACAATACCCTATGCAAACTCCCATAGTTAGATATTTCATGCACATAAACTTTATTTTTTTAGGACGACATGTTCAGAGATTAAAAAAAAAAATATATCCAGAGCCAATTATCCTTGTGACGTCATCTCCAAGTAGAACCTTCCACACCATATTGATTTAAGTATTCCATTTTACTGGAGAGCGAAGTGGCGGACGCACTGGCGATTTTTGCATGGCGAGAAGCAGCGACAGTTTGGGAAGGGAAATGAATTCTCCCATGCAAAGCAACCGCAGCTCGTCTCAGAAACATTTTCTCAGCAACCCTGTTTTTGAACTCCCACTCGCAGTAAAGCTACTATCTCCACTGAACCGATTTCCGATGGGAGTGCGAAGGTGGAATCGGTTAGGAAGGTCACCATATCCCACGACGATGGGTTCAACTGGCGCGTGTGTGTCTAGAGCATCTCTGGTGGGTATGCTGGAAGAAAAATGGATATGGTTATTTAATTTGGTGGGTATGGAAGACATAGATGGATGAGAGTGATGAGTATGAAGGACATGGATGCCATTAGTGAAATGGGTAGTGGGAGAAATGGATTAATGGGGTATTTTAATGGAGGCTTTAGGAGGAATGCTAAGAAATCATGTGCATGAACTACATGCGCGTGGGATGGACAAGGAATGAATGAGTGGGAAATGGGTATGGTGGACGTGGGGCTTGCTTCGCATGTGGGTTTCCTGGATGGATTGTCATGGGATGAGATACCATTTGAGCTGCATCTTGATCGCTTCCTGGAATTGCAGGAGTGAGAGCTATTGCAAGATAATAGGTGTGCAACTTCCTTGGCTTGATAAACTTCAGTTCATTGAACGTACAATAGGGCCAACGGTTCCCAAAGATTTGATGTTAAACTCTTCTAAGGACATTCTGATCCAGATAGCCAACTCAATGTAGGATACCCAACACTCCAAAAATACTAGAAATAAAGGAGAAAATGAAAAAAGAAAAAAAGAAAAGAACAAAGCATGTACAAGAGGAAGAAACACTTTTACATTTATCTCCATTTCATGATGAGCAATGAACTAGATATAGGTGGAAAAATCTCAAGAAGCAAGAACAGGATTTCTATTTATCAAACTTAAGAAAAGATTAATACATCAAGTATTTTCCAAAGAGAAACAAAGATATCAAAACATGAGACCCTAACACAACATGCACATAAGAAACTGATATAGCAAAGCAAACAAGTGGCCCTTGACGTCCACACCAATCAACAAATGAACCCAAAAAATAGGATAGAATAATCTAAAATGAGAAAATGCAAAAGAATGTTGAAATCATACTTGGACCAAATTGACAAGTTCCTCATCTACTTCTTCTTCAATTTCTCTCTAAGGCTCCTCACTGGTTCCCTTTCAAGCTGTCTCGTTCTCTTTAAGCAACCACCAGCTTCCCTTTCACTCTGACCCTCTCTAGAACAGGCTTTCCCTTAAACTAAAATTCTCTTTTTTTTTTTTTTGCTCTCTTCCTCTCCTTCTAAAATATGTAGCTTACTCTATATTTTTTTTCTTCTCCCGCAAGCCACTACCCACTCCACTGCTCCTTGTTCAGGGAGGATGTCATCACCTTCAACCACCACCATGGCGAGCCATGCTTTTTGCCACATGTCCATGCAGCTTGCTCTTCCAGAAAGAGGTTCCCTTACTTCAAAAAAATCTTTAACTCTTCCCAAGTGGTGGCCATGAAATACTTTTTGATGCAAATTATAAAAGCAACAATAATAATATAAAAAACAACTACGACTCGATCTGCAAAAAGGGGTTTACAAGTAATCTTATACTTCCAATTTTTATATATATATAGAAAATAAATAAATAAAAATGAGTTGTCTAATTTTCTTTTTCTCCCATATGGTAATCTTACATATATAAATATAATATTAATTTCCAATGAAGCTTTTTTAATTTTTTTTGGAATAAAATACTACCATAATACTAACATATATATATAAACAAAAAACTAATGTTTTTAGAATCGAATCGATCATTAAACCGAAAAAGTTACCGGTTCAAGGTGTATTGGTCGGACCGATGGTCGAATCACGATCGAATCAATGATGTCATAAATATATAATTTATAAATTATTAAAATTTAAAATAATTATAAAAATAAAAATAATAATTTATATATTATTTAAAAATTAAAATTTTATTTGAAAATCATAAAATTAGAAATTTAAATTAAAATCATAAGTTTTAAACATCCTGAAGTAAAAATAATAATGAGATGAGGTAAAAAATAATTAAAAAAAAAATCTAGAAGAAGGGAGGAGAGGGGCGGGCAAAAGGGGGAAGAGGGTTCCGGTAGGTCGCGTAGAGGGTTTTCCAACAGAGTCGCAAGAGGACAGGGTTTCTAGTGCAGGGGATGGGTGGGAGGCTTAGTAGGGGGGATGGGGTCCTACCAAAAAATGGAAGAGGGTTCTATAGGGGTCGTGCGGAGGGGAGGGGATGAGAGGTTTCCAACAAAGTCGCGGAGGGCAAGGTTTCCAGTGCGGGAGGTGGAAGGGTGGCTTTGCAGAAAATGTGGGGTCCTGCCGTCGGGAGACGACGAGGAGGGGTTTCTAGTAAGGTCGCGAGAGGGGAGGGGGGGTTTCAAGCAGGGTCACAAGGGTGGCTTTGCAGCATGGGGTGTTTTTCCAGCAGCGGGAGATGACGAGAGGGGGCTTTTCCAGTGCGGGGTGGGGGTCCTACCGGCGAGGAACAACGATAGTGGAAAAAAAAAAAAAAAGTTAAACTGCACGGTTTGGAGGGAACCGACCGATTTATCTGATTCATAGGTCGAACCACTAGTTTAACCGAACTAATTTCATTTAACCATTTTTCGGCCTAAATGACTGGATCGAATTGGAATTGTGACCGACCGGTTTGGTCCAATTTTTAAAACCATGCAAAAAACAAAAAACTTCCCATACATGGAAAGACTTTGTTATACTAGTAATGGACAATTTTTGTACTAATCCATTCTCAATTCTAAGAAATTATATCATGTTCTGTAGGGGAAGATGCTTACTGTTCAGGAAGAGGGTACTCAAGAGGCTACTATTTCTCTTGTCGATTTGAAGATAAAACACACAGTATTAAGGAAAGAATCAAGCTATATATGTACGAGGGTATGGTTATAAACCAAAGCGAAGTATTCGAGTGCCACTAAATCGTTCAATGAAGAGGCAACTAGACTATCCGAATAGCTCATAAAGTTACACGAGTTTAAAACTACAACTACCATTGAGTTGCAAGAGTTAAAAGACAATGGCACAAAGTTTCATGAAAAAGTAGAATGGCTCTTCATACCAACCACTACTTCTTCTACCATCGAGTTCATTTGATGATGTGATTTAGAACTTATGATACAAATTAATACTTTTTATTGGATATTTTTGTTTTAAATAATTTTTAGATAGTGTTCAGATAACACTACTTTCAATTATTGTGTTACTTTATATTGATAGAAGAAGTGTTATATTTTATGTTATTTGATTGTTTGATTTATACAATGTCATCATATTAAAAAAAATTGTTGAATATCTTACAAGTTTATACAAATTTATATAGGCATGTATGAACAAGATTATTAAAAAAAAAAAATTATATCCAAGACCAAGAATATTTCATCTATAAATGCACACATGACAAAATTATTTTTGTTACCCAAACCTTATAAACCTTTGGCAATGAATTATTTTGTCTCCTAATTAAAGCAAAAACATTTAGATACACAATTATTTTGTTTCCTAAATTATGTGTCAATATTTTGGAACAAATATTTTGTCTCCTTATGTAAAGAAAAAAAAAAAAACCCTTTTAAGACGAAATCATTTGTGTCAATATTTTGGGACAAAAATATTTTGTTTTCCTATGTAAAAATTAATAAATAAAAAAATAATAAAAAAGACCTTTTGAGATGAAATCATTTTGTTACCCAAATTATGTGTCAACATTTCGAGACAAAAAAAACTTTCACTTCCTAATGTGTAAATAAACCTTTAAGGACAAAATGATTGTCTCCTAATGAGTTATTACATCTCCAAATAGTTAAACACTAGGTTTGCTAATTTATTTCACAACAAAATTTATGACTTTAGGCCACAAAATTTTTTGTTGAAGAATATATTTGGCCACAATTTTGTTTTTTTTTTTTTGTCATAATAGAGTTTTCCTAACAAATTTAAATATTTTGTTTCCTATTATATAGGATGACATATCTATAGGGACATTTTTTGAGGGGAAAATTATGTTTTGAGGGTAGATGAGCCTCTAAATTAACAAAAGGTCCACCTAACTCTTCAAATTGAGCCCAAGACCCAATAAAAGTATGGAAATTGAGTTGAAGGATATCATCCTTCAGTATTTTCAAAAATGCCCTTTGTTGATTTTGAGAAAAAAATTAATATTTTTGAAAAATACTTTTATTTAATTTAATATTTTAAAAAAATACTTTTATGTAATTTAATATTTTTTAAAATACTTTTATTTAATTTAATATTTTTTAAAAATAAATTTATTTAATTTAATATTTTTTTAAATACTTTAATTTAATTTAATATTTTTGAAAAAAAATTTAATTTAATATTTTTGAAAACTACTTTTATTTAATTTATTTTTTTTGAAAAAAAAATTATTGAAAAAAAATTATTTAACTTAATTTTATAAAATATTTTATATGTGTTCTTAAAGGCTATATTTGTCCGTTACTATTTTATATCCTTCAACTCAATTTGATGAGTTATATGGACCTTTTGTTAATTTGGAGGCCCATCTACCCCCAAAAGATAATTCTTCCTTTTTTGAGACGGAGTTTTTTGTACTTAAAGATATTTTGCCACAAAATTAATAGTTTTGAAGATGAAATAATTTCTCTTTAATGGTCTAGGCATGATAAAAAGGTGGACTTTTCTCTCTAGAGGATGGCTAGGGTTTCTCTCTCTAGAAGATGACAAGAAGAACTAAAACCCTAATCTTTAACAAGGATATTTATAGGGCTCCCTGAGGGCTTGAGTAACTTAAGCCTAAATTAGGCATTAGTCACCTAATCCAACCCCACTTAAGTGCTAATTAATTAATTAACCCTATTGAGCTTTAATTAATTAATTAGTTAGTCTATTTCAAAAAGTCAATTCATAAGATTTAGTGCAACCTCGCATTTTTACCAAAACACCCTTATGTACACTTATGAATTATATACCCAGAATACCCTCCAAGCATGTACTACCATGAACTAGGAACTTAAGTAGGGACCATTAGGAGGACCTATAGGGAAATACTAGCTCCTTCAAAATCCAATTCTAAAGTTGATTCAAGATTCCACTAAAGAAAATCAACTACACTCTAGTATCCTATAAAATTATAATGATATTATCTATTACATGTAGATTCCCTATGAATTAGTATCCATAATCTAACAAGGTAATACTATCACATATCAAGTTACCTCTCTAATCCTTGAGATCCTACTTATTATGTGATCAATTAACATACTCTACCTCCAAGGAGCATATGTCAAATTCTATTAAGTAAAATGTCATGACCATAATCTTCTTAATCTATGTCATTCGGATCACCTAAGGGGACACACTGTCTTAATACCATGAGATATCATGTTGCCTCTATTAAGAATATCTATTGTCACCAACCTCTATCAATAGTGACCCAATCCATAGGGATATATGACCACTTTAGGGTTTGAGCCAAAAGTCAAAGTCTCCTATTGATTTTGATATAGACTCAATATCCTCTTAAGATCAAGAGTCTATGTAGTATACTAGCTTGGTGAATCATAATAATTGATAATTTACATCATGATTCACTATAGGTCTTGCCTAATGTGTAAACCGTACATACTAGTGTACTTAGCATGGGAAATCCATCTCGATGGCTAAGAGAAGTGATCCCTCTAATTAAAATTTTATGTGTTATAGTCTCTACTAGATAACCCAAATCTATGAATTGATTGCAAATAACTTATCACTTTATAAGGGACCCATGACTTATATCCTTTATGCAACTCTTAATGCACCCAAGTATATACAATGTAAGTGATATGGGCATATATGCTCAGATAAACAATTAATTCAAATGGGATACTAAAGGGAAATCAAGAAACATAAATAAATGAATTAATGAATTTAAGATTGTTACATAATATCATGCTTTCTAGGGTTCAATCTAAAAAACTCCCATTATTCCTAAAGCTTGCTTGGAACATATTTAACACCTAATCTATCCTAATGATCATCAAAGACTTTAATAGATAAAGTTTTCATGAAAATGTCCGTTAGGTTCTCCATAAAAGCCATATCTCCATAGTCACATCTCTTCCTTGTATTGTCTAATGTATCAAGTAATGCTTCATTTCAATGTGTTTACCTTTTAGTGGTTTTTTGGTGCTTATTGTTGGGATTGAGTCTTTAAAAACAAGACATGATGTATCAAAGTTAGACTTAGCTATCTTTTTGGTGTATTGACATTGATTTGAGTATTTAGTCCATGTCTTTTACATTGTAGATGACGTGGGTACATTAAGATTTGCACAGAAGATATAAGTCATGGGTTCCTTGTAAGTAGATAAGTTGTCCACAATTGGTTCATGAATTTAGGCAATCTAGTAGAAATTGTAATGCACTACCTCCTAATTGGAGGGATGACTTGTCTTAACCATCGAGATGAGTTTCTCATGGTGAGTGCACAATGTGATGCACACTTGACTAGACCTATAGTGAATCATGACACAAGGCTATCAATTGTCATGATTCACTAAGCTACTATACTGCATGGCCTCTCAACCCTGAGAGGATATTGAGCATGTGCCAAAATCAACAACAGGCTTTGACTTATGGGTGAGACCCTAAAGTGATCATATATCCCTATTAATGGAGGCTAGTGGTAATAGGTCTCAATATAGGCACCATGATATCTCATGTGATTGAGATAGTGTGTCCCATTGGGTGATCCAAATGACATGTGATCATGAAATATGTGGCCATAATAATTTTTTTAGTAGAATTTGATATATGCCCCTTGGAGTTAGAGCATGTTAATTGATCACATAATAAGTGGGATTTGTAACTCAAGGGTTTGAAAGGTAATCTTGATAGGTGATAACACTACCTTGTTAGATTACAGACACCGGTTCATGAGGAGCCTACATGCAGTAGATAGTAAATCACAAACTCGATCCCTTGGTGTCTCGTTGTAATATACATGGGGTACTATAGTGCAATTAACTCTCTATAGTGGGATGTTGAGTCAAATTCAAAATTTGATTATGAGATAGCTAGTACTCCTATGGGTCTTAGTGGTCCCCGTTTTGAGCTCATATTCCTTGATGACATGGTTTATGAGGGTTGGATGATTTTTTTAGTTCACTTTTGTGCATAAGGGTGTTTTGGTAATTATGCAAGGTTGCATAAGGATACATGAGTGGTATGTTTGGACTAGGCTAATTGATTAATTAGAGCATTATATGGTTAATTAATCAATTAGCAACCTTTTTGGACTAGATTAAGTGACCTAAGCCCATAGTGGGCTTAAGTTACTTAAGCCTAATCAGAAGCCTATAAATTCTGGTTTAGGGATTAGGATTTCTAGGTCTTGCCATTTTCCATTTTTAGTCTAGAGAGAAAACCCTAGCCTCCACCCTTGAGATCTCCACCATCTCAGTGCCTAGATGCAAAGAAGAGTCATAGGTTAGAAGATATTGGGTGTATGAGAAGCACATTGGAATCACACAAGTCGCATGCATGAGAATCGCATGGGATGTGCATAGGTTGCGTGCATGGGAATTACACGTGATGTGCACAGGCCATGTGTGTGGAAATTGCATGCGAGAATCTCCAATTTTTTTAGGTATGTTTTTCACCGTAAGGAATTCATCTTGAAACATCCAAATCTAGGTATGAGCATCTTTATTTTATAATGGTTTTTAAAGCCATTATTTTCTGCTGTATTAGATCTAAAGGACCCTAAGAATATATGCATGCACCCTATGAGATTCAAGGCATTGGAACGGAGTAATCCAAGGTTCTCAACACTTATCCTTCTAGTGGTTTCTTGGTTCTTTAGATTGTGTCACCACCCATTATTATAAAATCTCATTGGGAACTTTTGAAGTAAAATGACTTCTTTTATTGCTTTAGAAGCAACGACATACTCCACTTCCATATGGAGTCAACAATGTAGAATTGCTTCACACTTCTCCAACTAATAGCCCCACCATCTAGAGTGGATTGAAACCCGAAGGTAGATTTTCAAGAGTCTATATCAAATTGAAAGTCTAAATTTGTGTACCCGAGAGATAACAACCTAACATAATGATATACTAGCATATAATCCATTGTTCTCCGAAGATACCCGATGGACTGATATCTACTCACCATCCCTATAGTATAACAAATATTTAGTCTAGTACATAACATCACATACATAAGGTTACCTACTATTAAGGCATAAGGTACTGCCTTCATGCGATCTCCTTAGTTGTCTTAGGACATTGATCTTGAGAAAAAGTGTATACCTAAACGGTAGCAAACCCTTCTTAAAGTCTTGCATTACTTATTTGACTAAAAACTTGTAAATCTAGGTGACCTGAGATAACACAATCTTCTTATTCTTACGATCCTAAAGGGCCTTAATCCTAAGAATATATTGCACCTCATCCAGATATTTCATCAAGAGTTGAATAGATAACTAGATCTTGACTAATGACAATAACCCTACATCATTTCTAATGAGTAGAATGCTATCAACGTACAAGATCAAAGACACCATCATGCTTCTTTGCATATCTTGTACACACAAATCTCATCATTCTTTTGATCAAAATCAAGAGTCATGATAGCCTGATCAAAATGTCTATTCCATAATTGGATTTATGCAACTTGCATATAGGGTGCTCTTAGCCCTTTGTTATGAATTTGCTTGGTTGTATTTGTTGGCATCTTAGATCTAAGCAACGAAAATAATACCCAATTTTTTTTAAAATTGATCTTTTAAAGTTAAAGTACTAACCTTTAGGTTCAGATGTTCCCAAACCTTAAATTCCAAGTGTTGAAGATGACCTTGAAGTTGTTGAAAATCTCGTAAATCCATGATCTTCCGCTCGATGACTCAGCCTTGTTTTTGGCACACTTTCAGTAGGGAGGAAATGAGGGTGGAGGCTATGACTTTCTTTTTCTCTAGATAGTGGAAGACAAAAGTTAGGGAAACCCTAACCCCTATGGGGTATTAATAGGGATCCTAATTGGGCTTAAGTGACTTAAGCCCATATGGGCTTGGATCACTTAATCTAGCCTAAAATGGGTCGTAATTGATTAATTAACCTAATATGGTTTATTAATTAATCAATTAGCCCAATCCAGAGACCTTGTTAATTTACCTATGTGCAACCTTACATAATTACCAAAATGCCCTTATGCAAAAAAGTGAACTTAGAGCAAGTCCAACCCTCATAATTCGTGTTAACAAGGTATATAAGCTTAGAGTGAGTAGCACTAGGACTCATAAGAGTACTAGATCTCTCAATTCTAGAGTTGATTCAACATCCCATTACAGAGAATCAACTAAACTCTAGGATCCTATATAAATAACAACGAGACACTAAGTGCTCAGGTTTGTGACCTACCATCCACTGCATATAGACTTCCTATGAACTAGTGCTTGTAATCTAACAAGAAAGTGTTATCAACTATTAAGATTACCTCTCAAATCCTTGAGTTACAGATCCTATTTATTATGTGATCAATTGACATACTTTAGTTCTAAGGAGCATATATCAAATTCCATTAAAGGAATTATTATGTCTACAAATTTCATGATCACATGTCCTTTGGATCACCCAATGAGACACTATCTCAATCCCATGAGATATTATGGTGTCTATATTGAAAATACCTGTTGCCACCAGCCTTTATCAATAGTGACTCAATCCATAGGGATATATGACCACTTTAGGGTCTCACCCATATGTCAAAGCCTCCTTTTGATTTTGGCACAGACTCAATATCCTCTCAAGGTTGAAAGTCCATTTAGTATAATAGCTTAGTAAATCATAACAATTGATAGCCTTACGTCATGATTCATCATAGGTCCTGTTCAATGTACATCACATACACTAGTACACTTACCATGGGAAACCCATCCCAACGGCCAAGACAAGTCATCCCTCCAAGTGGGAGGTGGTGCATTACAATCTCTACTAGATTGCCCAAATCTATGAACCAATTGTGGACAACTTATCTACTCACAAGGAACCTATGACTTGTATCTTTTGTGCAACTCCTAATGCATTCAAGTCATGTACAATGTAAGAGACGTGGATTGAATGTTTAAATCAATGTCAATACACCAAAAGGATAGCTAGGGGATAGTTAAGTCTAACTTTGTTGCATCATGTCTTGCTTTTAGGGGCTCAATCCCAACAGTATCATATAGATGTTCTCTTCAAGATCACCATTCAAGAACACCATCTTGACATCCATTTGTCACATATCATAATCGAGATGTGCAGTAATAGATAGGAGTATCTAATGGATTTGAGCATGGCTAAAGGTGAGAAAGTCTCCTCATAATCGAAACCAAGTTTTTAAATATAACCTTTCACTACCATTCTAGCCTTATACATCTTAACATTTCCATCCACCTATTTTTTCTCTTATAGACCCACTTGCACCTTATAGGTTTTATCCCTTCAAGTTCTTCAACAAGATCCTAGACACCATTTAAATATATAGATTCTAACTTTACATCCATAGCCCATTTCGTCATTGCTCATTGCTTCATCGTAATTTATAAGATTAGTCTCATGATCCATTGGAATTGCCTTGAAAGGCTCCCAAATACTTGAACCTATCTAGTTGTATAACATCCTTCCCACTACAATGAAGCTCTCGTGTATTAGAAGTAGCTAGAATGGTAGGTGTAGGAACCTCTAGACCTATAGTCTTTTGTGCTAATGTAGAAGTGTCTTAAAGTGCTATCCAATCTATATCATGTTTTGTCTTATAACTCATCATATAGTTTTCTTCCAAAAATATGGAATTTGTGTTGATAAATACCTTTAGGTTGACTTAGCTATAAAATTAATGCCCTCTTGTTCCTTTTAGATAGTTTACCTAATTTGATATTATTTTCAAATATGGAATTTGATATGCTTACCTAATTTTTTTTCCAATTCCACCTTAAACTCAATGAATTTTTCTAAGACATAGGACTTCTTCCGAGTTAGCTCAAGGGTTCTCTTAATCATGTTTTGATGATAACAAACCATGGTTATTATACTAATGGTTCAAAGCATATACAATACTTACAATGATTAGTCTATCAAGCGGATGAATTTTTAGAAGGCTCTAAATGACTTATAAGTTAGAAAAATAGAAAAATGAATCGCACAGGCCCAACCATAGACACAAGGACAAGTACACCCTAGAGTCAAAGAGACGGCTGAGATAAGATAGATGGAGGGTGAGGTAGACTATCAGGGTGGCTTAGAACCTTAAGGTGCCCAATAGAGTGAGCTTAAACTTGACATCTCTCTTTTATAGACAGAGATTCCCTTATAGACCAAGGGTATTCAATTCAAGCCTACCTTCTCAGACCCGATAATGACTAGGCCTACTTATACAAATGGACCTTCTACTTAGCCATCGTAAACTAAACCTACCTTCTTTTTATACCAGAATACACTAAGCCCACTTATACTAAGATATCAGAGCCTGATTAGGAACCTCCTGTTCTTAATCACGCTCCTTGGATGAACTTTTCTGCTTAGATTAGTTCTCTAGTTACTCGCATGGAGGAACTTGTCTAATTTGTGACACTCGTTTTTATTATATGGAAGATAGGATGAACTAATATCAGAGTGGCTTCACCTCTTAGTTTGAGTATTTACAATAGATGATGGGTCAGATTGAGGATCTTCTTGAGTGTCAACATAAGGAAATGATGACCTATCTCCAATTTGTGTTTCATTCACCCTTCTTTAACCTTGATCATTAGTTAGATACCCCCTTGTCTTTTTTTTATATTGTTAAAGGGGAAGATATCTTAGGATTATACTTAGGAGGATAGATATAGTAGACTCATACTCATTTTGGGCATGACATGCATATCATTTTCTTATTTTCAACATATATCTACTTGTTGATCATTCATCACTTTAGGATAACATGGGCTATATATATATTTTTTGTATTTTGATGACTTGATATGATTTGATAGTTTGACACTTGATTTTCATATAGTTATATATGTGATCATTATGGTTATATACCCTTGCTCATATTGTTTATCCTTTATTGCTATATGTTTGAAAATTTCAATGCTTTAAAGTTTCAAATACTTTATGACGATTGGTTTGATAAGGAGACTTGTTTCCTCCTAAATGACCAAGGTTTTTCATCATAAAAAAAAAAAGATAGTTAGCCTAAGGGTTCTCCTAATCACGTTTTGATGATAACAAACCATGGTTGTTATACTAATGGTTCAAAATCAAGATAAGTTTCAGGTTTTAATTAAGAAATTCAAATTGGAAGGACAAGATACTCATTGGGGAATCAAATGAAGCAACCTTACAAGAATATGAAGACCGTTTAAACTTTGGATTTAGTAGAAGGTGACTGAATGGGTACACTAAGGATTTTCCTACCAATTCATATATCTTTTAAAACTCAGTTTATGCATTAAAGTTAGATTTTCATTAAAACCTGAGTTTTCTCATATGAACTTAGGCAAAATGTTTTAAAAATGACACCTTAATATATTTAAAGACCTTGCCTAAATGTTAAAAGTGAAAAAAAAATAGAAAAATATAGGTTTTTGCCAAAATTGGTGAATCAGTCAAGGGTATTGGTAAACCGGCTCAACTAATCTGCTAACCTATTGATTCGCTATGTCTTCCTAGTGTAGGACTGATTAAAGGATGTAAAAATCTTCTCTCTTTTCCAATAGCTATGTGTTCCTGGTCGAGGGTGAGACCTTTCCTAGTTGAGGAGTAGGTTTTCTTGATCGAGGTCTAATGGTCACCTATAGTGCATTTAATGCCCAACGGCTAGCCACTCGGTCAAACTGGATCTCAACCAGACGAGGCCACTTTTTGATATTTGTGGCTCCCAAGGCTAGAAACCTATAAATAAAGAATCTCATTTCATTTATGAGTAAAAGAACAGTTGCATTCAATTGTCTAACTTCTTATTCTTCACTTAAAAACTTTTTTTTTTTTCTCTTTAGTGCATTAATTCTTCACTTGCATATCCTCTAGTGCACATTTTGTCTTTTATCCTCGCATTCTTGTGTATTTGAGCATTTATTGAGTTAGGTTGAGAGTTTCTTTTATTTTTTTTAGTGAGATTATGTGAATAGAAAGTTTCAAGTTGGTGAGTACTTGAAGGAATTGTATAAGAGCCCATTGGAGCCAAAATTCAAGTGTAAAACATTGAAAGCTTGGTTGAAGCTTCAAGGATAGTGGAACCCCTACTCGATTAGAAGCTTCAAGAGAGTGGACATAGGCAAGGGGTATCGAACCACTATAAAATTTGTGTTTGCACCCTCTAACTCAATATCTTTACATTTGTGCTTTGTTTTGCTTAAAATTATTGTGCTTGAAAAAAATTTTCAAAAACAATTCACCCTTTCTTTTGGGTGTCTTTCTTATCAAGATTAACCTTATTTTCTCACTATGTATTAGGTAAACATATCCAAACTTGGATAATCATCCATAAAAGTACAGAGTACTCATACTTTCCTCATGCATAAACATTAAAAGCATGTTAGTATGTACTAATTCCAAACACTCCTTAGCTTTATATTCTTTAGCAGTAAAGGGCCTGTTGGTTATCTTACCTTTTATATAGGATTCATCGACTAGAAGATCTTTTGGAATCAAAGAGGGTAATATTCCAGACTTAACCAATCTTTGGATCCAATTTAAATTAATATGATCTATGAGAAAGTGCCAAAACTGTGTTTGATTAATACTAGGTTCCTTTATCTTAAATGACATATGATAATTCTCACTACTTAGCAAAACATATAATGGAGTCACAAGATAAAAATTATCTCTTAATTATCCTAAGCATATAAACAAATCATTAAATTTAATGAAAACCTGTTATAATAATAAATAAAAAACCAAATGAATAATTTTGTTTACAGAAATTAGAAACCAAAATTAAATTCTTTTTAGACTTAAGAACATAAAGATAGTCTTTAAATTCTAGAAATCAATTACTATCTAAAATAAGGGTAATGTTTCTCATTGCCTACACAACAATGCTTGCTTCAAAATCTAATTTTAGGTACATATCCCCATTATTCAGGCTTCTCCTTAACTGAAACCCTTATAAAGAATTGCAAACATGATTAGTGGTCCTAGAATCTATCCACCAATAATTAGTGGAATCCACCACTAAACATGATTCAACTAAAAGATAATGATGTATGTTTGACTATTTCTTCAGGAAAATTGGACATTTTTTTTAGTGACCTTTCTTCACATAAAGGAAACACTTGCCCTAACCTTTGCTTTTCATTTTCCCCTTATTGTTGAACTTTCCCTTCTACTTAGTAGTATCATAAATATTCTTCTTCTTCTTCTTCTAACTAGAAGAATCAGAAAAACCTTGGACTATCATATGAATGCTCTTCTAGCCCCTGAGAATTCCCTTAACAATTTGGAGTTCTCTCATCAGTTCAATTAAGCTTGTCACCAATTTATTCATAGAATAATTGAGCTTGAATTGCTTGAAAGAATCTAATAAGATCCTTGAAACCATGTCAACTTGGGTTTTCCCATGCATCTCAACTCCAAGGATCTTCGTTTCATTAAAGGGTCTAATCATACGAATCATATGATCTCTAATAGGAGTTCTTTATGAGATCTTAACATTCACTATAGTCTTAAAGACAACATTTCAACTAACCAACCCCTGCCACCATACATCTCATGAAGACTGAGAAACATATCATAAGTTGTTGGCATAAACACATGTTGATGTTATAGCAAATTATCCAAAGACCCAAGTATGATACACTTGGTTTTTTTATTTTCCCTTTGCTAATTATGATAAGTAGGGAAATCAAACAGTCATATTAGTCCTGCCAAGTTCAGAAAAGGAATTTCACTCAAACTTTAATTTGGAAACTTAAGATATTGGGACTCTTTTGGTTTATGCTTATATATATATATATATATATATCTTGTAACCCTTTGAGGGTTAGAGATTTGGGCTAAGAGATTGTAGAGATTTGAGATCGTAGAGATCTTAGAGAGTAGATACCTCTCATTCTTGAGAAAGGGACTCTTTGTGAAGAAAGCCTGATTGTCACACCATTTTTGATATCTCATTTAAGGATTTGAATATTTGAATCGTGGTTTGAAGATCTTAATCCCTTCGAAGTGATTGAATGATCTATTAGGGAGAAATAGGGAGTTGTTGTATCACGAACGTGTATCAAGTTGTAGGTACTAGAGATTAAGTCTTTAGGGTAAAGCGGCTAAGTAAATCTGTATAACTTGATTTCTAACAGTGGATTTAAATTGGTAGATCTTATTTCATATTATGTTTGAATTGCTTAGAATATGTTAATTTGATTAATACTAATATATTGCACGACTTTCCTAAAAAGTGCGTATCTATTTATTTATGTTTATATTCTGATTGATGATGTTGAATATCTTGGTTTGATTGGTTAGCCAATTATTAAATTTGTTGGATTGGTTTGATTGTTACTCTTAACTTCTCTCAAGATCTCTTTTGATTGATTTGTTGGGTTTTTATCGAGTTTGTTAGGTTGGTTATTCTGGATGATTTTATTATTCATAACATATCTCAATAGATATTTTAGATATTGACAATTATCCTTAACAAATTGCAGGTATCCCTAAAAGTAAAAAAAAAAAAAAAAAAATCATATTTTTATATACCTAAAGATTCTAGGTATAACCATTTATTTATTTGGGACATACCTGATATCTCTTAGGGTAAAAAGTTGGTTATAATTTATAAATGTTTATTTAAAATTTTAAATCATCTATTCACCACCCTTCCCTTCCTCTTGGGTGTTCCTTATTTGACTTTCGATCATTATTCAAGTGGTATTTAAGCAATAACCATTTTTTTTAATTAGTATAAGAGTGATATCATATTTTTCAAACACCATTAAGGATAATATTGTGAAATAATAAATGGGAAATAAGAATCCCTAAAAGAAAAAGGGTAAAGTACCCTAGAGTTAAAGACCCAAAACAACCTTGCGACAATCAATGTTTAGATATAATAGAGGATGAAGGTATGTTTCTGGGCAAGAGTTTCTAAAATATAGGTATTCAAGATTGCAAGCAACTAATGAGCTACCAAGAAAGGTGTTGGCAGATCAGAGGGTTGGCCGCATCCATCAACTCCCCTTGTGTTCACTTGTGGGCGCTTGGGTGAATGTACTATAAGGTTAGGGTATGCGTCTTTCCTACAAGCAATTGCTTTTAGGAGAGTTGGTAGCGCCTGAGGTCCTACAAGTGGTATCAGAGCCGAGGTCACGGGTTTGAACCCCAGGGGTGTCGCTGGGGTGGAGATTGTTGGCAGATCGAAGGGTTGGCCGCGTCCATCAACTCCCCTTGTGTTCACCCGTGGGCGCTTGGGTGAATGCACTATAAGGCTAGGATATGCGCCTTTCCTACAAGTAATTGCTTTTAGGAGAGTTGGTAGCGCCTGAGGTCCTATAAAAGGTATGTGAAAACCTTAAGGAAAGTGTATAGTAAGTTGAAAATTGATAGCCATGAAAATAAATAAATATATTACTAGTGAGCTACCAAGAATGAATTCTTGTTTGAAAATCATTAAAAATATTGTTTTATATATTTCAATTTTTGTAAACAAACTTTTCTCTATTGAGCTATTGTTTTTTTCTTTTTTATTTTTTCTTTTCTTTTTTAATAAAAAATGATTTTCAAACATAGCTGAAGAAACTCAAAATAGGAGAGATAGCTGAAGTATTATATGAAGCTTGAAAACATCTTATTGTTTATGTTCAATTTGGTTTCCTTATGTACTTTTTAATGTTTTATGCTACCTATAGGTGTATATAGATATAATTAGTTTTTGAAAGAAAAAAATATATCTATTACTTTTTGTATCTCGTTGTTATTTACATAAGGTACTGGAGTACAATTGATTCTTTATAGTAAGATGTTAAACCAAATTCATAATTGAATTCTAAGAGAGTCAGTATTGTCTTATGGGTCCTCACTCGATCTCATATTTCTTGATGACACAATTTATAAGGGTTGAATTAGTTCATGGTTTACTTATGTGCATAAGGGCATTTTGATAAATATATAATGTTACATAACAGTTAGTGAATAGTATCTCTAGATGGGGCTAATTGATTAAATGGAGTTTTATTAAGTTAATTAATCAATTATGACCCTTTTAGGTTAGATTAAGTAAGCTAAGCTTTAGATAGGCTCAAGTCACTTAAGATCATGGGTACCCTTTTAGGGGTTAGGGCTTCAAACTTTTGATATATATTCATTCATTCTTCCTTATATTCTAAGAGAGAATCCTATCCTCCACCCCTTTAGATCTTCACTATCTGATTGCTAAGATCAAGGAGTCATCGGATGGAAAACTTAAGGTGTACAAGATATTCTTCAATTGTTGTTCTACTCTTCACTGACAAAAATCAATTTGAAAACATCTAGATCTTGGAAAGCATAACTAAACTCGTAGTTCTAGATCCTTAACAATTTTTAAATGTTTGTTTTGCTTTAGTTGCTAGGATTTAGAAAAACTTAGGAAGATTTGCATGTACCTAACTAATCTAGGATCAAAGAATGGAGTAATATGAGATTTCCACCAAGTTGTCCTATAATACAATAAAAGTTCCCATCTAATACAATGCATTAAAAAATGATCGCCTAAATCAAGTTGTATAATCCCTTAAATCATGTTCAAATATCCAACACTCTCCCTTTAGTTGGTTTTAAAATGTTTGCTAAATCCAGCTCACTAATGCTACTTCCAAACATAGAGTGTAGTATACATTTACTAAAAATGCTTGTTGCTCCTTAGATGAAATGAATTTTGAACAAATCTATCCAAAGTCTATTTTCTCCTTGATAAAATGTCAATCAACTTCCATGTGCTTTGCCTAATCATGGTGTACAAGATTATGAGTGATACTGATAGTTGTCTTATTGTCACAATATAGTCTTATAGGCCTTTTAACATTCACTTGTAGTTCTTTAAAAAGAATCCTTAGCCACATAAGTTCACATATCCCTTGAGTCATTACTTTAAACTCATTTTCTATACTAGATCTAGTCGCCACTAACTGTTTTTTCTTTTCCAAATCACCTCCAACAAATGTACTACAATCAGATGTTAATTGACGATAGTAATGATAGGGTTTGGATCTTGAGATTAGGCATTAGTTTGACTTTAACCTAGAACTTGAACTTGGATTTGGTCCTTGACTTGTGTTTAGACTTAAACCTTAATTAGCTTGACTTGAATAATGTTGACAAATAGCATGAATGCTTGATCTCATATTGAAAATGCTTTGAACTTGCTCTTCATATCTTTGAACTTGTTCTTTGAATTTTTGAAGAACTCTTCTCTAGTGTCAAAGAGTGTAAGTGTGCGAGGGGTTTGAAGAGTTTAAGAAATCCAATAAGATATTATCTTTTTAATTTTTTTAAGGACAATTATTATTATTATTATTATTTGTGATTATTATCATCATTTTAATTATCCAAAATTAAAATGGACAATTATTTATTTTTACTAATGAGTTTATTTATTTATTTTTTACTTTATCAATGAACAATTTTCCCTTTGTGTGAGTCTTTTATACTACATGTCATGATCCTATTTAAGGATATAGATATCATGCATGTGACCAATTTTATGTATGATCATAAGAATATATGATATTACTTTATTTGAAACAATTAATGTCACATGTCTTTTATTTGGTATAAATGTCTTATACCATAAGTTTTATGACATAAAAAATTTTCATTTGACCCCTTAACACTAGGACTACTTCAAGATGGACCATTTATTAACACATTAGGCAAATTTTGTGTCTCTACACAAACTTTTAGAACTATTATTATTATTATTATTATTATTATTATTATTATTATTTGTGATTATCATCATTATTGTAATTATCCAAAATTAAAATTGACAATTATTTATTTTTATTAAAAAGTTTATTTATTTTTTACTTTATCAATAAACAATTTCCCATTCATACTGCATGTCATGATCTTATTTAAGGATATAGATATCATGTGACCAATTTTATATTTCATAAGAATGTATGATATTACTTTATTTGAAACTATTAATGTCACATGATATTTGGTATAAATGTTTTACACTATAAGTTTTATGACATAAAAAATTTCATTTGACTACTTAACACTAAGACTACTTCAAGATAGATCATTTATTAAGAATACATTTGATAGTAATTCTAGGAAGTGTTTGTCATCTTTTATATTTAGAAATATAAAAAATTTTGAGTGTTAAAATGATTAAAAACACTTCCTAAAATCACTACCAAACGTACTCTAACACATTATATAAATTTTATCTCTCTACACAAACTTTTAGAACTAGATCAAATTATATATTTATTTGTAATTTTAGGGAAGCAACCTCCTCCCCGCTCAAAAACACAACTTATGTTCCAAGTCTTCTTAAAGATCGATTTTAGAAAACGAAATATTGTCTTAAAAATTCATCAATTTGATGGGAACTCCAAGAATTTTTCACTTTAAATATATTAGAATCACCTTCAATGTTGTTATCTTAACGTGTGATTTACATTCAAAGTCAAGCATATATACACGAGCCAATGACTTTGGAAAATGAGCGCATTAAAATTGTATCCAAGAGAGCTTGATAGAAACATGTGGGAAAACTCTTGGCAAATTCCTATTGTTTGTTCACAATTCCCGTCCCAATCTCATTCAAAGTCATGCACGAGCGAGAAGTAGTAGAAAATGAGCCCACTAGCTACTATTGACTTTGAATTCAATATTGCCACTCCCACCCTCTCATTTGGACGTGGTCACATTATTTAATATTCGAGGAAGTTGGAAAACATTTAGATACAATTTGAGAAGAAGAGAGAGAACAATTCAATAGATTTGAAAATGGGTGGATCTCTGTCTGGTTAGGAGAGTAGATAGGAGTTGGTTTTTTTAATCATTTTAATTAAAAATCTTATGATGTTTATTTATTTACTAATTAAGAAGAAAATTTTTTTTGGCTTTCTGTCGCTTCTGGGACTGTGATAGTGACCTTCCTCCCTACGCATAATTTTTAATATTCTTGTTTCTTTTGATGTTTGGTAGGTGAGGCCCTCTTGATGATGATGACCCCTCTCCTTATAATTTTGTCAGGAAGAATAAATTGCTTCATTTATTGTTTTCTTTTGTTAAAAAAAAAAATGTGTTTTTAATCTAATGCAACAATTTTTAAAATATAGAAATTAAAATTTGTTTTTAAATTTACACTAATTTCTAAAGAATCAAGGAAGAAGTTATATGAAAAAAAAAACTGAATTTGAAACTTTAGAATTTATAAGTTAATACATTCAAAAAGCGATTTTTTATTTTATTTTTTAGAAATAGAAAATAATAATAATAGTAACTTATGAGGATTCTCGGATAAAAACACATGCACTTATTCCGTAACTTTAAAGATTGTTAAAAATATTTTAAAATTTATATTAATAAATTCTTCTAGGTTATGTTTGGATCCCAAAAAATAGTTTTCTTATATTTTATTTTATTATAAAGATACTAAAAAAATTAAATATAATTAACATTAATCATAAATTTATATATTTTAATATTATTTAATTTTTATATAATAAAATTAAATAAATAAAATAAATATGCAGAAACCAACAAATAGAATTTATCAATTTTGAATCTATTTTTTATTTTTTCTTTTCTTCAACTTTTTTCCTTTATTTTTTTTCTTTCATATTTTCCCTCAAATTTTCTGGAACCAAACATCTTTAGTATCTTGATTTTTTTTAAAAAAACAATTATTATCCTTTTCGGATAAATCTCAAAGAATTATTATATTTTATATAAAAGTTATTACTATTTATTTTTGTAAAAAATAAAAAGTTGTATCCAAACATGCCTTTAACAATAGTGAAAACAATTTTAACGGTTAGACTAAAATGATTGATTGAATCCAATAATTGCTAAGGGGCAGAAAAGTGAGAGAGAGAGCAGAGAAAAAAAAATGTGTTTTACCAATCCTAGGACATAATTTGGAACCACCACAAACATGTGTTTCACCAATAGACAGAATATGGAACCTCGCCATGTAAAGCTCCAAAAAGGGTTGGAAATGAATGATTGGGAAATGACTAAACGCAGGAATTGACCGGGCGCACACATTCAAAGTCTCAACTCGCAAGTAAAAGAACAGAAAAATGGGCACATACCAAGTGAAGTGCCCTCTGACTTAGACCCACCGTTGTAGTGTTGATTATCACTTTTTCTTCTTCCTTTCTTCTTCAATAAATCTGCAACAGCTAACCCATTTTCGATCCCCCGTTACTGCCAATCCAATAGCATCACACCCACAAGCACAAGCACCAAATGTGGATATGAGTGAAAGATAAAGAGAAAGAGAAAGTAACACAGAAACATTAGACATAGCTCTACTCTCCGTTAATGGAGCTTCAAGACCAACCCCATCTCTCTGATTATGACACTACTGCTCCCACTTCACATGACCATGGTTCCACCACCTCCTCCACTGCTGCACTCAAGTTGCAGAAGGTATACAAGAGCTACCGTACTCGGCGCAAGTTAGCTGACTCCGCTGTGGTTGTGGAGGAGCTCTGGTACACTTGCTTTGTGGTTGGTTTTGTTTTTGATTTTGTTGTGATATACGTCTGCGTGATGTGTTGTACTTGTATGTGGTGTGCGTGAAGGTGGCAGGCTTTGGATTTTGCAAGGCTGAATCACAGCACAATTTCCTTTTTCGATTACGTGAAAAATGAAACTGCTGCATCTCGCTGGAGCAGGATCCGCTTGAATGCTTCCAGGGTCTGCTCTTCTTGTGTTTATTCTGCTTCTTCAATGTTTTCGTAGGAAATTGTTGAATTAAAACAGCCGAAAGGTTTTCAGGCCTGCGACGGTCATCAATGAGGCGATAATCCTCACCTATTCCTATATCTTGCTCTAATTCTCTTCTTCGCTAATCATCAGAGTGGATCGCTTTCTGCATCTTAATTACAACTTATTTTCTTTTGATTCATCAGATTGATTTTTTGGCAGGTTGGAAAAGGTTTATCCAAGGATGCCATGGCTCAGAAGTTGGCTTTTCAACATTGGATTGAAGCAGTAAGGATTTGATTTTGATGTTTTTCCCTTTGTCTGTTTTAGTTTCTGTTCATTGTTTCATTTGATTTTGATGTTTTTCCCTTTGTCTCGTTTAGTTTCTGTTCATTGTTTCATGACTGTTGTTCTTGATGTTATTCACTATTATTTACAATGAGGTGTAGATTGACCCAAGGCATCGATATGGGCATAACTTGAACTTGTATTATGAAGAGTGGTGCAAAGGAGATGCAGGGCAGCCATTTTTCTACTGGTGAGTCCCCAAATTCTGTGTCTTTTCTCTAAGTAAGGCTATTGACATGGGGCCCTTCTCTCTTAATTCCTGGCTTTGCAGCAATAGATCAAACACATGGGTTATAAAAGTTTCAGCTTAAATTTATTTAGACCCTGCAGCTCTCTTGGCTGAATGGTGTGACCTGTGCGGGTTTGATTCTGTTTTTGTAGAAGAGAAATGCTTGGACCTTGCTGAAATTGAACTATATGCAAATGCGTGTAGATTGTAGAATCAAATATTTTGGTCCTTTGGGAACCCAGATGTGGCATCCACAAATGGGTCAAAGAATGTATTAAGAAATATACCTGGACTGATGTGATTTAAAGAGATCATGGCGTGGAGCTGAGGCATCCCTGTTAAGTATTCCTTTCCATTTCCACCAAACCACGCATAAGACCAGGTTACATAGAATTACCATGGCTTTGAATGCTGCCTTGTTCTAATTATATGCCTTCTAGATGAGCCTAATGGTTTGTTTAAAATACCAATTTCCCTGTTTCTCTTCTTTGTTGTGAGACAGACATTTGACACTTGTGGAGACAAGGATGTGGTTTGATATGGTCTAATCCAAATGGGGAATATAGCTGAACAAGTTTGAAGAACGGATCAACTTTATATTCTAGTGGCATCTCCCCACTTGACACTAGGGAGATATCTAGGTCTAGCCTAAAATATAAGCAATTGGGTTCTCTAGTACCAAGAATATTATAGAAGCACTGGCAGGGCCAGAAAGAAAAAAGAGGTATGAGTGCAATTTTGCACTATCCATGATGCAAATAAATGAACTTGCAGATCTTTTCTGTGTTTGGAAAATGACAAGTCAAATGAACTTGTTTCTTAAATGATTGATTTCTTGTTAGGGGACTCTGCCACTTACTAAAAGCATACAGAGGGAAAACAAAAGAGTCCCTCTGCAAAGACCCCAGAAGAAGGGATATTACTAACTATATTGTGCCCCAACTTTCTTATGATGTAACTTGTATAGTATGGATTCTGTTGTTTGTTAAATGGCTTGTAATTGATATCTCTTGTAGGTTGGACGTTGGAGATGGCAAAGAGGTTGAACTAAAACAGTGCCCAAGATCAAGGCTTAGGCGTGAATGCATTAGATACCTTGGACCAGTATGCTCCTTTTTCTAATACTCAAATTTAAGATCAGTTTTTCATCTTTTTAGTCACTGTAAACTGATGAGTTAGACATCCTGTGGTTTGAGATTATTCCATACTGCTTCATCAAAATGCTTGAGATACCTTGATTTCATTGCATGCATAAGATGATGTCATTCATACGCATGATCACTTTCAGAATTATATGAAATGTCATCATCTAGTTTGGGTTTTCTACAATAATTTAATCCTTAAGCTGATTTTGTGCTTCAAATCTAATGGTTCAATTTCAAATAACTCAGCATAGACGATAACATTTTCTTTAATAAAATTTTCCTAACTTTCTTGTTATGCTGCTTGGAATGTGACCTTTCCCGAAATAAGCAAGAGAGGGAACACTATGAATACATTATTGTGGAAGGGACAATTGTGCACAAACTATCTGGGGATTTACTTGATACAAATGGAGATTTGGAAGGTTCAAAGTGGATATTTGTGATGAGCACCTCTAAACGACTTTATGCTGGTCAGGTAAGAACTGATGTGGACACAAACTCATATTTGGTGATTTCTTTTCCTATTTCCAGTGCTTCTCGAATTATTATCATCGAAATCTTCCTTCACTGCAGAAAAGGAAGGGATTATTTCATCATTCCAGCTTCCTGGCTGGAGGGGCCACTTTAGCTGCTGGAAGGCTTATGGCAGAAGGTGGAAAGCTCAGGGTATAGCCTGTCTAGTACTCAATATAATTCAATATCTGCATGATTTTGATATTGATATGTGGTAGTGAAAATGATCTAAACATAGGCAATACAAACAAATGAATGTTCATAGTTTGAACTCTACTTTCTGAATTGAGGGGATTACATGGTTAGCAAACAAACTGCAAAGCCTTCATAGCTGCAATCCCACTGTGTAGTCACAAAGTACCAATACCTGCAAACAATTTGCACTATAACAGTTCAATGTTGGGCTTTTAATTATGGTTTTTAAATCAGACCAGCTTCTAAAAGTTAGTTTTGATTTCTGTAAGACAACTTCCTTTTAGGCCATTCATGAATATGAAATTCCCTTACGTGATTTCACATTTTATTGGTTGAATTTGTATTAACTTTTGGAAAAGCAACTTTAGTTTCAACAGCTTGGAGCTTGTGGAGAACTTTTATAGTTATGTGAAACTCATAGGTGTGGAAGTTACTTTTGGTTATAAACTAATATTTATGATTAAGTGGGTCTCATCCTACTAGTAAATTATTGGACTTATGTGATATGACAATGCACCTATATCAAACAGAAAGTACGTCTACGTCTATGCATGCCCAACAACCAACACAAAGCAACCCACAGCCTCTCCTCTCAGCTAAGAACCGACACCTAAAGCCGTAGGCAAATTAACATGCTCCAGTTTTTTCTGAATATTGAATAACGCTTGCATGAGGTTAGCCAGGACCAAGAAAAGCTTTTGATGACAGAATATCATAAAACAATAAGTGAAAGAATTTTTTTCAGTTTATGCAAAGTAGATATTTTGCCACCATAATTTGGTTTATCCACTTCAATCATCTAGTTGAGGTTGTATTAAATGTATATGTGATCTTGAATGTTTCCTTCCCATTTTAGTCTGTATCAGCATACAGTGGACATTACCGCCCAACTGATGGAAACCTCAGTAGCTTCTTGGTTTTCCTCAAGGAGCATGGAGTTAACCTTGATGGAGTTCAGGTATGCAGCTAGTTTGCCATGTTGTTTCAGAAATCTGCTTCATTTTGATGCCATTTTCACCTAGAGATACGTAGTTGATAATACAGGAATCAAATAGGCCTAATGGTGGACATCGATTCTGTATTTTTCTGATCTTCTTCCATTCTAGTTAGGTACTTTCCCCTACTGAAGATCTTGGGGGTGATGAAACCAGCAAAACAGTTGAGGAATTAAGTAAAACTGGACTCTCAGCGGATGCTGAACTACCCAAACTCCAGGCTCCCAGTGATGAGAAAAGCAAGGCCTCTGAACCATCTAAATTTGCTCAAATTGTAAGGATAAGCAGCTACAAAAGGTCCTTATCTGGTAATCTGCAGAGTCCAAGAATGAGAGTACCTAAGAAAGACATATTGCAGAGAATGAAGTCCAAGAAGGAAGACTCATACCAACTGGGGGACCAACTGTCTCTAAAGTGGTCAACAGGAGCTGGCCCCAGAATTGGATGCGTTGCGGACTACCCCTTAAAATTAAGGGTACAAGCCTTTGAGATGGTTGATCTCACACCCAAGGACCCTTCCAGGCAATTAGCATCCAAACTAGTTGATAATCTCACTTCACTCGGAAGTTCTTGTAAACTGATGTGAGCTCAAAAGTGAAGCCCCCGATCCCTGAACAATGCTTTTTCAGTTTATCATCTTAAACAATCGTTAATTAAGATCTCAGCGTTAACATTTTGAAGTATGTCATCCTCACATGTGAATGGCTTAACTACAAAAGATTATATAAAGAAGCTTAGTTAGAAGGTGAAGTGGAATGTCACCGAATCACCACATATTTTCTTCACTAGTTCAACTTGCTATGCAATGTGAAAATTGCACTAGGTACACCCCCTGCATCAAACCAAGACACTTGCTATCATTCAATGTTTTTTTGCAGATTAGTAGCTTGAAACCTTGCACCATAACCTCTAATGAAAGAAGATAGCATGCTCTTCAATTCAGTTCAGCTATATCCTAGATCCTTTCCAAACTTCTTCGTTGTCTCTAGTTCAAAGGCAAAATATATTATGAAAAAAGACGGCATGCTCTTCAATTCAGTTCAGCTATATCCTGGATCCTTTCCAAACTTCTTAGTTGTCGCTTGTTCAAAGGCAAAAAACATTCTCCTAGTACAAAGCTGCCGCTTGAAATGTCTTGCTTTCAGGCCATACCACTTTTCATTAAGTACCTATGTATGAGCTGCCTTCTATCGCTTATTTACGTCCCCTGGACTTCTAATACAGAGTGCAGGGAATTCCAATTTATGGCTAGATTTTAGCCAAGTTGATACGGGACGTTAAAACAATGGTTGGACACATGGGATATCACAAGGAACCCATTTTCTGTTAACAAATTACTAATACCAGACATATAATAAACATTAAAGCAACTTTAGCAGTTTACATTCAAATGAAAAGATAGATCATAGTTCACATACTATTTATTTGTTCATAACAAAATAGATCATATTTTTGTTCATAATATGCCCCCAAGCTAACCCACTAACAGCCCTTATAGTCCCATAGAGGAATCTGTTGAAAGACATTAAGCAACGGGTACAGTTTCAGCAGCCTTTGCTCCAGGTTCTGCTGATGCTTCTGCTTCCCAGAAGGAAGTCTTCTTCCCAGTCTTGGAAACTGTTTTCAGAACTGCATCAGGCTGCACGTTGCCTTTAACCGTCACCTTCTGCTCCTTCAAGTCAATGTCGAATGACTCCACCCCTGCAAAACAACCAACCATCATTATGTGAATCAATTATTGAACTGCAAGTGGACAGTTGAGAGTGATGATCTCAGCAATTAAAAAAGAGATCACAAATCAGTAAAGAAGTGTATGCTAGGTTTAATATATAGCTTTTACCTTTATTTTCTACACCTTTTTCAACGCTAAGACAATAGAAAAAGCATAAATGCAAACTTGCTCCCTCAAACCCCGATCAGGGTCCCAAATTTCTACAGCAATAATTGTCAAAATCTGTGGATGATGTAGGAAAAGCCTTAAAATAGCTGCCTTTACTCAGTCATGGTAGGACAGGACCTTGGTTGTTTAGGATTTATGAAGGGTAAAGTGGAATTAGTATCTATAATCAGATTGCTTATGGTTTTAGCATGCCTTATGGCTGAGATTAAAATGAAAAACTAGCTGGAATTTCTGAACCTAAAAGGAATTTAAGGATTTTATCATTAAGGCAGAGCAGGGTTAAAGGAGGGTTAAAATTCATGATCATGAGGGCTGGTTATATCTACAATATTGTATAGGGAAGCAAAGAAAATAAAGAAGAAAGAGAAGCAGCAGAAGACAAGAGAGTAAATAGTAGATTCCTGAGAAGACCGCTATAGACAGGTAAGGTCTCAACTAGAAGATAAATTCCCACCATTGAAGAGTTCAAATCTACAGGTTTGCTTATAGGAAGCAAGTCACCAATAAAATGTCATTCACAAAAAGGAGAAAGTTATAAGCTTTAAATAAAAACAAAAAACCCAAAGCCAAACCTATAGATCAAAAAGCCCTCAATCTGACTACATAATCCAGATATAAAGCCCTCAAAAAACTATAGTGAAAACGCATTTTTAGAACCTAAATATCCAGTCAAACAAAGATGCTCCCTACACTTTGGGCAGCTAGATGTGACAACCCATGTGCGCTACAGATTCAATGTCAACTTTCCCATGAAGGGAATTCAAGATTCCCATGTGAGCTTACAGGTAAGGAGGTCTGATGGTTAAGTTGTATAGGGGGGATAAGCAAAACAAGGAAAATAATGACTACAAACAAACCTTCCATTTTGCCAAGAACCCTCTTAACGGCCCCAACACAGCCTTCGCATGACATACCAACCTTGAGGACAACAGTCTGCACCCAGAACCAAATAAAAAATTTAACATTTTAAGAAGCAAATTTCCCTGTATCATCATAAACTCATTTCTGAATTGAAGGTATAGTACAGAACATCAAATTCAAACAACATAGGGCAGTATAGGGTGTAAGTGAGACTATGAGAAGAGAGCTAAATTTGGATATCAACTTTGACACTTGCATACAATTTACTTATTTAGCAATAAGTTGTTACAAATATCAACCTTATATCCATACAAACTGGTGATTTCAAAAAAAGAAAAAGATTGAAAGGGCGACAAAGTATAAACACATTGTATGATATAAGCGCCCTTTCCATTAAGGCTATGTTAGGCTCCCAAAAAAATTGAGAGAAAACGTGAAGGAAAGAAAAAAGTGGAGGGAAATAAAAAATAAATTTAACAAATGATTCTACCAATTTCAATAATTCCTTTCTCAAAACACAATTTAATCAACACTACCTTCAACTCTATACTAACACAAGATACAAACAAATACTATATCCAGTAATCTATTGATTACACCAAATCATTCGGTTCCCACCACAAAAAATTTTCTATGCTTCGTTAATTTCCCGAGAAAGCCAACAAAAAGCAAAGCAAAGAAATTGAATCATGTTTATTTTCTGAACACCAAGAAAAACAATCAGCCCTCAACTTGTTTCATTTCCATTATTTTATCGTTATCGAATCCTTCCATGGTTTTTAATTCATAAATTCATCTTAACCCCCAAATACACCAACTGTTTGAACAACCCGAAATTTCAAACTTTTCACAGGTTCATCTCATCATATTATATGTCAAATTTCACCACCAAATTCTCCAAAATATCAGAAAATTTCCATTGCGAACAGCCACTATCTACGATTACAAACATTCATTTGAGTTAAAAAAAAAACCCCCAAACACCCTCAAGACGATTCAAACTCAACCCAAGTCCTCATTTCCGAAAAAAATATCAATCAATTCACCAAATCACAACCCAAAAAGAGATGAAACCAACCAAAACAATAGCACAACACCGCCAATCATAAACTCAAAAACAGGATTGAAAAACAAAAAACCCAGAAAGGTTTTGGTGTACCTGAGCCATGAGTATGAATTAGTCAGAAGAAAAGCCCAAACCAAAAAAAGAAGAGAATGCGCGTTGTGCTTTTTTGGATGGTCTCCTATCCAATTTATAGAGGCGGGCATCGATAGCGGTCGGTCGAGTTGGTTGACCTCCTTTGCATTTTACGTAACGCTAAACGACTCGTTCCTTCGTTCGGCTTTTTGTTAGGGGTATGTAAGTAAAATCATATTATGGATGAGAGGTTTCTGTGTATATCTGCTCGGACCGTGAGCTTTATCCTAACCCTCCATCACTGAGATCCACTACTTGCGGGTTTTGTGTGATCATGAAAACAAATAAAAGCAACTTTTAATTACTTTTAATAAAGAACTTTATTATTTTTTAATCCTTTACCGAATATCTATTGGGTTGATGGACTTAGATGATATTTATTTTTTAAAATTGAATTAAATAGATATTAATTAATTAAGTATAATTAATATTTAATAATATTAAATATTAATTATTTGTATTTAAATTTTAAAAAAATTTATTATAAATTTAAGCCATGAAATTAAAAAAAAAAAAACCAAACACTCCTTAAACATTAAAAGAATTTATAAATTTACGGATTATGGACTACAAATTTTTTATTTATAATAAAACAAAATTTCTTTAATGTTAAAATTGTAACCATTTTTTTTATTTGCAAATATGATATTATCTCTTTAATAATTTTTTTTATACCATTTTTACATTCACATCTTTATTTTCTAAATGTTTATTAAAAATTCTTTGTTGTAATTGGATTTTATGATCGTATTTAATTTAATTTAAATTTTTAATGGTAAAGGATAAAGTTTTAAAAAATAAAAATAAAAAAATAATAGAAAACAGTTAAAGCTGACTCAACCTGAGCCATTTAATGAGGGGGCATGTACATGTGATGATTGTATACATGGCACAATATGATTGGGTAATGGAAGTTAGTGGAGAGCACTGGAGAGGAGTCAAATGTAGGAAATCCCACATGAGTGGCCCTATCTTAGGGTATCTTGAGATTGAATGGGTGGCCTATCTTAAGGTATCTTGGGATTGAATTGAAGGCAAACAATGGAATTCATCAGTACACACCCTTGTTCCATGCTAGTACAAAAGAGAGTTGCAGTACTGTGTGGAGTACAAGCCCAATATCGACCACATAAATGAATGAACAAGGTTAGATTGAATATGAAAAAAAAAAAAATCATTTAAAGATTTTTTTCATTTGGGTGAATTTGAGACATAATTCTTAAATAAAAATATAAAAAAATCAGGCTAAAGGGTTTTAAATTGTAATTACTATTATGGATGTAAGTTCTTATTAATTCAACTTATAAGATTATGTTTGGATGGGTTTTTTTTTTAAGAAATTAAAAAATAGAATGATTTTGTTTTTCGTGAAAGTCTATTTCAGAGTTAAAACATGTATACATTAAGTCACCATTATTTTTAAATTTTATAAATATTTATTTTTTAGAGAATATTGAAGGAAAGCTTCGAGTGCTTTTTCCACACTCTACGCCCAAATTGAGCCTTGGGTGGAAAGGCCAACAAATTTGTACTACCGTTTTATCCTCGAGGCGATCCCAGGTTGGATCAATCAGTAAAATAAAGGTCACATCAATATGCTTTACACATTGGATTCTTTCAAAAGATTCTTGTTTGAGCGTCCTTTACTATCCCGGGGAAGGTCAAGTTAGCCTTGGTCGACGTGTGGTTTTCCTTTGAGTGGAAATTCGAATCTATTAGAGAGTTGTCCCCTAAGAGTCTCGGCACCAATATTAGAAATCTTTTTCGCGATAATTAGTTTGATCTAACCAGCCAACCCAAATAGTTTTATTTTTCCTCTGTGGCGATAAAGGGCTAAAAGATCTACAACTTGAATTCATATTTCAAAAATAGAGAATTTTGTATCTAATTAAATATACCTCCATGGAATCTTTTTTAAAAATAAATTTTATAAAATAAATACATCTAAATGACAAAATTTAACATCATTGATAACTAATTATATTTAACCCAAACTTTAGGAGGTGTGAATGAATAAAATTCATCCACTATTAATAAGAAGCCTCGTCATGTGAATTAAATAATTATTAAAATTGTAACTTGTCTATATTATAGCAAAACACAAAGTTTATATTTCAATAGCATTTCATAGCTTAATATTAAGACTTCAAATATCCATTATCTATATCATAGTGCATATCTTGAGAATATTTGTTATTATTTACCTTAATTAATAGTGAACTAATTCATAGGAAATATATGATAACTTTAAGGTCTCACCATAGGTCAAAACCATTGAAAAATTTAGCACTATCTCAATAGTCTTTCAAGATCGAGAATCTATACAATATCAATGTTCGATGAACTATGACTACTTAATAGCCAATATTATGGTTCACCGTTGGTCCTATCTAATATGTAATCATAGACATTAGTGCACTCACCATAAAAAACTCATTCTAATTACCAAGACAAGTCATCATTTTAATTAAGAAATAATGTAGTATAATCTTTGATGATTGCCCAATTCTATGAATCGACTATGAACAACTTATCATGTTGTAAGGAACCTATGACTTTAATCTTTTTTATAACTTCTAATATGCTTAAGTTATGTGCAATGCAAGTAATATAGGCATGAATGTTAAAATAATTAATTATAGCAATCAAAGATATAAATGGGAACCATAAATCATAATAAATATGTAAATAAAATCTTATTCTATTACATGATGTCATACTTTCAAGGGCTTTATCCTAATAAAAGACCACTTGGAAAGCGAAAATATTGTTAATAATATTATTATTTCAATCTCTTTTTTCTATCATTTGAACATAACTTATTGAGCTCTGCCAATTTTCAAGTACTTATGCCGCTTTAAGGGTTACTTGTTCAATTTGTACCTTTTTAAGGGTCACTTGTTCAATATGTCTTTTTGGGAGCTAGGGTTCATTAATTTTAAATTGATCAATGATTTTTGTGGTCTCTTCGAAAACACCAAGTTTTTCTAAAAAATTAATTTTTTTGAATTGATAGGTCTATCAATATTCAAGCATATCTTTGATTCATTTGTTAATTGTCTTATAATAACATCATCCGTGCTTAAATATTTGCAACCAAAATATGTGACTTTGTAACTTTCTTTATATTAGTGAATGCATTCGGTAATTGGTTTGTAAGATTTTGCAAATGAATGATCCTTTGAACTTTTAATTCACATTGACTTAAGTGAGGATTAAGATGAAACAAAGTTAATGCATTCTAAGCAATTTTTCACCATTTTTCTAAAATCAAATTTTCTCCTCCTAACGGTAGGAAAACATTTTCATTAAAATGACAATTCACAAAGTGGACTATAAAACATCACCTTGTGAGCAAAGGAATACATGGATTTTCATTGGCAAAAGAATGTTTTGGTTCTATAATGGATGCTCATGTGAATATTCTATTATTCAATGCATCATTAAGGACCTTTAGTGACCTAACTTATAATAATTGTTAGGATAGAGCCCTTAAAAGCATGACATGGTGTAACATATTTGGATTTATTATTTTATAATAAGATTCTAGTTTCCCATTTTTTATTTATCTTATTCCATGCATTACATTTTTAAGCATTTTGGCTTAGCATCTTTTGCGTTGTACATGACTTAGGTGCATTAGAAATTACACAAAAGGTCTAAGTCATGGGTTCCTTGCTAATAAATGATTAATTCACAATCAATTTGTGGACTTAGACAATTCATTTAAGGTTGTAGTGTACCACCTCCTAATTGGAAGGATGATTGATCTTGATCATGAGAATGAGTTTCCTATGGCGAGTATACAAGTGTGTATAATTACACATTAGATAGGACCTATGGTGAGTCATGCTGTAATGCTATCGAGGTAGTCATGGTCTCACTAAGTTGTTATACTATATAGTTGTGATTGAGTCCCTAAAAGCAAGAGATAATATAACCAAGTTAGACTAAATTGTCTTCTTGTTATCTTTTTGGTGTATTGGCATTAATTTGAACATTCAATCCATGTATCTTACATTGTACATGACTTGTATGCATTAGAAATTGCACAGAAGATACAAGTCATGAGTTCCTTGTAAGTAGATAAGTTGTTCACAATCAGTCCATGGATTTGGACAATCCAGTAGAAACTATAGTGAATCACCTCCTAATTGGAGGAATCACTTGTCTTGGTCATACCTACGATGAATCAAGACGCAAGGCTATCAATTATCATGATTCACCAAACTACTATACTATATGGACTCTTAACCTTGAGAAATATTGAGTTTGTGTCAAAATCAACAAGAGAATTTGACTTATAGATGAGACCCTAAAGTGGTTATATATCTCTATGGATTGGGTCACTATTGATGAGAGTTGGTAGTAACAGGTATTCTCAATAGAGGCACCATTATATCTCATGAGATTGAGACAATGTGTCTCATTAGGTGATCGAAAAACATGTGATCAAGAAATCTATGGTCACACTAATTCCTTTAGTGGAATTTGATATATGCTCCTTGGTACTAAGATATGTTAGTTGATCACATCATAAGTGAGATTTGTAACTAAAATATTTGATAGGTAATCTTAATAAGTGATAATACTACCTTGTTAGATTACAAACACCAGTTAATGAGAAGTCTATATGCAGTGGATAGTAGGTCACAAACTCGAACTTTGTCTCGTTATTTACATAGGGTACTGTAGTGCAGTTGATAAAATATAAATTCTATTTTAAATTTGTGATTCTTATTTTATATATATATATATATATATATATATATATATATATATATAATATGAATAATTATTATTTTATTATATTCATGCATAATTCAAAATAGATAATTTTTTGTATTCTTCATTTCTTGACATACTATTAATACTTATTATCTCATATCTTTAATAATAAATTTATATTCATATATCTTTGATATGATTAAAATACATAGGTTCTATTTAAATTAATATTAATATTTATTTAATAAAAAAATTAATAAATTCAGTCATATATATTTCATATTAAATAAATTAATAATAAAATAATATTCATTGCCTAATATTGATATTTGTTTGATATAATTGAGAATAAGGTTTGCTATAAGAGTTTTTCAAGTACAAATCGTCTATAAAGTTTTATACTTTCTTATATAATATAATATAGATGGTAATAAAAAGACACTTTTCTATATAATTGAAAAATTACCCTAAAAATCTAAACATTTTAATAGAATTAATCCAAAATAATTTGATAAAATACCAAATATTTAAATGAAATTAAGTTTTTTCAACAAAATAATAAATAATTTAAATAATTATTTAATAAGATAACATGTATTAGCACTCAAAATTGATGTTTTTTCATGTAACAAAATAGGTTTTTGAATAACTTTTGAGCGCAAATCATTATCTTTTAACTTAAATATATGTTTAGTGCCAAATTGAAGAGTAATGTTTGTTGTTCTAAGGGTATTAAAATAGAGGACTAGCCCAAAAACACATAAGCAAAGAACAAAATGAGGAACTGGAAACTTATTAGTGATAAGCTAAGACGTGACAATGCACTATCCTTGAAATAGATCCACCCTTCTCGAAGACGAACTCAGTACACTAGGATACTAGTGGTCTATCTCTAGGATTCAACAGCCAGCTCGTCTTGGGTGCACTATGTAGGCAAGACGTGTACAACTCAAGTTCTGAAATATTCCTCTTGATAGATGTATGGATGCAACAAGAACGGTGATGAATAGAATGTTGCAGAGTGCTCAAAATTGGTGTGTAGAGAGTGAAGGGTGACCTACTTTTATAGGCCACTAACACAGCCCCAACTGGACTCTAATTGTAACCAGAATAGGACTTTACTTGTAAGTTGAACAGGACTCTACTCATAAGCGGAACGGTACTCTACTTGAAAACGGAACGAGACTCTACTTGTAAGTGGAACAGGACACTACTAACACAGTCCCAATGGGACTCATCCCAAAGAGTTAGCCAAAAATAAAAGACTAAGTGAAACGAAATTAAATTAAAAAAATATTTATTTTGAATTTTGTAAAAATTAGCTGAATTTGCTAACATACACAAGGAGGAGGAGGGACCCCCCACGTAGGATGCGTGTACGAACACAATGCGCATTAAGGAATTTTTGCCCAACCATCCTGAAACTCCACTCAAATGGGCTTGGGCCCCATGGGCATGCGAGACTCTCCTACACTTCTCCACAAGCCCATTTGGCTAAGGAAAGTGGGCTAGTTAATAAACCCACCAAAGGTGTTCCTTTTTTTCATATGTGGGACAAATTAAAACACTTAAAGCACTTTTTCACATTTACACTCTTCCTACAATCTCCCACAAAGTGTAGACATGAAAGAAAAAAAAATTAGAGGAAAATAAAATCCAATGCATTAATACTAGTACCCAAAGGCTATGAACCAGTCTTAGGACAAATAAGTATTGAATCACAAAACTCGATGAAAATAAATTTCTATGAATTAGTGTTTCTTAATGTAACTCAAGGGACCTTTATCCACATTGGTTTTCTCAACTACACTATGAGCTGTGCATAACAAGTTGGCATAAAAAGGTCATGTGCCCTGCTTAGATATTCATGAGAGCTTTAGAGAACCTGCCTAAATTCTCATAGGAAGGTCCCCACCTCCACTCCCATATAGGTGAATCCATAAAGTATGTTCTACATTAAACATACCATCCATAAGGAATATGGTATTCATTAAGAGTAAAGACTCAACCTTAGTCAATGTAGAACATGCTCTATCTACATCATAGGGATAGACTCTCATACAATTAAAGTTGATAGAGCACCTCAAGTTAACAAGTGATATGTTATTACCCATATGAACCTACTTCATAGAATTTCCATTCTAATAGGTTGGGTTACCACCACTCTTGACTTCTATAATAGGCATATGCCTCATTTCCCTCAATGTTTATTCCATTAGTTTCTTATTTAGTTGTTTGGTCAAAGGATCGGTCAAATTCAACTCTGACCTCACAAATTCTAAGGATATAACCCCTATTTCAAGTAGTTGTCACACAATATTGTGCCTTAGGCATATATGTCTGTTCTTCCCATTAAATATTTTACTCTTAGCCTAAGTAATTGCAACTTGGCTATCACAATGTATAGACACAAACGGGACTGGTCTCGTCCATAAAAGGATATTTGCTAAAAGGTTTCTAAGCCACTCAGCCTCAAAACTTGCATTTTCTAAGGAAATAAACTCAGCCTCCATAGTAGACCGAGTAATGCAAGTTTGCTTGATAGACTTCTAAGAAACTGCACTTCCACCAAGGGTGAAAACATATCCACTAGTGGATTTCATCTCATCTGAATCTGAGATCCAATTTGCATCACTAAATCCTTCAAGGACACTTGGAAATCCACTATAGCACAAACTGTAGTTAATGGTGCCTCTCAAATACTTAAGGACTTTATGAACAACACTCCAATGGTCCTGATTAGGACTTTAGGTGTACTGACTCAATCTACCTACTACATAAGCAATGTCAAGTCTGGTACGGTTCATTAAGTACATTAGGCTCCCTAATTTCTGAGCATACTTGATTTGGGCAACACTGTATTCTCTATTTTTCTTCAATTGTGAGTTGGGATCATAAGGAGTTGACATTGGTTTACAATCAAAGTGTTCAAACTTCCTTAGGATTTTCTCAACATAGTGTTCTTGAGAAAGTTTAAGCCCATTAGGTGTTCTAGTTATTTTAATTCCTAGAATCATCTCTACCTCTCCTAGGTCTTTCATATCAAACTCAAAACCTAGTAATTTCTTGGTCTCACACACAACCTTTAGGCTAGTTCCAAAAATCATGTCATCAACATAAAGACAGATGACTACACATGCGTTATCCACATACTTGTTATAGATACACTTATCAACATCATTAATGGAATATCCATTAGTTACTAACACATGATCAAACTTGTTGTGCCACTGTTTGGGTGCTTGTTTTAACCCATATGGTAATTTAACCAACCTACACACCTTCTTCTCCTTCCCTGGAACTACACAACCCTTAGATTGTCCCATATAAATTTCCTCTTCTAAATCTCAATTCAAGAATGCAGTCTTGACATCCATTTGGTGTATCAGCAAATTATGAATGAAAGCTAGAGCGATCAATATTCTAGGCACAGGGGCAATGGTGTCAAAGTAATCTACATCATTCCTTTGTTTAAAGCCTTTGGCAACTAAATGAGTTTTATACTTCTCTATGGACCCATATTTTTTAAATTTCTTCTAAAGATCCACTTGCAACCAATAGTCTTCACACTGGGAAGTAAATCTACTGACTATCATGTATGGTTGTACATGATTGATTTGATTTCATTGTTAATGGCCTCCTTCCAAAATGGTACATTAGGCGAAGTTATAGCTTCTTTATAGGATCTAGGGTTCTCATTTATTAGGACGATGTAGAAACCATCTCCAAGGTTTGTTTCTTTCCTATATATATATATATATATATATATATATATATATATATTTTAGTCCTTCTAGGTTCAAATTTAGAAGGTTCAATAGACTCATCTCTACTTGTTTTCTAAACTTATTGTTCACCACCACTTAGTTTAACAGGAAAGATGTTTTCAAAGAAATCTGCATTCTTTGTTTCTATTATGGTATTTACATCTACAAGACTCTTTTCTAAGTTAGTAACAAGAAAACTATATGTCGCATTATTCTCAACATAGCCAATGAACATTGCATCAAAGGTTCTAAAACCTAATTTTCAGGTTTTAGGTTCAGGGAAAAGAACTTTAGCTAAACACCCCCACACTTTCAAGTATGCTATATTAGGTGCATAACTCTTCCACAACTTATAAGGGTTTTCCCAGTTCTCTTGTAAGATATTCTATTTTGAATCTAACAAAAGAAGAAAATAACTTTCCCTCACAAGTTCAAGGGTGCTCCTGAACTTACTAATATTACATTCATTATTTCTTTTAAGGTCCCGCTTTTCCTTTCTACTACTCTATTAGACTCATGGAAATTCAGAAGGAGTAGTTTCGTGAATGATCCCATGATCTTCACAAAAAGAATTAAAGGGGTTGGACTCATACCTTCCTCCCTTATCAGTTCTAAGGATTAAACTCAATTCAACCATTTTCTTCATATATGAAAAGTTCACATGTCTTAATTGATCACACCAAATATCACAAGAATCAACTATGAAAGTAGAAGAAGATGATGAATTATTATTGATAACATCATAAACATTCAACATAAATAAATCATTATTACAATAGCTCTTCCCCACAAATGCATCATTCTTGGTTAAAACTATTTTATCAAAGTCAAACAAGATCCTCACTCCTATTTTCCCAAGTAGAGATACTAACACTAAGTTCCAACGAATATCTGGCACATGAAGAACATCATTGAGGGTGAGCACTTTTCCAAAGGTTAGCTTGAGAAGAACTTTCCCTTTGCTAATCACTGGGGTAGATTTAGAATTGCCCATGAACACCTATTAATCTCCTTCTTTTATAGTGGTATAAGAAGCAAATGCACTTCTATTGCCACAAATGTGCCTGACAGTCCCAAATTCTACAATCTAGTCCTTCATATTGGTGACCATGCTTACCTCAGAGGAGACTACTGTTGTGATCACCTCTGTCTCTGCCAAATTTGCCTTTGAATTGGACTTCTCAGTTTTTTTCCTATGGCAACATTGAGTCGCATGGTGTCCAGACTTGCCACAGACAAAGTAATTTCCCCATTTTTTAATTCACAAGCCCTGCTAAGCAACAAGGCTCAGCTAGGGCACAGGAGAACTAAGGGCAAGGGGTTACATAACAGAGATTAGCAAACTCATTCGATTCCAGGTCGGTGGGTTCAGGGATCTTACCAAAGATCGATCAGATAAGGAAACAAAGTCGTTTAAGGTTGTGAAGAGGGGCTAAAGGTGGAGAAGAAAGGTGTAGGTAGACATATCCATGTTTGGGCACTGAACATGGTGGGTAGAGCGAGGGGGAGGGTTGTACGGTTGAGAAGGGACGGGCACTCCTATCCCTTGATAGCTCAACTGGGAGGCTCGTGGCGGGAGATGGAGAAAACACCCCCCGTCTCATCCTCAGTTGTATCTGGACCTTGTTTGATGCATTGGGATTGGTCCTAAAGATTAGTTTTGTGGACCTATTTTTTTTTGTTTGGGTTTTTCTTCTACTACATCAACCTTAGAAGATAGTTTCCTAACTTTCTCAATATTGTCCCTATTTCAGTTTTGTTCCTCAATTCTAATATGGATTATAACATATTGTAGGGACATTTGTTTCCTTTTATATTTCATGTTATTTTTATAGTCTTTCAAAGACTCTAGAAGAGTCTTTACTAAGTAACCAACCACAAAATGTTCAGGTAATTTAACGTCTTCAATAGCTAAGTCATTAATCAACAAGTGATAGTCATGGATTTGAGATGATACATCCCTATCCTCAATCATTTGGAAATTTCTAAAATTCTCTATGGCATATTGTTGAGTTCTTATATCTTCCAAGATATATTTTTTATTCATTTCATCCCAAATTTCTTTTGCAACTTTATATTGACAATGAACATCAAAAAGTTCATTAGAAAGGGTACTCAGAATAGCGTGTCTAACTTGTTTATTTCTAGTTTCCCAGATAGGCAATAAATCAAAACCATCTTCTAGTTTTGGGTCAGTCAAAATGTGTCCCAAGTTCACTACATCAATTGCTAAGAAAACCCTTTCCTGTCATCTCTTGAAGAATGTCTCATTGAAGGGATCAATCATAGAGGTGTTAGGATGTGTGTGATCTAGGGAAGATTCCATTGATCTATTTCAAGATTGTTGTTCTAAGGGTATTAAAATAGAAGACTAGCCTAAAAAGACATAAGTAAAGAATAGAATGAGGAGCTGAAAACTTATCGGTGATAGGCTGAGGCGTGACAATGCACTATTCTTAAAATAGATACACTCTCCTTGAGACATTCAATGCTATAGAGGCCTGGAAGCATTCAGACTTCTTATGCAGAAACTACATTCTTAATGGCCTGGTTGACTCACTCTACAATGTCTACTGTTCATTCACTACAACAAGAGGGTTATGAGAGACACTTGAGAAGAAGTATAAGACTGAAGATGTTGGAACAAAGAAATTCATTGTTGGTAAGTTTTTAGATTTCGAAATGATTGATTCTATCATTGTTATTAATCAAGCTGAAGAACTTCAAATCCTCATCAATAAAATCCATGCTGAGGGAATGATGATCAATGAAGCATTTCAAGTTGCTTCCATCATTGAAAAGTTGTCTCCTTCATGGAAAGACTTTAAGAACTATCTGAAACATAAACACAAGGAATTGTCGATGGAGGATTTGATAGTAAGTCTTAGGATTGAAAAAGACAATAGAAAGAATGACAAATCTGTTGGCAAGTCATGCATGGAAGCTAAGGCCCATATTGTGGAAGGAGAGTGCTTTAAGAAGAGAAAACTTCCCTTCAACAATGGAAAAAGAAAGAAACCTACCAACAACAAGCCTGATAATAAAAAGATCAAAGGGGCTTGTTGGGTTTGTGGAAAATCCGGCCATCGTGACAAGGATTGTTGGCACAAAAATGATGAGAAAAAAACTGAAAGAAAGAGAAAATCCAGTCAAGCAAACATGGAAGAATCTGAAAAATTGTGTTGCTTTAATCCTAGAGTCAAATGTTGTGATGGACTCTAAGGATTGATGGATTGATTCTGGAGCCACTAGACACATTTGTGGTGATGGAAATTCCTTTGTGAACTTCCAGAAGATTGAAAGTGGAGAAAAACTCTACATGGGAAATGTTTCTTCATCTATGGTGGAAGGTTAGGGTGATGTGGTTCTGAATCTCACTTTAGGGAAGAAACTCACCTTGATGGATGTTCTCTTTGTACCTGAAATTAGGAAGAACCTTGTATTTTCTTCTCTTCTTAGTAAGAAAGGATTTAAACTTGTATTTGAGAGTGATAAACTTGTGTTGACTAAGGGTGGAACCTTTGTGGGAAAGTGATACATGAGTGAGGGCTTGTTCAAACTCAATGTATTCAATGAGAATGTAATTGTTTCAACTATCAATAAAAGATTTATGTCTTTTGCTTACATTGTTGAGTCTTGTGAATTATGGCATTCTCGTTTGGGACATGTTAATTATCGTTCCATATATAAGATGGAAAACTTAGGTTTATTGCCTAAATTTGATATTAATAAAACACATAAGTGTGAAATATGTGTTGAATCAAAGTTTGCAAGAAAGCCATTTAAATCAATTGAAAGATCTAGTGAACTACTTGAATTAGTTCATAGTGATCTTTGTGATTTGAAAATGACTCCAACTAGAGGTGGCAAAAAATATTTTATAACTTTTATTGATGACTATAGCAGATTTTACTATGTTTATTTATTACATAGAAAAAATTAAACCATTGATGTCTTTAAGACATACAAGAATGAGGTTGAAAATCAGGAGAATAAGACTTCGAAAATGCTAAGGTCTGATAAAGGAGGAGAGTATGAGTCTACAACTCTCTTTGAATTTTGTGCATTACATGGTATAATGCATCAAACTAAAACACCATATACACCACAACAAAACGGTATTGCTGAAAGAAAGAACCGAACACTTAAGGACATGATTAATTCTATGTTAAATAGTTCGGGGTTACCATACTACATGTGGGGAAATCATTTCTTATAGCTAATACCATTTTAAATAGAATACCTCATAAGAAAACATCAAAGTCTCCTTATGAGTTCTAGAAAGGAAAACTACCTTCCTATAAAAAGCTGAAAGTGTGGGGGTGTCTTGCAAGGGTGCAAGTTCCGTTACTTAAATGGACAAAACTCGGACCAAAGACAATTAATTGTGTCTTCATTGGATATGCTTCAAATAGTTCAACATTTCGATTCCTAGTGATCAAATACGAAGTTCCTGATATTAATAATAATATCATTATGGAATCCATAAATGTTGAATTCTTTGAAGAGATATTTCCTTTCAAAGAAAGATGCAATGAAATCATCAAAAGAAAAATTGATGATAGTTTGCCTAGAACTCAACATGAACAAATGGATGATGTTGAACCTAAGAGAAGCAAAAGAGCTAGAACTAGCATGTCTTTTGGACCTGATTTTATCACCTTCTTGACAAAAGTGGAACCTCAAACATATAAAGAAACTATGTCAACACCAAAAGCTCCTTATTGGCAAGAAGTAGTAAATGATGAAATAAATTCCATTATGCAAAATCATACTTGGGAATTGGTTAATCTTTCTCTGGGAAATAAACCAATTGGTTGCAAATGGATATTTAAAAGAAAGTTATGAACTGATGGTACTATTGACAAGTACAAAGCACGTTTAATAGCTAAATTATATCGACAAAATGAGGGTTTAGATTTCTTTGACACTTACTCTCCTGTAACAAGAATTATATCCATTAGGATGTTAATTGCTATAGTTGCCATCCATAATTTTGAAATTCATCAAATGGATGTCAAGATAGCCTTTCTAAATGGAGATTTAGATGAAGAAATTTATATGGAACAACTTGAAGGGTTTGTGGTAAGGGAACAAGAAAAGAAAGTTTGTTGACTTATCAAGTCCCTTTATGGGTTAAAGCAAGCACCTAAACAATGGCATGAAAAATTTGATCACACCATGTTATCTAATGGTTCAAGATAAATGAGTGTGAAAAATGTGTGTATGTCAAGAGCACTAATGACTCACATGTCACAGTATGTCTATATGTAGATGACATGCTCATAATGAGAACAAACAATAACATTATAAATTCTACTAAGAAAATGTTAAGATCAAAATTTGACATGAAAAACTTAGGTTTTGTTGATGTGATTCTTGGTATTAAAGTTAAGAAAAATCATGAATGATATGTTCTTACCATATCCCATTATGTAGAAAGTGTGCTAAAAAGGTTTGGTCTTTATGATAGCAAACCATGTGCTACACTTTTTGATCCACACTGTAAATTGAAAACAAATATGGGTGATAGTGTATCACAACTAGAGTATTCTAAGGTGATTGGAAGTCTAATGTACATTACAAATTGTACTAGACCTGATATTGCCTATTCTGTAAATAGACTGGCAATATACACTAATAACCCAACCAAAGAGCATTAGTTTGCTCTTGTTAGGGTACTAATATACCTTAAGCATACTATTGAGTATGGATTGCATTACACAAGGTATCCATCTGTTATTGAAAGATTTAGTGATGCTAATTGGATTTCTAATAGTTTGGAATCTAAATCAACAAGTGGATATATATTCACTTTAGGTGGAACAACAATATCATGGAAGTCTTCCAAACAAACGTATATAGCACGATCAACCATGGAATCAGAGTTCATAGCCTTAGATAAGGTGAGAGAGGAAGCCGAATGGCTTCGAAATTTTCTAGAAGACATTCCAATGTGGCCAAAGCTTGTAACGGCCATATGTATTCATTGTGATAGCCAAGCAGCATTAGCAAGGACTAAAAATGCTGTTTATAATGGTAAATCAAGGCATATAAGACGCAAGCATAATACAATCAAGCAGTTGCTCTCGAATGGAGTGATCACTACTGACTTTGTGAAGTCAAAAGATAATATAGCAGATCCACTTACAAAGGAACTGTCTAGAGAGCAAGTTGTAGTTACTACAAGAGGAATGGGTTTAAAGCCTATAAAATGATCGACTCAGGCGGAAACCTAACCTAGTTGACTGGAGATCCCATGATCTAGGTTCAATAAGCCAACTAGCAAGAGTTGATCATGCTAGAAAAACACACTATTCTCATTTCTATATATGTAAATAAGTGTGTTGTCTGCAGAATGTTAGGGTATGTTATACATTTAATGACATCGGTATCTTGTACTAAGAGAAGTATAGTAGAATACTTTTAATTGATGTCACCTATATGAGGGTAGAAGTGGGGTCGCTTATATGAGAAAATGAAGACTTCATTCTCTAAAGCTCTCATGAAGTCAGGATTTGTTCAGGACCAAAATGAACACAACCGTATAAACCAAAATTTGTTTAAATGAGTTATGTGTGATATCCATTGTCTTGACTACTACTAAGGCGGACAAGTTCAAGACTTAAGTTCACTTTGTCGCCGAGCAAATCCGATGGATATTCACTAAGATAGGTTCAAGTCCAAAAGACACCTTACCTAATGCATTCTCATTTGTCTCTCCAATAATGTTCTAAGTCCTTTCATTCATGTGAGGGATTGTTGGAAAATTAGTGAATGTAAATAATATTCACTAAGATAGATTCAAGTCCTTTCATTCATGTGTGTTAATGGTGTAATGAGAAACAAATGTGGGACAAGTATCCCACATTGAAAACTCATTAACAGTTTCACTTTAAAGACTAGTTTATAAAGGAATGAAACTAGTATCCCACATTGGAAACTTATAGAAAGTTTCAATAGCTTATAAGAGCTATACTTGCACCTTGGGTTGGGCCCGAAGGGCACCAAAGTTTTTAGAGGAGTAAGGACCTATATGGGCTTAGGTCCGATAATACACATTCACGCGCGCGCTCCTGTCCCGGACTGGACTGGGCTGGCATGGCATAGCATGGTGCCTATTCTTTTTGCACTAAAAAGTCCAACAACTTAATTTTTGGAAGCTTGAAACTCAAATAAGAACTGACTGCACAATGGCGTTTTTGATCGAGCAAATGGAGCTCAAACTGGTCGACCGTTTCTTGGAAAAAAATAGAACTTGTTGGACAGTGTCACTACCGGTCGAGAAAATGGGTGCTCGACCGATTGACCGGTCCTGTAATAGTCACAATTTTTTAGTTTTCTGGTTGAGTTTCAAACATTATAATAGTCAAATTTTTGAATTTTTGACTGTTAGAAAATCAAAGAACATGTCTAATGAAGGAGACACAACCTTCGGAGGGGACACAACACTTGGTTTGCAAGGATATAAATAGGATATTGCCCTCTTTATATCAGTTTTAGAGTTGTATCCTGAAAGACACACCATTTACTGTTGCAATCAAGAATAGGGTGCCAAAATTCTGTCTTTAGGACATTACAATTTGCAAGCCTTTAAACAAACAAATGTCTTTTCACTTTCATTCGAAATTTTCTTGTTTCCTCTTTTGAATTACTGTAGGTTTGTTCCATCATCACCCCAACATATATATATATATATATATATGCAATATTAATCCGGGTTGTTGGGTTGTCATGGAATAGAAAACAAAAACATAAGATTTTTAAAATACAAATATGTATCTTTATCTGTATCAGCTGCACAATATATCCTTATCCATTGCATAGCCTTACACTTGGTAAATGATTCTTAAAAAAAAATCACTTCTAGGGAAAAATACTTATATTAAAAGTATTTTGAAGAGAAATATTGTCAAACACATTATAAGTATGTTTGATAAAATCATTTAATATCACAACTTAAAAGTAAAAAAAAATAACTTTAAGTATTAACTTAAGATAGTTAGATTATTCTTAATTTAATCTTAAATATCTTTTATCTTATTTGTCCATGTTTAGTGAGATTATATTTACAACAATGACTTTACCTTCACAACTCATCTTTTATAATAAATACTTTTGTAGTTATTTTATACAATAAATAAATTTATTACTTAAGATTAGTGAAAGTGTAAATATTAATTAAAATTAATAAATATAAATATGTCAATTTGATGATTTGAAATAAATTTTAAATTAATTTTATAAAATAACCTTAATACTTAAAAGTAAAAATTAAATATTAAGATTTAAGTCAATAACTAAAGGATAATTTAACTCAAAGTTATCTTGAATCATTAAATGTTAAATTTTATCAAACACTTGTTAAGTCTTTTTTACTAAATAAACTTAGTTGTTTTTGAATGGTATTATTAAATGGTTTAAAATTTATATAATCAAAATGCGCTTCAAAAAGGTGGATGAATAATTTTTTGATTAGTATTTTGAATTTTTATCAAACATCCCCAAAACACCTTTTTAAGTCATAATCATAAAAATTCTTAGTGAGTGCTTGATAAAACTTAAAACTTCTTATTTAATTACTTAAATTGACTTTTAAGTTAAATTATTTTTCATTATTGATGTAAAACTTATTGACATAAAATTTATTACTTATTTTTTAATTTAAGAATTAAGTTTGTTTAATAAAGTTAACTTAAAATTTATTCTAAATCATTAAATTAACATATTTATTTTTATTAACTTTAATTATTATTTATCTCATTAATTTTAACTCATATTTATTTTTATTAATTTTACGTAATAAAATATTTATATCTAATATAAAATAACTATAAAATATTTATTATGAAAAATGAATTATGGATGCACTAACATGAAATTAAGGTAAAAAAAAAATTGAAATTAAGAATAAGTTAAAAAATAGCTTTTGTGGATCCAAACAATGCCTTTTGCCTTCATGTGTTTGAACGTTTTGTTCATAAAATATATCGTTTTTCTCTTTGGTGATGCAAAGCAAACAAGTCCATCACAAAGCCAACAGACACTAAAAAAAGAACTAAGATATCCAAGGATAAAAAAATATGAGGTCAAACTTAATTTCACCCATTATATACTTTAAAATGTTGTTTTCCTTTTTCAAGTTTTTAAGAATATTTTAGATCAATATTCAACCATCCTTCTATTTCACAATATTTTAGAAAAAATTGTAGGAAAATATTGCCAAAGTAACAATTTAAAAAGAACTGCCATGATAAGGAAGTGTAATTATTTTTCCCATGCGTTTGATTTTACGACTGCCATCGACTGTGATAGGAAGGAAGTGAGATTTTTTTTTCTCATTAATTTTCTGTAATTTATGTAAATACGGAAATTAAATTAGTTAAATTTTCTATTCTTAAAAATAATAACTTTTATAAGAAAAAATAGAAATTATTATAAAAAAGTATAAATTTTATGTATTTAAAAAAATTTAAAACTTGAGATAGCAAAATTTTTAATATATTTAATATTTTAAAAAACTATTATATTTTCAGTGTAAACTTCTAAGAGTGTTTTTTGATAGTGTTTCTATTTCAAGTGTTTTTATTAGAAGTATTTTTTACTTCAAGTATTTTTTAATATTATAAGTGAATTTTCAAAATTTTAAAAATTTTTCTTAAATTTTTTCAAATACGTATTTTTATTTAAATATTTTTTAAGTTAAAAACCATTTCTAAAATTACTGTCAAACTGACTCTAAGGTGATATTTTTTTTTTCACTTAATTTTAAGTAGAACTTAAAACTAAAAAGTATTTAATAGTGTGCGTTAAGTATTAAGTTGTTTATTTTTATTAAGTATTACAAAGTAAAGAAAAACTAGAAGAATGTTTTTTTTTAGCTTTTTGTTAAGAGTAATTTGTTTTTCGATTTTAAGTTGTTGTTTTTTTACCTTTTCATGATTTATTATAACTTTTTTTATTGAATAGAAAAAGTAATATAGTAGTTTTTTTTTTAATTTTTAATGCTTAATAGAACTAAAATATTTATTCTTAGGTTATATTTAGAATTATCTAAAAAAACAAACAATACCTAACCTTTTACTTTTTCTATTCAGTAAAAAAATTATAATAAGTTATAAAAAAAAAGGAAAAAATTAATTTAGTAAAAAAAAAAAAACCTTCTAAATATTGTTATGTTTGATATATACTATTTTTTAATTTTAAAAATAAAAAAAAGTAAGCAATTAATATTTAACATTTCTATATCAAATCCATTTTTCTCTATTAAGTTTTGATTTATTGTACAAAGCACAAAATTATCTACAAGATGATGCATGCTTCTTCTTCTTCTTCTTTTTTTAAAAAATAATTTCTTAGAAGGGAATTACATTTTTTTTTTATTATTATTATTCAAATTTCTTATATTCACTTTTTATTTTATACTCTCCTTTTGTTTTTCTTTTCCTTACAAACAAAGCTTGGTAGTTGACAGTAGAAACCATTTGTAAAACAGTTGTTAGTCTGTTACTTTCAGGATTGGGTGTCATGCGTTAGGGTGTTGGAGTCATTATGTTTTGATAGGAATTGTCTGCCACCAATCTCATGCCGTATGTCTGCCAATATCTGCTTTCCCTTTTAGCTAAAATAGAAAAGAAAAGAAAATGATTGGAATATTTCTCAGTTGCCAAGCAAGCAAATAACGAGATGGTTTTGTCCATGTTAAGTGGCGTGATCAACCGGGTCTCTGTTGTCTAATTAGTGTCCTCTTTCAACTTTCAACGGTCCAAAATTAACAACGCCATTGGAAGCAATTTGAAATATTTTATTTTATAAAATCCAAGTACTATTCCTGTATATAAAATTGTTATTTTACTTTTCAAGAAAATAAATCCAAAGATTTATCGAAATTAATTAGTTTTTTTTTAAATATTAATTTTATTTTAATAAATTAAAATTTAGAAATTTTTTTTAAAAAAATTAGCCGACCCTCTATCCGTCATTGTCGCCGTTATATCGGGTTTGTGACGGCTATCATTAAAATGAATTTGAATAATGGGGACGAGGAAGAGGGTGCGTTCTGATGAGGTGGCCTGCCATATTCACACATCATGGCCTACATCACATGCCATGCAATTACATTATTCTCTTTGTCTAGAAAAAAAAACGTTGATTCATTGGTTTTGGTTTCCATTGAATAATACATTTATTCAATGACGAAAGTTTAGACCGAGGAAGTCGTACTAAAAGATTCAAACCGGTAGACTATTAAACAATAGTAAAGTGAAATGTCTCTACAGAAAAGGCATCTGGATACTCTTCACATATCTAGTATGGTTTAATTAATCATCAAACCGTTCAGCTTATCCGTTAATAAAGGCTGCAGAAGGCATGCATGGCATGTCATGAGCTTAATATTTTGTTATGAAATCTTGTTTATGCCTTGAAATTTACATGACTTTGCCAGCTAAAAAACACAAAGTTCGCAGAGGCCTCAAAAGTTACAAGACCTAGCTCGATCGCCGGTTAAAAGCACAGAAAGAACCGTTATAATAAGTTCCACTATTATGTGACACGCTGGTCAAGGCATGATCAATGGTGACAACAAATAACAAGATACACAGAGTCTCGTTTTTCCAAGACATTATGATTTGGGTGACAGAAACCTGATTTTTTAGCTGGTGTTCATAACTATCATGTTTGCATCATCCGAATGGGACTACTTTTAACCAGGACAAAGCTATTACATCTGCATGTATATAAAAGGGTTCAACATGGGGTGTATATAGTATATACATATATATATATATATATATATATATATATATATATATATATATATACACACACACGCATACACTGCAATCATATGATCATAAGGAGGTTAATTTAAGTAGCCAGTATTGTCCATGATGAAGAAGACGAAGCTGTGGGGTATGTGCACCCTCTTTCTTCTCATTTTGTGGCTCTCAGCCCCTATGACAACAAGCCGACCGATCAAACCACGCAAGGTTGGATGTCGGGATGTCCGGTACAGTCCATGCTACATGATTTGGTTCCCCTCCCCTCCGCGTTGGCCCACAAGCTATTTTCATGGACTGTATGACATGCAAACCTCTTTGTAGTTAGTACCTTGATTAGGCATATATTTTTTGTTATCTATGTACATGGTTGGTTCATTTTCTAATAATTTAAATTTTAAAGATAACAATGACTTAATATGGTACGAGTTTTGGTCTTTACGAGTTGGTATAGAAGGAATATGCACATTTATGAGTTAATTAAATCAGCCTGCTGGTTTAGTGTTTTGGGCATGTTTCTCTATGTTGTGGGACACGTGCAGGTTGTAGTCTTCCTGGGGCTGTCTGTGAGGACCCTCGTCTTGTAGGTGGAGATGGCATCACCTTCTACTTAAATGGCAGTAAAGATCAGGACTTTTGCCTAGTTTCCAACGCCAACCTCCTCCATATCAATGCTCACTTCATGGGCACGAGAAACCCTGAGGCCTCGCGTCTTGGTAATCCACGTAGTTGCCAAATGGACGCACGCTCTCAACTAACTATCTCAAAAAAACAATGTAGTTATTTCTTCCATTCAATCCTATTCCCAAAAAGTCTCCCATTTTCCTTTTGAGAGCCTTCTAAATTTTAAAATCCAAAGAAAAATCTCAATTTAAAAAAACCAAAGAAAAATCTCTATTTTAAAATCCAAATAAAAATTTCAATTTCAAAATCAAAAGAAAGTTTTCAAAGATGTGGAACAATCTCAAAGATCATGTACAATCTCTAACTCTCAATCTCAAAAATCCAAACTTAAACTCAAAGCACATGCCATGTGCCTAAAAGCTCCCTAAAATGCATTTAGATAAACTATCTTAAAATGCACCTAGATGAACTAACTTAAAGTGTAACTAAATGTAATGAATTAAAGTGCAACTAAGATGAACTATTTTAAAGTGCAACTAAGTGAGTTAAACTAAAGTATATCTAAGTCAGATAAATTAAAGTGTATCTAAGCGAGCTAAACTAAAGTACATCTAATTGAACTAAGTGGGCTAGGCTATACATGAAACTAAGAATTAGAATCAATCATGCAATAAAAAAAAACAATTATGAACTTAAAAATTAAGAAAGAGAAAATGGGTATTTCTCTTAATACCACTTAAATAACAATCGAAAGTCCAACAAGGAACACCTAGAAGGGGAGAGAAGGTGAATGAGTGATTTAAAATTTTAAATAAATATTTATAAATTATAACCAACTTTTTCTTACTCCAATAGATATTAGGGATATCCCAAATAACTAAATGGATTATACCCAAAATCTTTAGGTTTATAAAAATATGATTTTTAACTTTTAGGGATATCCTGGTTATGTATAAAAATAATATAATTATTAATATCCAAAGTATACCTTTAGAGATGTTAGAGAAAACAATGATTAGTTATAGGTATAACTAGCATAACCACCAAGATAACCAACTCAATAATCTCAATAACCAACTAACTAATCAATAAAAAAGTTTATCAATGTCATCAACCAAAATACAAGCAGTAATAAAAAGATATACGATGAGACATAAGATTTTTACATGGAAAACCCTTAGAAACTATGGAGATAAAAAACCATGAGGTCTAAGACCTATCAATCTAAATCCATTATTCGAAATCAAGTTACACAGATTTACCTGACCACTTTACTTTAAAGACTTATTCTCCAACACCTACAACTTGATACATGTCTACGACGTAGCAACTCTCTATTGCTCCATAGTATATCCTTTGGCCACTTCGAAGGGATTAAGGTCTTCAACCTAGGATTCAAAGATTCAAATCCTTGAATGAGATTGTACACACAAATTTCGTAATTAGTCCTACAATGTAAGCAAAACAATAACAAAAAATAATGCGAACAAAATATTTATTGAAATTAAAAAATATTGTGGGTACAATCTCAAATATAATATTCTTTACAAAAGAATATTTTCCATCTGATTCTTTTGCTTTGACCACAACTTGAAGAACGACGATGACATTTTCTTGATTTCGAAGATCAACCAAGGGCCACAATTAGCTTATTCCCAAATGAACTCGTTGAATGGTGAAGAATGCATGTAGTAGTTCTTTTGTCGTTTATTGAACTTGTAGGGAGATTTGATGAAGTTTTTATTTTGTTGTGAAACCTTTTTCTTGTACGAAGTCGCATTTGGATTTTCTTCCCAAAATTTTCCTTTCTGTATTTTTCTGATTTATGAATTTCTCTCTTTTTTCTTGAAAGAAGACACCTCTATTTATAGGTGAAGATAGGGAATTTGAATTTTGAATTCCCGGAGTATAGTTGCTTAATTCCATGGATTTAGTTCCTTGATTTTAGCAAATTTTCTTCTCCCGAAAGGTTTTACCAACAAGATAATAATAGTAATAATAATAATAATAATTTTTCTATTATTATTATTATCCTTTTTATAGTTAGAGATTAGGTAAACTTATTCATAAGAGGATATCTATTATTGTTATTATTTATTCATTTTTAAGACCAAAATAGTGGTAATTTAATCCACTAATTTTTTTTTTATGTCTACAAAGAGATTGAAATGATGTGGCACTTTAGGCTTTCTCTGTAGGAGTTCTAAAATAATCTCATCATTGAAACCTTCTCAACGCAAGTGAGATCTCTTAGCCTAAATTTCTAACCTGTAAGGGGTTATTAGAGATGTATATATAGGCAAAACCCCAAAGAGTTTTAGTATCTTAAGTTTCCAAATTAGAGTTTAAGTAAAATTCATCCAAAATCTGTTTCTAAATTTGGCTGGACTATCATAATTTCTTAAGTGGACTTAGACTGCTTAAGCAGTCCTTATCACTTGAGCGACCCCTGCTTTTTTTGAAAAATCATTTAAAAAAATTTTAAGTACAAAAATGATACTAAACCTTTTTATACCTTAAAGAAGTCTTCTATACCACAAGTCAAACTTTTTTAGATGTATTAATGACTTCCTAGTTGGACGAACAACAACCAATGATCTTCAATGAAGATTAAGTTACTATCTAAAAAGACTTCTATAGCCAAACATTAATCGGAACAAAATTACCAACATAAAAACAAGACTTAATGTTCTAAAAAAGAACTCATGCAATCACAATAAAAAATCAAATATGAAGTCAAAATTAAAAATCACCCATTCATTAAAAAATTAAAAATCAATCATACACCAATGCTCATCATCACTTAAAAAAATACATTAAAAAAACAAAAACAAACATAAAGCATTAAAAACAACAAAAACCAAATAAAAGAATTACTCATTAGAAAATAGACTCCTAAACTAGAACTAGAGCCACTAGCAAGAAAACAACACACTAGGGATCCTTACAATCCCTCCAAGATAAATCTCTAAAAAATGTCCAAAAATAATGATAAGGTGAGTAACAGTGGACCACCAATGAAGACATAATAAAAGATCATAAATGGATCCTAAGTGATCATGTACAATAGGAGATTGAAATATTAGGAAAGACAAATACTGGTTAACATGTGCCAAGATGACAAAATGGAGGGTCTACATAGACGAATGACTTGTCTTGATCGTCGAGATGAATTTTCCATGGTGAGTGAACTAGTTTGTATGGTTACACATTAGACAAGACCTATGTTGAATCATGACCTAAGACTATTGGATTGTCATGATTCACCAAGCTACTATGTTACATGGACTCTTAATCTTGAGAGGGTATTAATCTTGTACTGAAATCATGACCTATGGGTGGGACCCTAATTTGGTCATATATTCATACGGATTAGGTCACTGCTGATAGAGAGTGGTGACAATAAGTATTCTCAATAGAGACAATATGATATTTTATGGGATTGAAATAACGTATCTCCTTGGGTGATCCAAAGGGCATGTGACCATGAAATCTATGGTTGTGGTAATTCATTTAGTGGAATTTGACATATGCTCATTGAAGGTAGAGTGTGTCAGTTGATGATATAATAGGTGAATTTATAATTCGAGGATTAGAGAGGTAATCTTGATTGGTTGATAGAACTATCTTATTATATTACAGACACCAATTTATGAGGGGTTTATATGCAATGAATAGTAGGTCACAAACTTGAGTTTTGCCTTATTGTAATTTATAGGGTCCTAAAGTGTAGTTAACTCTCTTAAGTGAAGTGTTGGGTCAACTTCATAATTGGATTATGAGGGATCTAGTGTAAACTCACATTTTTCATGTGCGTTCCCATTCGATGGTGAGACATATTTTCTTAGTGAAAATTTCATTTTATAAAATTAGAGTCGCTACTTATTTTTATTTAATCTAAAAAGGAAAAATAAAATAAAAAATAAAACCTTAAAAAAATGACTCATTATTTTTGGAAAAGAGTATCTTTAAAAAACCTGAGTCAAGGTCCAAAGGTTAAGTTACATATCGAGAAGGTACCATAAATGTAGCACCCATTTACGCCTTGAAAAGAGGTCTTTATTGACTAGGTCGAGGGAAGTATGACAAATAATAAATAGATTGTGAATACCAAAAATAGCAAAGGTGATTATGTCTACAACCAAACAAAATGCTATTCACAGTAAAACAAATATATAAAAGAAATTAGTTACATAGAGAAAGAATATGAGTGTACCTTAGCTATAACCCAAAGCACTTTCATGAAAACATCAAAGTTAGTCTAACAAATATGACATATGACTTGCTTTTTATCTCATTCAAGAAATCAAGCAATGATCAAAGTAATACAAATCAATATCAACCATGAGGGTATTCACACACAAAGTAAGTATGTTTGTAAAATTAAAGAGATAAAAGGTGTAAGTGGTGTACTTGGATAACATATATAACTTGTAGTGCACTTGCATAAGACTCAGGAGGTTAGAACAAGTTATAATAAAAAATGACTATGATACCAAACCTGAATATGCATGGTGTGTGTATTGCTTAAATGAAATGACAAGAATCTAAAGAAATGTCAACTATCACATAGGACATGTATACAACTTATTTTTAAAATTAAACTAATTTACAAGAGAGCTAGAAACACCAAAATTAATGACTTAGGTAAAGCATGTAGCAAATTGTTCAGGAACGGTCAGTTTCTTTAAAAAAATTCGAAATAAATATCTAGAATCATTGTTTCACAATTGAAAAAGTTAGGTAACATCCTCATTATGCATGTATTACTATACAAAAGATAAAACCAAGTCATGATATGTTAATTAACTCTAGATTAAAAGATAAGTTAAACACTGTACAAAATTTCTAGTATATAGTCAAAATAAGAAACTTCACAATACAAATTGTAAAAAAAAATCTAGAAGGGGAATTTAACTATACAAAAAATCATGGAACCTCTTTTATATGTCTAGATTATCACCCAAGTGGTCAAATAATTTATTGAAGCTCCACTTCATGCAAGTTTATAAAAATCTCCAAATCGTCTAGAGTAGGACAAAATTCCTAATATGTATGAATCAATTTTTTAGCCAACCTAGAAATTCGATAAAATTATAAAAAAAACATTCAACTTGTTCAAAGTGTCTAATTTGCAATAAGAACAATGACAAGGCTAATTTTCACAAGAATCATTTTTAAAAACAAGCAAATAGCCCCTTTGTTCAAAATCAAGATAGTACAATGTAGAAAAGGAAAAATATATCTCTCAAATAGGAAAATATTTTTTAATATTTTATGTGTCTAAAATAAACTTCAAGAAGTTTAGAATCAAGAAAAAAAATCAAAACAATTTTAGAAAGTCATTACATAATTTAAATTTATGGAAATAATCTAGGTGTCCAAAACTAGGTAAAAATTGAACCTTCTCAAAGACGACTTCATAACTCCCATTTGAAAAATACTTTTTAACTCAAACAAAATTCTAAAATCAGGAAAAATTTTACAAGCATCCCCAGTAAGTTGAATCAAAATTTTATTTCAGAGATGCAATAAAACAAACAAACTGACAATAAAAGGTTTTTTAAAAATAAGTTTATGTAAGGGCCTCACCAAATCCCCACTTGATATACACGAGTCTAGCCTATGCATTCTTGACCTTACATGAGTTGGGACCACAAGCTTAGATTCATATTCCACTCAAAAATTGGATTTTATTGAAAACAAAAGAAGGTACAAACCAAATAAAATTTGGTTGCACATTAAAAAAAAAAATGATGCTAAGGACTCTAAGTGATTTTTTGAAATGGATATTTGGCAAAAGTAATTTAAGAAAAGGGTTTCTTTTTAGAATAGAAAAAAAAAATTGTATTTTCAAACAATAAAACACAAAAAACACACACCAATAAGTCAAGGGAAAACAAAACCACAAAGTAACCACAAAGTGAAATTTTTAGCAATCAACTTAACAAAGATAGTGAAATGGGAGCTAATCTTCATTATTTTCCAATGGACACTAGAAAATCAGATTTAACGAATAAAGAACCAACAAAACAATAAACTAAAGACTTCTTAGATCAAACAAACTAATAAGATATCAATCAATAACAAACCACTAGAATTCTAAATGCACATAAACTAAGATAAAATCAATCATGAGCTAACATTAACAAGTTTAAAACAAAAGTTAAATAACATAGGATCTAATGAAACTAACTAATCAAAATTCTAAAAAAACAATAGAGTAAGATAGATTCAATCAAGAACAAATATCATTGATTTTAAAACTTAGACAAAATAGCATGGGATCTATTCAAACTAACTAAACATATTTCTAAAACAAATAATAACTAAGGTTCAATAAAAAACAAATATTAATGAACTCAAAACATAAATTAGATGACATAAGATCTATTCAAACTAACTAACCAAAATTCTAAAACAAATAAATAAGATAGATTCAATCAAAACAAATATTAATGATTTTAAAACTTGAATAAAATAGCATGGGATGTATTCGAACTAACCAAACAAATTTCTAAAACAAATAAATAACTAAGGTTCAATAAAAAGCAAATATTAATGAACTCAAAACATAAATTAGATGACATAAGATCTATTCAAACTAACTAGCCAAAATTTTGAAACAAATAAATAAGATAGATTTAATCAAAACCAATGTTTTCATAATCGATCCGTTCATTGAATTAGAAAAGTTACCAGTTCATGATTCACTGGTCGAATTGGTGGTTGAATTCCATTTGAACCAATGACTTTATAAATATATTATTAAAATTAAAAATAATTATAAAAAATTAAAAATATATGTAAATAAATTAAAAATTAATAATATTTAATTTTTATCTTATGCATAAGTATAAATGTATTAATATTTTAAATTTTATTTAATGAAATATGTATAATATTTAAATGTGAATATATTAAAAATGAAAAAAAATTATTATTTAATTTGAACTAATTTTATAATTTTTAAAAATATTATATTATTTTTATTTAATATTATATATTCTTTTAGCAAAGAATATATTTCTTTTTGTTCAAGTTGTATGTAGCCGAGTAGTGTTGAACTCATTTAATGTATTTAAGGTCCAGACTTCAAATCTTTTAGGTGGGATTTTGAGGTGAAAACATTAAACATTTTAAATGAAAATTGTTAAATTGGGCCCCGGTCCCTTCTAATGATAAAAAGGGACTGGGCTTTAATGATAGAAAAGGAGTTGAGGGTTGGGCCTATTTGAATGAATAAAAGTGGGTGGGGGTAGCTGGACTTTAATGATTAAAAAGGAGTTGAGGGTTGGGCCTGTTTGAATAAATAAAAGTGGGTGTGGGGGGCTTTAATGATAAAAAGGGAGTGAGGTGGGCTGGGCTGGGCCCCTTTGAATGAATAAAAGGGGGCAACATTGAATGGATGACGAACCAGCCCGTGACCGAACCAGGGTCCAATTTTCAAAACAAATATTAATGATTTTTAAAACATGAATAAAATGACACGAAATCAATTAAACTAATAACTAAAAATTAAGGATTTGAACTTACCTATTCGTGATCCACCAATGGTTCAGATGTTGTAGCCTTGCATCTCGAAGCTTTAATGGATGCGTGTTGGTCCTTCCTTATAGTGCGGCTGTCGTGGAGAGTCTCAAACTATGTGGGGTGCTGCCATTTCTTTTGAAGGGCGACTGCCCCTCAATGGAATTATGCTTCTCTATAATTCTGGTGCACCCCTCCTCCTTATGCAATCGTGATTCCACCTTCCAAAATCAGTTTCTCATTTGAACCTATTCTCCACCATTAACAACTGACTGCATCTTTCATGGACTATCCTTTATTTGGTGGCTACATCTTTCATGAATTATTCTCCATTAACACGATACCAAACAAGTTCTCCATGAACACTCATGTTTGCCACCTGAATCCACATCCGTTAACACCATAAAAAAAATTCCAAAAATGTGTGATCTCCTTCCCACAAAAACAATATGGCATGGAGTCTTTCCTTATCGAATATGGCAACCCATGATTCATTTGATACTCTCCTTCTGCGTGTAAAAATCATTCCCTTAAAAAACCATACATGTAAAAATAAAAATAAAAATTTAAATTAGAAATCATGCAATTAAAAAATAAAAAATCGATACAAAAAGAATCAAAATGTCAATCTCATGCAATTCAAAATAAAGATATCAAACTCAAGGAATCATTAATCAAAATACCAATCTCATGCAATAATAAAATAAAATAAAAATTAGAAGTTAGAAATCATGCAATTTTAAATAAAAATAAAAATTATCAATCACATGTATATGTAAGAAAAATCAAAATATTAATTCATGTAAATTTAAAAAAAAAATTTAGAATCTTCAATCTCATGCAATTTTCTAAAAATAAATAAATAAAATATAAATATCAAATGCATGCAATCAAGAATCAAAATATTAAACTAAATGCAATAGACAATACTGAAAAACGAAATATCGAACTCACAAAACTAAATATCAAAAGTTCACCTCAAGTCATCAAAAATCAAAATCAAGTCAAAGCTCATTTAAACTCAAAATCAAGCAATAATAATAATAATAATAATAATAATAATAAAAAAATCTAAAAACCAAACCTAAGTGAACTAAGCCTAAAAGAACATCTAAGTGAACCTATCCTCAAAAGATATCTAAGTGAACTAAACTAATAAGTGACTAAGTGAAGTAAGTAGAAAAAATTCTAACGGAAGAAACCTAATCTAAGCTCAAAGAGTGGTCAAGGTCATAGTAAGGGTCCAAATGATCCCTAAACAAAAGGCTCCTAAAGGTGACTTAAAAAAATTAAGTCATATGAGAGTCAATAGACTATCAAGGGATGACTATGAGTTAAGAGAGAAGTACATGGAGACACCTAGTATTGCATGTGCTAAAAGGATAAAATAAAGGGACTACAACCAATTTTTTCCTATGGGTCTTAGTGGTCTAATTAATTAATTGGAGCCAATTAGGGCTAATTAATTAATTATAATCCAAGTGGATTGGATTAGGTAACTCAAGCCCAATTTGGAGGAGCCTATATAAAGCCTCTTAATGTTAGGACTTCATTCTTTCTATTCAGTTTTTTGAAATTCCAAAGTGGGAGACCCTGGCCACCTTCTAAAGAGAGAAAGAAGCCTACCTTTCTTTCATGTCAGGATCCATGAAGGGAGAGATCAAATAGAACATCGTTAGGTAGATGAGTTCTACAATGCCTACGACACCTTCTTTGAATTGAATTCAACTTGGGAACATCCAAATTGCAAGTTTGAGCTTTCTATCTTTATATATTTATTCTATATTGGTTATTAATGTCATATGTTTATGTTGCAATAGATCTAGAGAATCCTAAGAATAGATGCATGCACCTTACGAGATCCAGGGGCGAGGAACAGAGTGATTTGGAGTTCCTAGCAATTAACATTACAACCCTAAATTGGGTTCTTGCATGCTAGATCTATTTTAGGGTATGCTCATTGTGTTTTGCGAAATGTGTTTATTTATCCCATGTCCTTTGGGATGAATGAATGATATGTTTTTATTTGTTGAATTGAATGAATGAATGAAGGAATATGATGTTCATATTTGTGATTTAATGGTTTGATTATTGTTCTCTATATGGTTTGTAAGCCCTATTAGGGGTATATGATTTTTCTTCATTGCAAAAATCTAATTTTTACATTCATAGATTGGTTGTAAACTCCAATTTGAAAAGAGTATATGACTTTTGTTTTCTTTGTAAAATTTTAACTTTTAGCAATCTATGCAACCCTTGGAGAAGATGGTAGTGATAAAATATTTTTAGAAACATCCATGAAGTTCCCTAATTAGAAAAATGTTAGTTTTTAGATGGAATCATAATTTTGAATTTGACTCAAAATCGAGGTAATCTTCCATGAGTTTTATTGGTTAAGTCACATATATATGGTTTTGAAGTTTAAGAAGTCAAGAATCCAATGTTTCATACGATTCAAAAATCAGAATTGAAATGAGGGAGACTAATTGAAGTAGAAAGTGCAGGTGCACACCTATCTAGCGTTGCATAAGTGATCAAGTGCTTTTCAAACATGGTCAAGCACTCATTAAACTAGATCAAGCATCCATTAAGTTGCTTAAAGTGCTCTAGGGCTCCATCCAATGCTCTAGGAGTTTTATGGGTGTTTTAGGATGCCTATAATGCTACCAACCTTAATTGGATATTGAAAATCCAAGTTCTTGGGTTAGCAAATATGCAATAGGATCCCTAAAGGTCATAAGAAATATTTATTTAATTATTTCCTTGTTTTTTATTTTATGCTTTTTATACCTATTCCCACTTAATATTTTGGAAAATAGACTTTGAGATAATTTTGGCAACCGTTCATAAGATAAATTATCCACCATGAAAATTTCCAAGGCTTTTATTTATTACTTGAATTGGGACTTTTGTGCTAAATATGGATTATCTTCAAATTTCTTATCCTTAAACTTTCTTTTCCAATCACAGTCCTTTTCTTAGAGAGGGAGAGTTTAAAAGACTTGATGTTATCCTCCTTCTCTCAATGAGGAAGAGCTTGGAGGACCACCTTTAGGTGTTGTTCTCATTTTCTCTTGGAAAGGGAAGGAAGGGGAGGGGAGGAGAGCTTGGAAAACCAATGTTTTTTGAACTAGACCGATCATTGAATAGGAAAAGTTACCGGTTCATGGTTCACTGGTCAGACTGGTGGTCGAAGCGTGGTCGAACCAATGGCGTCATAAATATATATTTTATTATTTTATATATTATTAAAAATTTTAAAATTAATAAATTCTATCTAAATTTTGATAGCATCTACTTTGTTTGTTGAGTTTTTTCACAAAATTTTTTACTTGTAGGAGTCATCAATCATCATATATGACATCTATAACACAATATAAGATGTTATACATTCATAATGTCAATAAACCTAATATTTATCAAATAATCAAACCATTGCTATCTTACATGTGGACCCGCATTTTTCACGTGCACCCCTACTAGATCGGCGAGACTCGCTTTTTAGTTGGTGAAAAATTAATTTTAGAAAATTCGAAGTTGCCACTTATTTTATTTTTATTTTAAAGGAAAAATAAAACAAGAAATAAAACCCTAAAAAATGACTCCATAGTTTTTAGAAAAGCGTGTCTTTGAAAAACCCGAGTCTAGGTCTAGGGATTATGTTACCTATTAAGAAGGTACCTCTAAAAGGAAGCACCCCTCTAAGCCCTATAAAGGTCTCTACTGACTAAGTTGAGGGAGATAGGACAATTAATTGATTAATTGAGGGTACCTAGATAGACTAAGGTGATTTAAAAAAAATAGCATGCCAAACAAGATCAACATGTACTCTCTCCATCTCCCCATTTTCGAAATTCCATGAATATCCATGTCTTTGTGTACCGTGCCCTTGCTTGATGTCATGCTTGATTGCAATTGCTCTTTTCCCGCTTCCTCTATGCTTCTCCCAAAAATCCTCCTCCCTCTTCCGTTATGCCCACACTTTTAAAATTCCTCTCTTGCGTATTTGTATCAGCCTAAATAAAAAATAAAAAAATTGCTCTGATGAAAAAGGAAATTGACTTTCCTTTTTTTTTCCTTTTGTAACTGATTCCCTCATGGAAATAATGTATGTGCTATCCCTTTAAAAACAAAATCTCCTCTTTTTCAAAATTCTGTTGATTCTCCTTCCAAATAGATGGGGGCCGGTTTCCTCATGCCAAAAAAGCCAAGAAATATGATTTAGAAAACTTGTAATAAAATAAAATAAAATGAAATTAAAATAATAAAGAAAGCCATACAAGCCACACAAATCATGTAAGCCATGCAATCATGCAAGTCATATAAAAAGCGAGTCTAAAAGTGCCTAAGTGGGCTTAAGTGAGCTTAAGTGGGCCTAAGTGAACTAAGTCCAATGAAGTGTCTAAGTGGGCCTAAGGTAATGCCTAATGGGTCGAGTATACCTATACGGGCCTAGGGTGAGACTAAGTGGGCATAACTAAGTCTAACCTGAAGTGCACCTAAGTGAAGCCTAATCTAAACTTGAAGGGCAACCAAGGTCATAATGTGGAGCCGGATAAACCCCTCAACCAAAGTCCCCAAAGTGGCTCAGAAAAAGGTAAGCAGTATCAGTAGCAATGGGCCACCAAGGAACTACTGTGGAGTACTAGAAGTGAACTTAAAGAAATATGCTAAAAGGAAAAAATGGAGGGTCTACAAATATGCTCTTCTTCAGTAGAGATCACGAGTGTAGGGAATGTGAGTTGAAATACGAAATAGTGAGTGGAACGAAGTGAACTGTACCGAAGAACTAAAGAAGGACCAGAGATTTTGTCCTAGCACATGATGAGAGTAAGATCGGAAGATGGGGCTACAACGACAAGGATGAAACAACTCTATGTGGGGGGGATGACAGTAAAGAGAGAAATGATTACTACTCAAAAAGTGCTATTTGATAGCTTATAATTAATCCTTTTAAATGCTTTTGAGTAGTAGTTTTGGCCTTTTAACTCAATTGGCATGTTAAGGACCCTTGAAAGCAATTTTAATCACTTTGTGTAAGTTTTGGTGTTTTTTGTTAGTAATTTGATCACCAAAGCAATTCAAGATTGAGGAGAGTGTCGAGGAATCTTGGGCAAAGCTTGGAAGTCATTTTCCAAGAGTAAATCCGGAATGCAAGGAGAAAAAGTAAAGAGAATCTGCCAAGAAGCATATTCTTGATGACAGTCGTAGAAGCCACTTTTGGAGCACTTTATGAGGTCCAATTGATGCATGCTATATACCATTTCAAAGCTCAGGAAGTCAACAATCCAATGCTTCAAACAGTGCATGATTCGGAGTTGAAACAAAGAAGTTACAGCCACTGCAAGTCAATCACTCCAAGCTGAAGGAAGCATTTTGCAAAGTGTTGCGAAATCACCCTTTTTGCTGCGAAGTGATTCCGCAGCCTTTTTGTACAGTAGGGTGTATTTCCTTCTGAAGGTACCCGATATATGCCGCAAGCTGGAAGTGGAGAACCTCAAGGTGGAAGCCAACTTCGCAGCCCTGCGAGAATAGCTTGTTGTTGCGAAGTGATTTCGCAGCCCTTCTTGAGTGTCTACGAAATCTCGCAGACACCATTTTCTCTTGCGAAATGGTTCCTGGAGCATCCCGATATTTGCTACCGACATTGGGAGATATTTTACATTAGATTTTTGTTGTCTAAATCCCAAAATACTCCTTGTAAGCCACCAATTACAAGATTCCTTAGTTTTTAAGTTAGTAAAAAGAGAAAATATCTATGTAATAATTAGTTTTATATTATGTTCATATAAATACCTCTCGGGAGCCTGTTCTCAAAGAAGAGATCTTTTTTGTAAAGTTTTGGGTAAGCAAGTAAAGTTCAGTTCATTGTATTGCCTTACCTTCTCACTTTGTATTTTTATTTTCTTACTAAGTTATGAACTCTCTGAGGAATTTTCCCCAGAGAATGAGTAACTAAACCTCTAGTTCCTTGGAGCTAAGGTTGCCGGGGAAGGTTCCAAGTGCAAGAATGCAAAGCTTTGTGGTTTTAGCTATTAATGAAGAGGAAGTGAAATCCTTTAGTGATTTCTATGTTTTTAGTTAACTTAAAACACCTTAGAGTCACCTGGGCCAACACTTGGTAAGGCAAGTGATTTCCAACCATGGAAATGCATTAGTTTACCCCTTGCGAGCCTCTGGGAGGTGACTTTAGGGTAGGATTTTCTGGAATTGCCAACACTTGGTAAGCTTTTGGACTCCAAGGAGACATCCATTAGTTATCTCTTGCGAGCTTTTGATGGGTAATCCAAGGTTAAAGATCACCTTGAATGGTTACGGCTTAGTGAGAGGCTTAAACCATTGCAAGTTGCATCAGTGAGAGAATTAAAGTGAAATCTAATTGAAGGAGGTAGCTGTACAACACCGGTTAGAGAATTGACTATATGTTGAATCTCTAACACGAGGAAAGGAACCATCTGACCGGAGCTATGTCTTTTGCATGAGGAACCACCCCAGTGAACCTAACTCTCCAAGGAATGCTTTTCTTCCTAAGTTATTCCGAGTACTTGTTATGTTAGTTAGTTTAAATCTTTACCAATCAAAGTTTGTGTTTTATTTCTTAAGCTAACCTTGAAATGAAACAAAACCAATTCACTTGGAATTGGTATCATTGATAGCTTGCTAATCCTTCCCAGTGAACGATCCTAGAGCCGCTATACTATAGTAGTTTTTTCTTTGCTACCCTAGTATATGGTGTTATAGGTTATAAATTTTGTTGATTACTCCCTCTATCAAGGAGCACCAGCTGGGCACGAATCAGCTGGCACACCAACTGGGCATGAATCAAGAAATGTATGTGATGAGTAGTATAAAGATGGGAAAAAAGTGAAAATGATGACTCAAAGTCATGGATGAGATAAATGACTCCGGGTCACAGACAAGATGAATGACTTTGGGTCAGAAATAAAATACACGACTCTGGGTCATGAGCTTAGGGCTCTAAATGCTAAGAATGACTCTAGGTCACAGATGAGAAGAACGACTATGGGTCGTGAGCTCAAGGCTCTAAATGCTAAGAATGATTCTGGGTCGAAAACTGAAATGAACGACTGTGGGTTGTGAGCTCAGGGCTCTAAATGCTAAGAATAACTTTGGGTCGAAAGCTAAAATGAACGACTCTAGGTTATGAGCTTAGGGCTCTAAATGAAAAAAATGATTTTGGATCATAAATAAGAAAAATGACTCTGGGTCGTGAGCTCAAGGCTCTAAATGGATAGCCGATCGGGATGCTTTCCGGTTCATGGTGTCGGGTCGAGGCCACTCACAAGTGGCTAGAATGATGAAAACGAATCTTAGTCGTGAGCTCAGGGCTCGGGATGTTATGAATGACTCTAGGTCATGATGCAATGAGTAACTCAGGGTTACGATGAATAGCTCAGGGCTATGGATGGCATGAATGACTTCGGGTCATGATGGAATGAGTATCTCAGGGTTACTATGAATAGCTCAGGGTTATAGATGGCATGAATGACTCTGGGTCATGATGCAATGAGTAACTTAGGGTTACGATGAATAGCTTAGGGCTATATGAACAGCTCAAGGTTGTGAGCTACGAGCTCTATGACTGATCTGCTATAAGGAGAGTGCGATACGCAAACTCCAGGTCAAACCACTCATGGGCGACCAAATGATGAAGGCTCAACTCAAGGCTGGAAAGACTCCGGGTTTTAAGGAAATGATAGCCCAAGGCTACAGGCTCAGGGCTTACAAGAAGAAGGATAGGTCAAGGATATAAGGCTCAGGGTCTAGAAGGAAATGATAGCTTGAGACTATAAGACTCAGGGTTTAGAAGGAATGGATAGCTCAAGGCTACGAGGCTTAGGGTCTAGAAGGAATATATAAAGAAGACCAACTTGAAAGTGGATAGGAAGTAAATTGGCTCAAAGCCATATACTCAAATGCCAAAGGTTAGACTACTAAAATCAAGAAGGAAAATATGCCCTAGTATCCAGGGTGCTCACACTGTTGAAACAACTAGTAAATCAATCATCTATTGAAATCAATGGGTCAAAAACCGATGCATTATGAAAAACCTCTGAAAATTTTAGACTAAAAGAAATCTCTATATCTGAAAAGCTACTTTGTCAAAGAATCTCAAAAGGTAAATCTCAAAGTGCACAAAATATTGCTTATCTAGATAATCCAATTTGCAAGGCAACAATGATGAAAACTAATCTATCTCATGAACATCTGGCTAAAGGATCCACCCATGCTTCTTGGGTGAAACCTGATGTGATCCATCTCTATCTTAACAAATCAATGTAGGGAGGTATTGATATAGTCAATCATTGGAAGCTCTTGACTAATGCATAATCTAAAACCAAGTTGGTCACTATCTCAATCTCAAGGATACTCAAAGAAAATAAGGAAATATGCCCCAGTATAATATCTGATGTCAAAGTCATAAGGTAAATAACCTACACCTATCATTCGCCTTATATATCACTGCCCGAACATAATCTCATCATGGAGAGGGGAATATGCCCTAGGATGGATATCTGATGTACAATAAAGAATCTGTCAAAATCAATCAAACATCTCTATAACCATAGATAGGAATAGTCATACCATCCAATAACAACTAGGAACCTCAGAGAAAAGGGGAAATATGCCTCAGTATGGATGTTTGATGCACGACAAAAGGATGAATCCGATATCATCAATGAACTGTCTCCAAACTCAAAAATCCATCAAACATCAATATGCCAAGCAAGAGAGAGACTAAATGCTTCCAAAAGTATCTTCCATAAAAGAGAACATAGTAACGACTATACTTCAACCAATCTACAAAAGCCTGTCCAAGTGAAGACTATCAAAGATAACATTTGATCTCATGACCTCAGGGTGGTCTTAAGACACGGTACGCAATGTAGGTTAGGGTGATAAAGTGAAAGAGATGAAGGGAAATTAGGCTCAAATACCCAATGATCAAACCCATACCCTCATGTACAAGATGTAATGCATAGAAAAACCTCACGAGCCATGGACCTTAAGGTAACCAAAGGAAACGTCAATGGCAAAATAAGAGAAATGATAAGTGGTCAAACCATCAATAAAGCATGTGAATAATGTGTAGAAGGTATCGAATCGGAGATGTGTGTCAATCTGTAGGGAATGGATAAAAGATGGAATGAAGATATGGAAAGAGGTAATGGGATACAATAGAAGGCAATGTGAAAGTGGAATGAGTGATGATCAATTCATATTAGTACAATAAAGGAAAGTCATATCACCAATGATGGAATTGTGGATAAGATAATGATCCGAAAACCATAGTAAAAGGTCACTCATCTCTCATATGTTACTCATCTCTCATACCCAAAACATATCAACCATGACCCAAGAAACATAAGATCTCATAAAACTCTCACATGAACTCTTGACACTCCAAATGCATAACAAAAGTGGCTCAAAGAGTGAAAACTCATATAAAAATATCACAAGAATCCACAATGACAAATGTACTCAATAAACAGACCTCAAAAGGTGATATAAGTGCCCAATGGAGTAAGGTATCATACACGAACATATCATTACGTTTTTTTTTTTGAATGCGCATGCTTTGATCATCAATAAATCGAACTCCAATAGGAAAGATATAAGAAATGAACAAACTCTCTCAAATCACTAATGAATACATGAACCCCATCCCATGAGACAACCTCTCAAACTAAAATCTCTTAATCAATGCCAAATGATGGGATGAATGGAGTGATATGACTGCCCTCTTTACACTAAGATGTGAAGAATCATCAACCCAAGGAAAAGAAGAGATAAGATGAAGCAAATAACGATAAAAGTAAGAAAGAGAATGGAAATGTGGTGATAGTAAAATAGAACAAGTGGGGTGATAAAGAGATGGTAATAAGAATGAGAAGATAAACCTATAAGTCTAAAGGTCATGAGACTTTCCTAGCAAAGCATGCATATACGCCAAAAGGCCCAACCCGGGTGTAGAAATGATAAGCAAGGCTATAGAAAAGAAAAGGCTATAACATACCATATGAGGCCCAATAGGCTGGTAACGGTCTAATATATAGATAGAGGTGATAGTGTAAGGCTAACCAAAATGATGGCCACGCATCCTACGACCATAATCTCAAACATAATACTTTTTCAGCTGATCCACATTCTTAGGCTCTGAAAACCGGTTTCCATCTAAGTCAGTCAACCACGCAGCCTCTTCTAGAGTCAACTCTCAAATAACATAAGGCCCACTCCAACTAGGTCTAAACTTTCCTCTAGGGTTTCCAATCAAACCTCTGAGAATCCTCAAAACTAAATCTTCTTTTTGTAATGGCCTAAGTTTAACCCGTTTCCTAAAGGCATGAGCCATTTTTCTCTAATAGGCCTGAACATGATCAGTTGCTCTCAACCTCTTCTCATATAAAAGGTTAAGCTGATCAAATCGAGCCTTAGCCCACTCTATCTCAGAAATATGCTGCTCAAGGGCTACTCTCAATGAACCCATCTCTATCTCGACTGGCAAAACAGCCTCCATACAATACACTAGAGAGTAAGGCGTAGCTCCTGTAGAGGTATGGTATGCCTATAATGCAAAAGGGATTTTCTCTGACCAAACTCGAGAAGTCTCAACCATCTTCCTCAAAATCTTCTCAATATTCTTATTTGCAACCTCTACTACCTCATTGGTCTGTGACCTATATGCAGAAGATCTATGATGTCGGATGCCATACTCTTGCAACAAAGTATGTACCTCAACTCGGAAGTGCATCCCTCTATCTGAAATCAACTCATGAGGAACCCCATAGCGGCAAATGATGTGTGATATGATGAAACTGGCAACTCTAGCAAATGTCAACCTCACATATGATGCAACCTCTACCCACTTGGTGAAATAATCTATGGTGACTAGGATGAACTCATGATCACTGGAAGATTTTGGTGAAATTTTCCCAATAATATCAATACCTCATACTGAAAATAGGCATGGCGAGGTCAAAACGTGTAACTCTGATGGTGACGCATGTATGAGATCACCATGAATCTGACACTCTAGACATTTCTGAACAAACTGGCAACAATCTGTCTCCATAGTAAACCAGAAATAACCTGTCCTCATAATCTTACGGGCTAGCATGTGTCCTCCCATATGCGGACCACAAAATCCTGCATGAACCTCTCTAATCACTCGATCTGCAGATGCTCGATCTAAACACAATAGAAGCATACCATCAGCTGATCGCCTGTATAAGGTATCTCCAAAAATCACAAATCTAGTGGCTAACTACCTCAATGCTCTCCGATCCTGAGCAGTGGCTACCTCAGGGTACGTGCTAGATCTGAGAAACTGGTAAATGTCATGATACCAAGGTAGATCATCCTGGACCTCTATCTTTCCAATCAAACAACAATAGGCGGGTGCAGACCTCAACTCTATCAGCAATGGACGTACAACTATTTTAATCGGAATGTCCACAGAAGAAGCTAGGGTAGCTAAGGTGTCGGAAAACGGTTCTACGCTCTATGTAGATGAACATATCTCAAGTCATCAAATCTCACAACCAGTAACTCTAAAAAAGCGTGATACGACCTAAGCTTTACATCCCTAGTCTTTCAGTTTCCTTGAATTTGTATGAGTACCAGGTTAGAGTCACTAAATACCTCAATCTGTCTAATGTCAAGCTCCAATGCAGTCTCCAAACCAAGGATACAAGCTTCATACTCAACTATATTATTCGTGATAGGATGTCGATCAAGGAATCCCAAACGAACAGACCTTAGAATATGATCACCCTGAGGGGATACCAACAGAACACCTATCACATACCCTAACTAATTGGCTGCATCATCGAAGTACATGCACCATCCTGATAAGCTAGTCATAACAATAATCTCCTCATTTGGAAAATCATCATCAACTGGTCCATCCTCATATGTTGGTAGTGAGGCTAAGTGATCGGCGATAATACTTTCCTTAATAGACTTCTGAGAAACATACTGAATATCAAACTCTGTTAAAAGTACAAGTCATCTCATCAGTCTACTAGTCAGTGTAGGTCTGTCAAATAAGTATCTAAATGGATCTAAACGAGATATCAAATGCATTGAATACTCTGTCATGTAATGCCTTAATCTCCTGGTATCCCATACTAGTACCAAGCAAAGGCGCTCAATCATAACATATCTCATCTCATACTCCAGCATCCTCTTACTCAGATAGTAAATAGCTCGCTCCTTCCCTGACTCATCAATTTGAGCTAACATACATCCCAAGGCCATGTCTGAAATTGCCAAATATAGAAGAAGTGGACGTCCTGGCGTAGGAGGCACTAAAACAGGAGGGGAAAGAAAATACTCCTTAGTCTTCTCAAATGTAAGTTGACAATCATCATTCCAAACTGTTGGTTGGTTCTTTCTCAAAAGACGAAAGATAGGCTCACATATGTTTGTTAATCTGGCTATGAAACGACTAATGTACTGTAATCTGCCCAGAAAACCCCTGACCTCTTTCTCAATCTTCGGCACAGTCATGTCAAGTATGGCTTTGATTTTATTTAGGTCGACCTCTATGCCTCGCTCACTGACCATATGTCCCAATAATTTCCCAGAAGTCACTCCAAAGGTGCACTTCTTGGGATTCAGCCTCAATCTAAACTTTCAGATCATCTCAAAAAATCTCTCTAACGCCTCTAAATGATCTGCTTTGTCTCGAGATTTCACAATCATATCATCTACATAAACTTCAACATCCCTATGCATTATGTCATGAAATAAAGTAGTAGTGGTCCTCTGATAAGTGGCTCCTACATTCTTCAACCCAAATGGCATAACCCTGTAATAGTAAGTACCCCACTCAGTAATAAAGACTGTCTTCTCCATATCCTTTGGAGCCATCAAAATCTTGTTATACCCTGAAAACCCATCCATGAAAGATAACATCAAATAGCCTACAGTGCTATCACCCAGCAAATCAATATGTGGGAAAGAAAAATCATCCTTAGGGCTGGCTTTATTAAGGTCTCTGAAGTCAACACATACTTTAACTTTGCCGTCCTTTTTGGGAATAGAGACGACATTTGCCAACCACTTTGGATACTCAACCACTAATATAAATCCGACATTGAGCTATTTCTGAATCTCCTCTTTCACATGCAAACTCCAACATGGGTGCAATCGCCTCAATATCTTCTTAATCGGTCTAGTATGTGGCAAGATAAGCAAGTGGTGCTGGACTATAGAGGGATCGAGATCAGCCATGTCCTTATAAGACCATGCAAAGACATCCAAGTATGACTTGAGTAAATGAATAAGTCTATCCCTTTCATCTGTAGATAGGGGTGAACCAATCTTCAACTCTTTAGGCTGATCCTCTATGCCAAAATCAACAATCTCAACATCTCCTATAGCAGGTGAAACTCTCTCATCTATGGGATTAGAGTCATGATCAAAAGAGTTCCTATCTTAATCGGGTTGTGCAATCTCATCATCGATATCAAATATTTGCGAAGTGGGTGAATGGGGTACAGATATAGAGATATTATCATAAGAGACAAGCAAATACTAAAAAAGACTCAAATCCATAAATGAAGCAATAGAAACATCATCAAAGCGGGAAACAAATCCCGATAAAACATCAAAAGAAAGAGGTGGGTCCACAAAGTCGGACACTCCCTCAACTGGGCTAACAGTGCCCTCAAACAAACTACTATCATCCTGTAGAAGCTCTGGAACAGGAATAGTCTGGGTCTCCTCAAGAACCTCAATGGTAGACAACCCAAACATATCAAATGGTGAAATAGGCTGAAGCTGAACAATGCTGGTAATCTGGCTCACGGTCATCATATCCATCTCATCTCAGTACTCATCACGGGGAACAACTCCTTCAATCATCTCAGTAGGATCAACAATCACTCCATCATCAGTGATCTCCTTTAGAAAGCATAGAGACATCAGGCTAGCTCGATCTAGAGACGTAGGAGTAATCGCCATAGGAAAAGAAGTGTTGAGAGCCCCATCACTCAATTGTAAATGGTGATATAAATGCTGAAGCTCAGTCTTTGTATCTGTATGAACCACAATGTCGATCTCCTCTAGACGAGGTCGAATCTCTGATCCTCTGACAAAGTGATTACTAATCAAAAAGTGTTATTTCATAGCTTGTAATTAACTTTTTTAAACACTTTTGAGTAGTAGTTATCACCTTTTAACCCAATTAACATATTAAGGACCCTTGCAGTCAATTCTAATCAAATTGTGTTAAGTTTTGGTGTTTTGATAGCTTTTTGATCACCAAAGCAATCCGAGATTGAGGAGAGTTCTTTGGAATCCGAGATTGAGTTCTGCTTCAGTCTTCCCTGCAAAAGATGTTCGGATAGGGCGTCTGGACACACCATCGGAGGGCGGCGGTACGTGGGTTTTTTTCATCCGGACAACATATCCGGATAGGATATCCTATCGTCCGGGGTGTGATGATCGCGAGTGCCGTGTGCTTCTCCTTGAGAGAGTCCGGATAGGAGAACGCGCTGACATTCCACTTGGATGTCTCACATCCGGAATTCTGCTCCGCCGACATTCCACCCGGATGTCTCACATTCGGAATTCTTCTCCGCCGACATTCCATTCGGATATTTTGCATCCGGCGCTTGACGCCGAATGGGAGAGAATGGCGTTTCAAATTCCTCGGTCAGACATATCCGGATCCTCTGATAGCGCTTATCCGGAGAGTTTTGTAGCCATTTTGCACAGTTTCGCGGTGTTCTCCTAAAGCTTCCAGATATGTGCGACCGACATTTTGAAATATTTTGCTTTAGATATTTGATGTCTAAATCCCCAAACTCTCCTTGTAACCCACCAATTATAGGATTCCTTAGTTATTAAGTTTGGAAAAAGGAGGAATAACCTTGTATATATTATTATTGTAATTTTCATATAAATATCTCTCGAGAGCCTGTTCTCAGGGAGGACGCATCTTTTGTATAATTTTCAAAGGAAGAAAAATACAGAGCTTTGCTCTACTTTACCTTCTCATTTTGATTGTATTTTCTTACTAGCCAAACAAGCTCTGAGGATGTTTCCTCAGAGAATCTAGACTTTTAGTTCCTTGGAGTTAAGGTTGTCGGGAAAGGTTCCAAGTGCAAGAATTAGTAGCTTTGTGGTTGCAGCCATTAATGAAGAGAAAGTGTGACCCGTTAATGGTTTTATCTTTTTAGTTAACTTAAAACGCTTTTAAATCACCTGGGCCAACACTTGATAAGACAAGTGGTCTCCATCCATTGAGATGCACTAGTTTATCTCTTGCGAGCCTTTGGGAGGTGGTTTGAAGGTAGGATTTTATAGAATAGACAACACTTGGTAAGCTTTTGGACTCCACGGAGACATCCATTAGTTATCTCTTACGAGCTTTTGATGGGTAATCCAAGGTTAAGGATCACCTTGAATGGCAAATGCTAGGTGAGAGGCACGAGCCATTGCAAGGTGCATCAGTGAGAGAGATTTAGTGTTTGAACCCATTAAGGGGAAACATCTATACAACACCAGTTAGAGAATTGACTATATGTTAATTCTTTAATGCGAGGAAATGAACCAAATGACCGGAGCTTTGTTTTTGCACAAGAAACCTCCCCTATGAACCTAAACCTCCAAGGAATGTTTTTCTTCATAAGTAATTTCCATTACTTCCTTTGCAGTTAGCTTAAACCTAAACCTTTTTCAATCAAAGTTTGTGTTTTATTTCTTAAGCTAACCTTGAAATGAAAAAGCACCAATTCACTTTGAATTGGTATCATTTATGAATTGAAAACCCTTCCTAGTGAACGATCCTAGAGCCACTATGCTATAGTAGCTTCGTCTTTGCTACCCTAGTTCATGGTGTAATAGGTTATAAATTTTGTTGATTACTCCCTCAATCAAGGAGCACCAGCTGGACATGAATCAGCTGATACACCAAGTGGGCACGAATCACAAAGTAGTCAACCAAACTCATCCTATAGGGTCGAATAGGATAATTAAATGGTGTGTGGGATAAATGGGCCCTCACCCTCTCCTTGCGCAATAGCGCCATGTAATGGTAATCAGCCTCAGTAGGAATGAACCCAAGTCTAAATGTCGTATCATGGTCAATGGCAGCTATAAACTCACTGGGTCCCTGCTGACATCGTCCTAGCCCCATGCTAGGTAGAAAAGTCATACCCCTCATCATATCAAGAACCACAGTGCAGCTGTGCTGATCAAAAGACATAGCAACAAAATCTTTGCAAAAATCCTCAATCTTAAGAGTCTGTATCTCATCAGAAGTAAACCTAGTCAGAAATAGGTCATCCTCACTGTGACTAATCTGAAGTATTGGCTCAGAAAAGGCAAACATATCTCTGGTAGACCGTACCGTGATGACCTGCCCATCATGAATGAACTTCACCTTCTAATAAAGGGAAGAAGGAATAACTTTAATTATGTGAATCCAAGGTTGGCCTAGTAGCAGGTTAAATGATGTAGGAATCCTCAAAACCTGAAACAAAGTAGAGAATGTGGCTGAACCAATCTGTAAATCAATCACCAAGGTACTCATAACCTCCCTCTTAGTGCTATCATATGCTCTGACTGTCTGAGTAGAATGACCAAAATCTAAAAGTGCAAAACCAAGGGCTATAGTAGTGGCTAAAGGCCAAACGTTCAAGGTTGTGGCCTTACTGGCTGTCATCATATGAATCAACCTATCTGGAGTGGTGGTAGTTTCTACTCTAATCTAACTCAAGGCTCGAATCAAAGCATCTTTATTAGTAGTGGATGATGCTAATAAACTCCAAATGGAAATACGAGCCTGAGTGCTCTGTAACTGTCTCAAAACCTCATCATCCCCTCTCTTAACCCCCTCATGAGAGGCTGCATCCTCAAATGGTTTGACTACTGGTGGTGGTGGCTGACCTATCTTCCCATTATGAGTCACAATCTGTATCTATCTCCCCTCCGAATCATCATCTTCTGGCTACAAAGTGAACAGGACAAAAGTATTCTAACATCTGATAACCAAGAGTGTAGAATGAGTCAATTGAAATGGTGCCTCATCTGGGATCAAATTGAATGGTCTAGGAGCCTGAGGACCCAATGAAACCCCATCAACCTCACAATTGTCATGCAAAACAATCGGCTTGGGTAATCCATCATCCTAACTCAACATGTGTATATTTTCATCCTCTATAAGGTCTACGTGATGAATATCTCCTAGAGGTGGAGGCACTGCGTATGTAGAATGGGCAGGAAAAGGGTTAGTGGTCACACTTGGCTGCCCCAAGTTAACCAAATCCTAGTTTATCAAATCCTGAATAGCATGTCTCAAAGCGTTGTAGTGATCCGTGTCATGTCCTGGCCCCTGATGATAAGAACAGTGTAGGTCTAATCTGAATTGAGGCGATACTGGTTGAGGTACTGGCTTGGGTGCTAATGGAGTCAATAATCCATCCTCTATGAGCTTCTGCAAAGCTCGACTCAAAGGCATACTAAATTGAGCAAACTGACGTGGTGGCCTCTACACATAAGTAGTGGTCTGCGGAGCTCGGGGCTGGGTACATGGGGCAGGAGGTCTCTCTGTGACATGTGCAACAAAAACAGGCTATGAGACTAGATGTAGATAAGTAGGAGTCATGGGTCTGGAGGGAGCAGGTGGCCTATATTGCACATGGGGTGATGGTGGATAGTAGAATCCAGAAGTCTACTCAACTGTCTGATAGTGTCTAGGAAGTCTCATCCCTACTAAACTGATAGCACCAACATCTCCTGATCTCTGTCCTCCTGAAGGCTTCTTTCCCTTAGAATTAGTAGGGGAAGACTCAAGCCATAATCCTCTAGCAATGCCCTTCTCTATACTATACAAAGCCTGTACCAAAGATCCAAAATCCGTATGGGAGATGAATGGGCTAATCTAGGCTACAAGCTCCTCAAAATCATGCTAATCTAATCATTCTCTAAAGAACGATCAATAATCTGTGAAAACTTCTCTCTCCAATGGGAGATGAATGAAGTGATTGACTCCTGACCTCTGTCTCAAAGGCTTTAATTCTCTTCTCAAAACATCAATGACAATGTTAAATGCAAACTGTCTAAAAAATTTTTGGGCTAGATCATCCTAAGTCTTACGGCATGATACATCCAATGAAGCGAACCAACATTGTGCTGCACTACTTAGGGACATAGGGAAAAGCATAACCATCTGGGCCTCATCCAATCCATGGGCCCTCATAATTGTACTATAGAGCCTCAAATGGATGTGAGGACAACCTATGCCCGTGTATCTCTCAATCTCAGGCATCCTAAACTTGGCTGGTAAACTGGCCACTAGTGCTCCATCAAAATCCTCCCAATTAATAACTTCGTCTGAAGCCCTCATCTGGCTCATCCTCTACTCGAGTCTATCCATACGTGTATATGGGTCCTCTGAGGTTGGGATAGGCAACGTGATATGAGGTGGGGCAACCTCGGTCTGACTATACAGAGAAAAAGGTACAGCCTGTGGTACTGACTACTGGGTGGAGGTGGTGACAATACTGTAGTATCAAACTGGGTACTCTCCTGAATTGGGACCTGTTAAGCCTGCTGCCCATCTATCTTCTGGCCAAGGCTAGCTAAATCTTCCTGGATCGAAGCCATGGCCGCAACAAACTAGTCAACGGTAACTATCTGTGAATCTATATCCCCTTGATATGATCTTTGGTATGACTGGTATGATACTTTGGTCAATCTACCTCCAACTCTAATCCATGAAGGCGAATCCAGACTGGTCATGGTAAACTCTCCTACAAATATGGAAATACTGAATAAGGTGCAGTACGAAGGTGACTCTGTATTAATCAACTGATAAGTGCACAAGAAAATAGCCCAAATGTACTCAATCTGATACCCATCTCTAATCACACCCAAATAAGACTATGGAGAGGGTAATCAAACCCAACTATGACCAAGATAGCTTTGAAGGTTCACAGATGCACCCACGTATGGGAGTGAAATCTTAATTGGGTCTAGGCTAACCTACAAGGTTAGGGTGGCTCTATAAGATAGGATGGGTGGGTTAAAGGATCCCTAGCAGAAGCGATTGTACCCTTTGACGGTACGCAACCCTCTGCATGCCTTCAAGGAGACGAGGTGCTTCCATGCAAGGTGGTCATCACCTCCACACATGCACTTCCTCGCTTTCCCAGGGGGTTTCTTAATGGTGAAGGATCTCTCATCTCTCAACACTCAGGGATAATCTAAAGTGCATAATGAAGGATGTGGGTGCATCCAAAAAACCTAAGATCTAAAGTGAGAAGGAAAACATAGACAAGCAATCATACATTAGGCAAGTGGAAGGATTGTCATGTAGCAAGTAGTCATGCAAAACAGATAAACATTAAACAGTTAAAGTCCCATCTAACATATGTGAAAGTGAATCATGCTGAAGTGAGCAAGCAATCAAGTTATCATCCAAGGCAATCAAACATGTTAAGATTGCAAACCAAACAAGCAAGAAAATCGAATCACCTTGCTTAAAAAAAAAGGAACCCTTTAATCGACCAATTAAATGCCACATTTTCCTCAACTAGTGTTTGAGCTTGATCCTTAAAATCCCTAGCAAAGTCGCCAATTTGTGGACCTGCATTTTTCATGTGCACCCCTTCTTGATCGGCGAGACTCGCTTTTTAGTTGGTGAAAAAGTAATTTTGGAAAAGTAGGAGTCGCCACTTATTTTATTTTTATTTTAAAAGGAAAATAAAACAAGAAATAAAACCCTAAAAAATGACTCCATAGTTTTTGGAAAAGTGTGTCTTTGAAAAACCCCAGTTTAGGTTCAAGAATCAGGTTACCTATTGGGAAGGTACCTCTAAAAGGTAGCACCCCTCTAAGCCCTATAAAGGTCTCTATTAACTAAGTTGAGGGAGATATGATAATTAATTGATTAATTGAGGGTACCTAGATAGACTAAGGTGATTTCAAAAAAATAACATGCCAAACAATATCAAATCACAATAGCGCCATCAAAAGGCATCAAAGGTTAGTTTGAAAATATGACACATAACATGCATTTTTATCATGGATGATCAATCAATCAATCAAATATATATCAAGGCAATCAAGCATGACATCAAGCAAGGGCATGGTATACAAAGACATGGATATTCATTGAAATTTCGAAAATGGGGAGATGGAAAGCGAACCTAGACAGCAAACTGGACAACCTTGGTTGCAATTGCTCTTTTCCCCTTCCTCTATGCTTCTCCCAAAAATCCTCATCCCTCTTCCGTTATGCCCACACTTTAAAAATTCCTCTCTTACGTATTTGTATCAGCCTAAAAAAAAAAATTGCTTTGATGAAAAAGGAAATCGACTTTCCTTTCTTCTTCTTTTTTCCCTTTTGTAACTGATTCCCTCATGGAAATAATGTATGTGTTATCCCTCTAAAAACAAAATCTCCACTTTTTCAAAATTTTGTTGATTCTCCTTCCAAATAGATGAGGGCCCGTTTCCTCATGCCAAAAAAGCCAAGAAATATGATTTAGAAAACTTGTAATAAAATAGAATAAAATGAAATTAAAATAATAAAGAAAGCCATACAAGCCACACAAGTCATGTAGCCCATGCAATCATGCAAGTCATATAAAAAAGCGAGTCTAAAAGTGCCTAAGTGGGCCTAAGTGAGCTTAAGTGGGCTTAAGTGAACTAAGTCCAATGAAGTGTTTAAGTGGGCCTAAGGTGGCCCCTAATGGGTCGGGTATACCTATATGGGCCTAGAGTGAGACTAAGTGGGCATAACTAAGTCTAACCTGAAGTGCACCTAAGTGAAGCCTAATCTAAACTTGAAGGGTAGCCAAGGTCATAATGTGGAGCCGGATAAACCCCTCAACCAAAGTCCCCAAAGTGGCTCAGAAAAAGGTAAGCAGTATTAGTAGCAATGGGCCACCAAGGAACTACTATGGAGTACTAGAAGTGAACTTAAAGACATGTGCTAAAGGGACAATGGAGGGTCTATGCTATAATAACCAAATTATCAAAGAGTTGTTAACTTAACACATTGTCCATAATATATAATAGTAATACAAATGTCAACCACAACACTTAAATAGTTACTCAAAATATAACATGTCAATGTTTGAATATTCATGAAGATTTTTGCATACTAATAAATATAAAATCCATGTCTTCATTCATTTTGGAAATTGGAATATGGAGATTGAAAATAAGCATCTGGAAAACCAAAGTTCTCCATATCAAGCCCTTTTATAGCCACGCCACCACCATCCTCATCATTTATAAAAATATTGAATTTATATCAACAAGAAATCATTTTTGAAGAAAAAAAATATAATTATTAAACTTTTGTAAGTTTAAATATTCTACTAACCAATGTGAGAACTTGAATCTTCCACTTTATTTATTGGAATTAACCCTTCTTCATATAGAAGATTTTCTAATTCTTCAACATCTGGCTCTGTTGGTTGATCCTCATCAACTATCCAAAAATCAGCCTCATTAATGCATGCATAGTCAATGGGATCATAGATTCTTTTCTTGTTATAGAACCTAAAAAAGAAAAGCATATAATTATTCATAATTGTGAATAAAAGAATTTAAATTCAAAACAACTAAGAAAACATTTATATCGATTTTTTAGCTGCAAATTGTAATGAATGTATATAAGATCATTAAGCCTTTGATGTTCCAATCTATTCCTTCTTTTAGCGTGTATACTTTTAAAGACACTCCAATTCCTCTCACATCCAGAAGATGATGCAATTTGACTCAATATTTGAATGACCAACTTTTGCAAATGTGTTGCACTGTATCCATGTAGCCTCCACCATTCATCTAGTTACCATTTCACATTAAAAATAAGAAAAAAAAAACATTAGCAAGTTTAAAATATTAAATAGTAAGTAGGTAACTAATGAAAAAGAACAAACACACTAATAAATGAAAATAATATTTTACCAGGTTGAAGCACTTCACGTGAAGAATAAGCAAGATCTCTTCCAAAACCTCCCAATCGATCATGAAACAACTTCATTTCATTCATTGTATCAAGCTTGCCTTTCAGAACTTTCTGATCAATAACATCCATGACACCCCCAATAACAGTTGGCTTATTACAAAAATTTTCATGATCATATTGGAAACATGGATTCAACAATAAGCTGCTAAATGAATGTTTTTCTTTAGTTGTTGATCCCAACATTGCTTTATGATCTCTATATAAGGCTTATATAGTCTTTTGTTGTAGCTAAACAATTTCTTAATGCCCAAATGAACCCTATACATGCCTTCATACACATATCCCATTGAAGGCCTCTCATCACAATCAATAATACGCAATAAGCGCATTAGTGGAGACATAAGATTCACAACAATCAAATAATCATTCCAAAATCTATTATCCAAGATGATGGAAACTACAACTTTGCTTTTATTATCCCTTGAATATCTAGAGTCCATAAAAAACTTACTAGTCACCAAAGCTTGCAAGTCATGTTTATGATCATGAAGACTCTTGAGTGTAATGAATGTAGTAGCAAAGCAAGTTGCACTAGGTCGGAGAATCTTTGTCCATCCGTCTATTTTTCTCAACCAATTTAACAAAACAACAGGATTATACACAAAAATTGTCACCTTTGATGCACGTCTTACAAGTTCAGCAACATGATATCCTTAAAGATCAAATTAAGATAATGAGCTGCACAAGGTGACCAATTGATGTGTTTATGCTTCTGAGAAATCAATCTCCCTGCGGCCACATAATTTGTTGCATTATCAGTCACTATATGAACTACATTGAATGGACTCACCCATTTAATCACCTCATCAAATAATAGAAACAAATTAGTTGCATCCTTGATAATGTCTAAAGCATCAACAGATTTCACCAACGATATTCCTTCAAGACAATACACAAGGAAGTTGATGAGTGTTCTTTGTCTATTATCTGTCCAACCATCACCCATTATTCTACACTCAACTTTTGCCCAAATTATACAATAAGAGTCCACAAGTAATTGAACTTCCTTCTTAGCATTCTTTAAAAGATTAACCCGCAGTTGATGGTAATTTGGACCCTTATATCTAGGACCAATTGCAAATATAGCATCCAACATTGACTTGAAGTAGAAGGAATTCACAACATTAGTAGAATGCATGCATCATAAAAGAATCTCCCAACCGTCATATCTGCTCTCGAAATAGCTTCTTTCCCAACTAATACACTCCTCATGGAAGGTTGAGTTCCTTGAGTATTTCTTACTACAAAATACTTATCCACTATTGAATTTTTCTTTTTCCACTACTAGCTGCCATAAGACTTTGCATTTCTTGAACTTCTTCTTCACCTTCTGCCATATCCCCTTCAAATTGTGACACATTAGGACCATAAGGATTTCTATATTCATATGCTTCTTAGGTTGCTTTCTTGGAATTCACAAAATCTTGCAAAGAATTTTCCATTCGAAATCTGACATCAGGAGGAACCGATTTACATGGACCAATATCTCCTTTCACTCCAGCAAGATGTTGTTTCATTCTATGAATACCCCCACCTTTTGCAATATTTTTACAATACAAACAAATAAGAGTTTTCATTCCATTTGTATATTTTTCTTCATATACATGCTCCCATGCAGGGTTGGTCTCTAGTTATTTGTGAATTGGTAGTTGAATCTTAACCAAAGGATGGGGTCAAGTTTGATTCCATTTTTTGTTTCTCTATCAAGTCAGAAACAAAAATCCCATATTAATCTAGAGAATGAAAGTCATCAACAATTTAATGATTTATAATCAAGTCATCAACAATTTATAAAAATCACATGTTAATCTAGAGAATAAAAGTCATCAACAATTTAAAAAATCAAAGAATTAAAAATTTTGAAATTTATTAAAGAATTTTTTTTTTTCAAAATAAGAAATTTACTTTCAAACCAAACATTTATCTAAAATTTATAAATTTCATAAACCATGAGTTTAAATTGAATCAAAATAACGAACCAATTCCAGACTTTCTCATGCTCATTCCACGTCACAATATTTAAAATTTTTATCCAACTCCTCAACAATGGATTGTAGACAACAAAAATTTTTATTTCAGTAAACCATGCACCAATAAAACCTAACATCTGAGTCGAAATGAAGGCAGGGGTTACATCTTACTTAGTATGAGTCAATGGGTAAATTTATCTAAAATTTATAAATTAAAATGTGTAATAAATAAATTAAAAATTGAATATTAAACATAAAAAATAAATTTCAAAATATCAGACCTTTACAATTGCAGCTACTGGTCGGAGTGGTTTGGGTGGGGGCTTTATAGTGCAGGGAGGGGGGTTTACAGTCGGAGGGGTGGGGGATTTACAGCAGTAGGGGGGCTTGCAACGGGGCGGAGGGGAAGAGGCGGCGTTGTAACGGCCGGTGAAGGGAGGTTTTGCAAGGCTTCTAGGCTGCTGGTGGGAGTTGTCTCAGTGTGGGTGTTGCAATGCAATGGGGGCGACAACTGCTGCTTGGACTGAGGGAGGGTTCGATAGGTGCCTTTATATCCTCCAAAACGACGTCGTTTTGATGCTGCAAAAAAAAAAACAACAAATTAATTGAACCATCCGGTTCGGAGGGAACCGGTCGGATCGTCGATTCAACCGGTCCGATCCTAGTTCAACCTATTTCCAGTCCAAATGACCGGATCGGAATCATGACCAATCGACGGTCGGACCAGCTGGTCCGGTCTGATTTTTAAAACCATGTTGAAAACCACCTAATCCATATCAATAGGAAAGTTCCAAAAGGACAATGAAATTCAATATAGCAACAACCAATTTTATTGAATAAATAAATAAAGGAAATCTTATGAATTTATTTCTTTAAGAAAAACCAAAATTACCAATTTTGAAAAGCATTTCAAAATATTTTTAAAAATTTTCAACTATTTTCTAACACATGTGATATATTAAACATATGCATAAAAAGAAGTAAATGAAAGAGAATCCCATGGCCATAGGGATCTTATTGCTAATTTGGTAACCTATATATTTGGATTTCCTCAATCCAATCACACCAAATAAATCGTGCAACAAAAATAGGGTTGATAAATAAATAAAAACCTTAAGCACTTCCCTTATTGCCAAACAATCGTCATGAGCGCTTGAGCACCTAAATTTTTTTGAAAAGGTGTTGGATGCAACTTTTAGAGCGTTGGAAATGGTAGAACTGCTAAATGCACATTCTAGCATGTTGGATGCATCGCTAAATTAGTTAAGCCACTGGATGCATTGCTAAATTAGTTAAGCCATTGGATGCATCTTCTAGTGCTTAAAGGCATTGCTCAATCGATTGAGGTGCTCGAGCAATAATCTAGTCACTCAAGTGCTCTTGCAAAAACCCAAAATGCGAGAACTATTCTTAGCACTTCTGAAGACCATTTTTCTCTTAAGATCTATTTTTTCTAGTAGGGTACCATGCACGATCGCCTCATGACTATCCAAATTGCTTCCATACTCTCCATGGTTTATAAAGAATGGTAAAAAAATGAATTTTTACAATAAAATCCTATACTCCAAAAAATTAGAGTTTACAAATCTAAGAACACAAAAAAAAAAAAAAAAAAAAAAGATTTTTACAAAAGAACAAAAATTTGATGCCTCTAATGAGGCTTACATCATATCTAGGATAAGTAAAACAACAACCCAAAGAATATTACAACCCAACAATAAACAATCATAATTATGACAATCATATTATAAGTAGATCATAATATAGAATGCACATTATTTATCCTTGGGCCATGGGATAAATAAATCACCTTGCAAAACCACTATTAGCACAACCTAGAAAGGCTCAAACATTCTTTTTCTAACCTAAAGGCTTTGATATCCAGTTATAAGGAACCTTGAATCTCTTTGTTCCCTATACCAAGACTAAGTTAGGTACATGCAAATCTTCTTAGGGCTTTTTAAATTCTATACACAACCAAAAATAAATAAATAAATAAAAATTTAATTTTTAAAACTAAACAAGATTAGAATGTGCAATAGAAAATGTTACCTTCGATTTAGACGTTCCCAAATTGATTCCTTTCAATGAAGAGTATATACGCAATTGTAAGAAGTCTTGTAAACCTACAATATTTCACCCGATAGCTTTCCCTTGACCTTGGCACATTTCTAGTGAAGAGAAAGAGATGGTAGAGGTTATGGGTCTCTCTTTCCCTTTGGAGGTGGAAGATAACTCTTTGAAAGCCCTAACCCCTAAGGGGGTATCTGTAGGATTCCCCATTAGGCTTAAGCAATTTGAGTCGACTAAAAGCTTAAATTACTTAATCTAGGCTAAAATGAGTCCTATTTGATTAATTAACTCAATAGGGCTTACTGATTAATCAATTAGCCCAATTTAAAGACCTTGTTTGCTTACCCCTATGCAATCATGTGTAAACCAAAACACCTTTATGAACAAAAGTGAATCTAGAGTCAATCCAACCCTTATAGATTGTGTCATCAAGGTATATGAGCTCGAGTGGGGACTATTGGGATCCATAAGATAGTACTAGCTCCCTCATAATCCCATTTTGAAGTTGATTCAACATCCTTCTATAAGGAATCAAGGGCACACTAGTAGCCTACATAAATAATAATGAGACACCATGTGCTTGGGTACTGTACGTGACCTACTATCCATTGCGTTTAATCTTCTCATGATTTGGTATCTGTAGTCTAACAAGGTGAAAATTATCAATTTTTTAAAATTACCTCGACTATCCTTGAGTTATAGATCCTCACATTGTTTGTTCAATAGACATATCTTATTAGCTCTTTAAGAGCTTATGTCAAGTTCCATTTAAAAAACTAATATGGTCATAGTTTACATGAACATACCTCCTTAGGATCACCCAAGGGGACACTTTGTCTCAAACCGATGAGATATCATGATGTCTCTATTCTGAATACCTATTTCTATCAACTTCCATCAATAGTAACCCAATTTACAAGGAATATATATGATCAACTTACGATCTTACCCGTAAGCCAAAGCCACTGCCAACTTTAGCACAAACTCAATATTCTTTCAAAATTAAAAAGCAACATAATGTAGTAGCTTGGTGAAGCATAACTACTTGATAGTCTTAATTCATGACTCACCATAAGTCCTATTTAATGTGTAACCATACACACTAGTGCACTCACAATGGAAACTCATCCCAATAGCCAAGACCAATCATCCTTTTAATTAGGAGGTAGTTCATTACAACCTCTAATGGGTTACTTAAGACCATGAACCGACTATGAACAAGTTATCTACTTGCAAAGAACCCATGGCTTGGATTTTCTATGCAATGTCTAATGCACGCAAGTCATATACAATGCAAGAGATGAAAGTCAGAATGCTTACAAGGCATAACATATGAAATTAGGATAGATAAAAGTGAAATGTAACTTTATTAATAAAACTCAAAATTTTGTTATATCATGTCATACTTTTAAAGCCTTTACCTAATATGATAATTGAATCTTGGTTAAAGTCTATTCCAAAAACACGTGTCTACCACATTGGATCAAAATCAAGATTTGGTTTTTGGCATTTTAAGCAAGTTTGTAGAAGAATGTCAAACATAATATGAAGAAAAAATGTCATTCCTTCAACTTCAAATTTGAAGATCAAGACAAATTCAAATGAATTTCTTTTCTTTTTTCTTTTTTTTTTCCTAAAAAACACTTAAGAAAGTTCTTCACGTACAAGTTTGGGTGAGAAAAAGTCATTTTTGGCCCTTGATTAAACTTTGTCCCAAGAACATGTGTTCATTGCCCTTAGTTCAAAATCAAGACAAGCACAAGCCTAAATTGTGCATGACACAAAAGAAAAAAAAATGTCCTTTAGCCTAAAATGACAACTGAGACAAAGGTTAAGATGTGTGCTTACAAGACTATAAAATAATTCAAAAAAAGAAAAAAAAATCTTTGAACTACATTATAATTTGATTAATATTTCTTGCTATGTAGGTAGCTTTTGAAATATATACAAAATTCTTAGTCAATGTTTCAAACAAAATGAGATTCTAATATCAATTAAGTTGTATTTATGAACTCTATTGAAAAAAAAAATGTCTAGTTTAAAAATTTATTTACTCCCTACATTCAACTTGTGTTCTTGAACAACCTTTCAATGGGATATTTGTTTACAGTTCATTATACTCTCAAATTAAGTTAATTATGGACCAACAAAAAAAGGTGAAATATATATGTATAATTAATTTAGAATTGGAGGTTAGCTTTTCAAGGGATATCAAAAGTTTTTTCATATCTTTAAAGAAACTTTAGCCTCTCTTCAAAGAATCTTCAAAATTTTCAAAGTATCTTTGTGTTGTCAAATCTTTAAATTTCAAGTTCCAAGATCCAAATTTACAGAAAAAAAAACCTCTTCAATTTAAGATCAAGTTGCTTAAACCCCTAGCTGATATTTTGCAAGTCAAAATAAAGTTAAGCTGAGGCCCAAATCACATCAAGGCTCAAATCACCCAAAAGATGAACACAACTAAAAACATAAGCCAAGTCAAGATTCAAAAATAAATTCAGTGAAGGCTCAAATTGAGTTAGTCATTTTAGATTAAGCTCCCTCAACCATTCATTAACAACAGAAAAACAAAGAACTATACCATAGAATAGAGATTGCACAGATACCATTCTCCAAATTATAATCCAAACACATCATGCCTCGTATTTAATTGCAAAACTCATCTGCTTATAGGGATGGAAATTGAATCCTAAGTATAAATTTTTAGCTTTACTAATGATGAGATTTCAACAATACCGGCTCATGAGGAACTCTTCCTCGATAGTCTATATTTTCTTTTACTTTAATTTTAGTAGCAAGGGAAGTTACTAATATGCTGGCGAGTTTGGAGCTGATACTTTTTAGGCAGATTCCAGCAGTTCCGGTTATCATGGGTGGGGGCTTAATGTCCAGGCTTGCTTTAGATAGACCTCATAAACTACATGATCTCTGGCCAGTTAAAAACATAAAGTCTGTAAAGGCTTTAAAAATTACATGACCTTGCCAGTTAACACACAAAAAGGACGTTATAAATCCCATTAGTTTTTAATACTCTATAACCTACAGGGTTGAAGGCACCTCTGGTGAATAAAAATCATAAGATTCACCAAGGGACGGTCACAAAATGCACCTTCTTTTCTTACTATATCACAAGTCCCCTCGTTAAAGTTAGCAAAACAGAAACCTGATTTCAGGATGGCATTGCATTTCTACCATGTTCTGAGATGACTTCTAATATCGATCAAAGAAGTTACATTCTAACTTGGCCTATAAAAGGGACATGACATTCACATATAGCTAGCATTAGTTACAGGACAGGGTTTGTAATCTTAATATATGCTTACCAGTATGGCTGTGGTTCCAGCAGTGTCCACCAAGATGAAGTTGTGGGGCATGTGCGCCCTCTTCCTCATCTTCCTGTGGCTATCGGCCTCTATGACAGTAGGCTTTCCCATCATCCCACACAAGGTGAGATGCCGGTCGGTCAAGTATAGTCCGTGCTACCTGATTTGGCACTTCTGCCCCATCCAGTGCCCCACAAGTTGTTTGGTTGACTGTATCATCTGCAAACCTGTTTGCAGTAAGTCATCTTCCCTGCCCCATTTGAGATGTATATATATGTAACTTAACAGCTCTTTATGCGACTCAGTAACTCTATATTGTGGAGTAGAAGCTCTATATTCAGTTATATTTACATTCTTTTTTGCCTTTAAAGCACTTGAAATATTTATTCTCTACCTCAAAAAATACTAACTATGCAATGAAATGTCTTATTATAATCTCTACAATGTTAAAAGACAACCGACATGAAACTCAATTTCCATGCACTTGTTGTAACCCCGCAATGCGCATAGCTTGAAATTTATTGCCCAGAAATAATTAGGAATGTGCCTTTATTGCTGTCTCTTTTCTACGTTCACGATATATTTATTTTGTACATTCGCAGGTTGCAATCTTCCTGGGGCAATTTGTGAGGACCCTAGGTTTGTAGGTGGAGATGGCATTACTTTCTATTTCCATGGCCGAAAAGATCAAGACTTTTGCATAGTTTCAGATACCAATCTCCATATCAATGCTCACTTTATTGGCAAGAGAAACCCTAATCTCAAAAGAGACTTCACCTGGGTACAGTCCATTGGAATAATGTTTGGCTGCCACAAACTTCTTGTTGCTGCTAAAACAACGTCAACATGGGATGACAATGTGGACCGCCTTGCTCTATCCTTCGATGACATACCAATCGACCTCCCCAACAAGGAAGGATCCAAGTGGCAGACCCCAATTGCACCACTTGTCTCCATAACGCGCACTGGTGACACCAACAGGGTTGTCGTTGAAGTCGAACAAAACTTCAGGGTTAGTGCAGTGGTCGTTCCAATCACAGCCGAGGAGTCTAGAGTACATAGCTACAATATAACTGATGAGGATTGCTTTGCCCACTTGGAAATTGGGTTCAAGTTCTATAAGCTTACAGATGCAGTGGATGGAGTGCTAGGGCAGACATATAGGAGGAACTATGTAAGCAAGGCAAAGATGGGGGTGCCAATGCCAGTATTAGGCGGTCTTCATAAGTTTTCATCTTCAAATATCTTTGCCACTGACTGCCCAGCATCTCAGTTTGGGAACCATGCCTTGCCAGAAAACAGGACTGGAGAGTATCCAAGCTTGCATTGCAGCAGTGGGCTAAAAGGGACTGGCGTAGTTTGCAAGAAATAGATCACTAGCAACTAAGGAATTCAAAATAACTGATCAAAGAAACCTTAATGGCATAGCTTTAAGCTCTGTGCTATTAGGGTAAGCACTTGTAACTCTTGCTCCAGGCTATATATATATATATATAATAAATGTTTCACTTATCTTTGTTTTGTGTGTCGTACTCAATGCTCTTATAACAAGCAAAATTAACTGGGTATATATTCCTCTATCCATATATATATATATATATATATATATTTCTTTTTTTTTCAATTTCAACCCTCTTTATTTTGTTTGCCTCCAAAAACATCATCTTCTCACTTATTTTATTAATTTCACTTTATAACACATTTATCTCTTCAATTCATTTTTTTTCTCTCTTTAACTATTTTATATCTCAAATAACTCAGTCTTGTTCTATTTGAGATATTTATCTAGATTAAATTTTATTTATTACAAGCATAACAAATGTAAATTTTTTATTAAGGATGTTCACTTGAATTGCACTAGAATTAAGTTCGATTTATAAAAAAAACTTAACCAGGGTTAAGTTCTCAATCATAATGGTAACATGAACTATATTATGGTTAAGTTTCATTTACAAATGATTTAATTGGGATGAAATTTTCATTTCTTCTACAAGGGAACTTAACAAGGGTTAACTTTTCGTTTTATCTATATAATAATAATAATAATACAATAAAACTTGATTGAGATTAAGTTTTTAATTAGAATGTTTATTTGGACCTAAATGTTAGATCATAGGACTCTATGATCTCATCCACACAACTTAAAAGTGTAAATGAAACTACAAAAAAAACCAAACAAAAAAACTACAAAAAAACCCTAATAAAAAAATAATCATAAAACACCCCAACCAAAATCCCACAAAAAAAATTAAAAAAAAAACTCCAACCAAAATCCCACCCTAAAAACCTCAACCAAAATCCCAATAGAAAGCATCTATGAAAAACCCGAACAGAAAACCTCAACTAAAAATAATTGTAAAAAATCCTAACAAAAAGCATTATTAAAGTTTAAACAAAATTGCTATAATAATAATAATAATGGAAAAAAAAACCACAGCTAAAAGCAACAACAAAAATCCCTAACAAAAAAAACTACAAAAACCCTAACAAAAATAAAGAAATAGATGAAGGATTTTGAAGATGAAAGAAAAATGAAAGAGATGCAGTTGATCTTTATCCGTTGATCTTTGTTATGGGTTTGAGCTTCACTGCAAAATTCACTTGAAAAAGGAAGAAATCATGGAGAGAACCAAGTATCAGAAATGGGAGAGAAATGACTCAGGAATGAGAAGAAAATATCATTTTTGAGAAAATAAAGAAAAGCATTGATGTCCAAATTGGGTCATTTTTTTTTAAAGAATAAATAAGGGAGGTCATTTTTCCAATTTCAAAAGTATTTGAAATGTTTTAACCAATTATCTCTAATATATACACACCCTAAGACTGGGACCTTTGACTGTTATTTTGTATTATTTATTCAATTTTCTCTAAAATATTCAATTTGCCCCTCACCAAAATTTTGATATATTGTTAATTTTATAAGGTCTTCGTAAGAGATTTGAGGTGATTTGGAATTCTAGCAACAAAAAAATTCTATGGAAACTACTAAAAATATCAAAGCAGCAATCCAAATTTTTAATGTTTTTGAATTCTAGCTCCATCTAAATTAATCTCCCTAATTTAGGATGGACCACTTGAGCTTACTCAAAGTTCTATTCAATCGTCAAATCCCAATTTTGATGTGAATTTTAATAATATTAACAACGGATTAAGTTGCTTTAGTGTGTTCGTAGTTAGTTAATAAGAGTTTAGTTATAAAATAGTTGAGTTTGTTTGTTCTATTAGATATATAAACAATTGTATATAAACATGAACCAAGAGAAGAAGAAACAAAGCTTTAGTTGATTTCATTTCCATCTCTCTTTATAGTTTCCTTTCTTTGTCATTTTAGATCCTGAAAAAAAAAATGTTTGAATTCCCTTTTTCTTTTTCCTTGTGTAACCTTAATTCTACATATGGAGTCCAATTCTTCGAAACTTTTAGCCATCCACTTGCAGTGAAGCTAAATGAAAACAACTTCCTGCAAACAAATCTTATTTGTTATAAAAGGACATGGACTGCAACACTTCATCCTAAAAAAGAACTCAACTCTTCTAAAATTTCTCAACGACAGTGACAAAGAATGTGGTAAAATCAATGACGCAAATCTTGTATGGAAACAACAAGATGATCAACCCTTGCTTTGTTGGCTTCTATCCTCCATAATGGAAAAATCTTAAGAAGCTATTTGTTTCACAATCTAAAGCTTATATTATGCAATACAAAATGTAGCTACAAACAACAAGGAAGAGAGGATCCACAATAATAGAATACTTTCTCAAAATGAAAAGTATCACTAATGCATTAGCTTCTACAAGATATGTTATCTTTGAAAAAGATCAAGTTTTATATGTTTTTACTGGATTAGGCTTGGAATATGATTGATTTATTATTTTTATAACCTTACGATATGAGATTTGTCATATGAAAGACATTTCTATGTTGCTATTAGCTCATGAAAGCATATTAGAATAACACAACATTTTGAGTGATACCACTTTTATGAATGTTAATGTTAAATTATATGATGAATCCATCTCAAGGAAGGAGAGTTTACCATAACAATCAATCTAGTAATGATAACAAAGCTAGTAATGATTTTATAGGCTGTCAACAAAATTTACAATCACAATCTTAAAGAAAAAAGGGAAGAGGATGTAGAAAATTCCATGGTAACACTAAGCCATAGTGCCAACTCTACAACAAGATAGGGCATACTGATATCCAGTGCTACTATCAATTTGATCAAAGCTTTCAAAACCCAAGTCATAATCAGATGATTGTAATGTTAGCAACACCTAAAACTATGGTAGATCCACACTGGTTTTAGACTTTAGAACAACAAATTGCTTCACACCAAATCTAAATAACCTGACCATCAAGTCTTAATTTAATGATATAGAAAAGATATACATAGGTAATGGTGAAGGTCTAAACATATTTCAATATCAAGCCTCAGAAGCCTTAAGAATTCAATTCAAGATTCTATGAAGTAATTTCATCTACAAAGAATAAAGATATCATTGTACCTAAATTTGTAAGTAATGATGTCCACACTCTAAGTAACCACCAGAATAATTCAACACCTACTATATAGGCTCTAGTAAGTATTTTTCAATCTCCTTCCACAACTAACTTGTGGCATAAACAATTGGGGTACCCTTCCCTACAAGTTGTAAAGAGTGTCCTTGATAGTTGTGATATCCTCTTCCCTAAGAATAAAGAACAAATTGTTTGTACAACTTGTTAACTAGGCAAAAGCCACATGTTTCCTTTCAACCCATCAACAACTACATCTGCAATACCTTTAGAATTGGTTCATGCTAACATTTGGGGTCCTACTCGTTATCACTCATCCACATGCTATAGCTATTACATAAGCTTTGTGGATATATAGTTTTAGTCATTATAAATCACTAAAAGGAAAAAGGCCCTTGTTGACAATTTTTCACCGTTAAGATAAGGTATATCTGTCAAGATAGGTTACTATTCATAAATGTTATCTATGCCAGTGTCAAGAAAAGTCTAAAGATACCTTGACATATCCATATGTCAAGATTTCTCTATTTCTACTAATGATGAAATCTTAATAGTATGATATCTATCAATGTTTTGTTTACTTCTGTCAATGTTGAATTTAACATATGACAAGATTTCTTGATCTTATGTCAAGGTTAACTTACTCTTCTGTTAAGGTTACTCCAACAAGTGTCAAGGTCAGACGTCATATATGTCATGATTAATCCCACTTATGTCAAGATTTCTAAATATATATGTCAATGTTAGATTTTATATATGTCATAATTGCTTTATATATGTCAATGTTTGGTATCACATATGCCATAGTTGCCATTGCACATGTCAATATTGGGCATGAGACATATGTCAATATAACTTATGAAAATTTTAATATTATTTTATTATAATTTTTAGTTTTTAATGGAAAATGAACATGTTATATACCATATGAAACCTATCTTGAAATTAAATTTGGTATATTTTTAATTATGATAATTACAATCAAGTCCTTAAAATAATTTAAATACATTACTATTTAAGGAAAAAAAATATTACATATACATTAAATATTAAGAACACAATTCCATAAATCTTTTTCAAGTTACTCTCTATTTTCTATATACAAACAAAACCTAGCTAAAAACATTCAATTAAAATAATATACAAACTTAAATTGAAAAGTACAACATTATCTTCATAAGAGGTGCTCTTCGTTTCTGCATCGATCATTGTCTTCTTCTTGATGTATTTCTTAGATACCTAGTAGAATAAACACAGAATTAATAGAAAAGTAAGTAACAAATACAAAAAAATTAAAAGATTTTTTTTTTTCATAGGACAATAAATATACTAACCTTCAATATCACAAAGATAAATGAATACAATTATTGACCTTTAATATCATCAATTGTAATTGAATTGACTTTGTGATTTTAGATTCAATGTAAAACATGGTGGATATTCAAACTCACATATCCTCTGAGATGAAGCCTCATGATCGCTTGCCATTGAAATGGAGGGAAGAACTATGTTGGACATTAACGACATGACTAGTACCAAAAGCACCATTTAGTCAATCCATTGAATTCCGTGTGTGCAAATTATCAGAAGACTTACCAACAATAAAATCTGCCCATTTTTTAAGGTTCCATACTAATCAAACTAGGAAGGTGCCTTCTGGGGACTAATACGAGAATGCTCAACTCTTGAAGAAACTGAATTATTGTTATGGGAGTCATACTAAAGTCTTCATATAGAAGATCATCATCATCACAGGAGGCCTTTTGTCCTAAAACGGCATAACTTGGTAGTTGGTGAATTCACAAGGCTTGTTTGGTCTACACTGAATGATACAGGGTTCAAAGCAGGCACTGGGGAGGATGCCATCCAAAGATCAGACTTAGCAATATATTCTCAGGCATTTGATCTACCAGCCACAATCATTAATGTTATTATTTACCAGAGGCAGTAAACAACTACCAACAGTGTTTTCAGTCAAGCCCATTAGGACCACTCCTTGCTCCCAATTATAATCATCCACAGAAGGGAATTCTAAGACAGAAGACCAGATCCTAGAAAGTTCAGCTGTCATATTAAAGAAACAAACTTCATCCTGATCCTCATTATTGGACATGAACCCACTTGACAGGAGCTTGTTCAAGAACGAAATACGATGGTTCCAAAAGAATGTTCTAGCAGCAACTTATTTCTCCTCCACTTCATTCCCAGCTACAATATTTGGATGATCGGCTAAGCACTCCAAAAAACACAAGCACACTACGCAATAGGAAGCTTGCACAAAGATCACGCAACTATAGGCACCTCTCAAGAATGCAACCCACAAACTCAAAGACAACAGTAAATACATTCTGAAGTAGAACTGAACGTTGCAAGATTTCTGCATAGGAGTGATTTTAAGTTTCCCTATTCACATTGTGAACTACGAATATCAAAGGGGCTATAAGCCTGACAGTCATAAGCCTATTTTAAAGCAGCACCAGAACCAAACTTGTGCTCCTCTTTGAGCTCTCCTTACTATCCTCAATGGTAGAAGGCTTACAACAAATGCAACTCATTATACCCCAAATCAATCTAAACAAACCCCCAGGAAACAACAAGAGAATTAAGGGTATCCATGTGTTAACAGAAACAAACCAACAAACAAACAAGTCCTCCAAACCACGCACAATTTCATGAGTTATCCATGTGCATATAAATGGTGAGGAAAAAGACCAAGACCATATTTAAAAAAAAAAAAAAAAAAGAATAGAAATATTGACCCCCCGAGGCACAATGTAAAGCTAAAGCATATTCAGATTACTTCCAAACCAAAACCAACTAAACAAAGGTAAATCAACAACAACAAACCCATGAACAGATCAGAAATCCAAACGTACAACCTGATATTCACACCCAACCAAGCAATCCACAAAAAATAGCAAGAAGAGAGGAAGAATCACATGATAATGAAGAAGAACAAAGAATCCACAACAGCCATACCTGAGAAACTCCTCTCAAGCGAAGCTCACTTAGCTTCCCAGTTCCTTTTCTTCCCCCCGGAACTAATAAAATCCCAATTCATCCATACTTATCTCTTGCTTGAAGCCCAATCAATGGTGAAGCATGACCTCAACAATCCTAAGGTTCAACAAAACTTAATGGTTCTCAAAGAACCAACCTGCTTATGTGTGCTTGATACTTGGCTCAACCAAATGAAACACAAGGCCCAAGTACTTAAATATTATAACATCAAGCCCATGTACCAAATAATTTGAAGCCCAATCATAAAGCAAATGAGACCCAAGCCCATATAAAAATTAAATTAAAACTACCACAACAAGTACTATAGAGATCCAAGGAAACTTACCTACGTCTCTTGAAGCCCTAAGATGAAGAATGAAGTGGCAACCACGGAGATGGTGGTGCTGATGGCGATCCAACAAAAGTCAATGTGTAGTGCAGGAGGTACCAAGGCTATGGGCTGCAACAATGGTGGCTATGATGGTGACAGAACATCAAGAATCGCGTTGGGGTTATGGCGAAACAACAACAACCGCGTCGAGACTGTGGCAAAACATCGAGAAGCATGTTTGAGTTGTAGCGAACATGGGAACAACAACCATGGGTGAATAGAAAGATGGTGGCATGGTGGGTGTGGGACTCATGGATGGTAACAACATGGGAGATGGATGTCGTGGTGTAGGGTTTGCCATGAATATGAGGATGAGAGGATGAAAAAAAAGAGAAGAAAGAAGAAAAAAATAAAAAAAGAAAAAAAAAAAAGAAAAAGGGAAGATGGGGAAGATGGGGTGACTGTTAAGTGGAAGGAAATGGAATAGAGGGGGAAAAAACTTATATATTGAGTTTTTTTATGGCTCAGGCAAAAACATAAATGTAATGGACCCAAACTAAATAAAATGGGCTTAAAATATTTTAAAAGAAATGAGTCTATGGATTGATTTTGTGGGTCTACAGTTAGTTATAATGTCTAAATACTAATTAAGTTATTCTTAGTAGATTTAATGTCTAATTAAACACATAAATAATAATTTAATTACCTAATACTTATGAGACCTGACACAAGTTAGTGGCAATATATTTTAATTCCAACAATTAGAAATATAGAGAAATAACTTAGTGTCTTATCCAAAATATTAAAATAAGATTATAGGTATAGTTTTCAATATATTGACATTATTTTTAAAATGGAAACATTATCTTATCCTTTTTAATCACAAATTTATATTCAAAATAATAATAAATATGCTTGTAAAAACTACCAAAATTTGATAAAATTGCCTTAAATTAGGATTTTTTTTTTCAATAACTCAACCTTAATAAATTAAAATAAAATAGGCTTACTTTCACTTACAAATTATATGTTAAAGTGATGCAACCAAATATTCTAATCCTAACATATTAATTTATTAAATATTTATTAACTTATAAATTTCTATTAAGGTTGTATCATTATAAACCATATAAAAATTTAGCAAATGCATAATGTCACTATTACTTTTATTTAGGCAGAAAAGATTAACTATACTTTGACTAATAAATTTTTAGTCAAGATTGCATATCATTAAACCATGGAAAATTTAGCAAATAATATATATATGTCATTATTGCTTTCATTTCGGTACCTTGACATATGAACATATTAATTATAGATTGACTTATAAATTATTTGTCAAGGTTGCATCATCATAAGTCATGGAAAAATGCAATAACTATTATATATATGTCATTATTGGTTTAAACTAAGTTGTATATGTCATCATTGTTCATTTAAATAGACAATCTTCACATATATTATCTTAAGTCAAGATAATATATGTCAATAGTGACCTTTTTTTCTTGTAGTGAGTGGATTTATCTACTAAAGACAAAATTTGAAACTCTCTACTTTTACCAAGTTTAAACGATAGGTTAAACTACAATTTGGGCACTAAATTAAATTGTTTCAAATAGATTATGGGGGTGAGTCCAAAGATTTTATTCCATTTTCAATCTTGTGGTATTCTAATTTAGAATTCATGTCTCCACACATATGAGGAAAATTGGGTTGTTGAACACAAACATAAGCATATAATGGAAATGGGACTCACCTTACTAGCCCAAGCAAGTCTTCCACTAAAATTTTGGGATTATTCATTCCTTACTACAATATACCTTATAAACAAAATGCCTACTTTACTTCTACATCAACATTCACCTTTTGAGGTTTTATTTAAACAAAAACCTCACTATCACTCTTTGAGAGTTTTTTATTGTTGGTGTTATACCCACACTAGACCTTATTATAGGCATAAACTTGAGTATTAAACTATTCCATGTATCTTCTTAGGGTACTTTGATCATCATAAAAGTTTCAAATGTCTTGCCTCTAATGGACGCCTTTATGCTGCTCAAAATGTTATATTTGATGAATTTGTTTTTCCATAAGCCATGCTATCTCAAACAAAAAACAAAGCTACTCAAAAAACCCTCTAACCTATCACTACACCATTGGTTATTACTCATGCTCCTATTATTTCATCAGAACACACAACCTTTAGATTTCATGTCACTTGAGTAAAGTCCTAATAGAAGAACATTAGAATCTCTTCCATTAGTTACTCTGGTTTGTTTACAACATCAAAATGAAACCAATGTCAAAACATGGAATATCCAAACCTAAATCCTTTATTTGTGAATAGAAGCCCAAGATTCCAAAATTGTTGCTAGAGAACCTCATACTCTATAAGAAGTTCTATCTAAGCAAGTGGAAAGATGCAATAGATGAGGAATATCAAGCATTATGTTCAAATCACACTTGATCACTTGTTGCACCACCAGAAAATCAAAAAGTTGTGGGATGCAAAAGGGTATTTAAACTGAAAAGAAATATAGATCATGGTTTAGTTCAGCAATGTAAGGCAAGATTGGTGGTTAAAGGCTTTCACCAAGTTCCAAGATTTGATTTCACTAATACATTTAGTCTGGTAATCAAGCTAACAACTATATGACTTATACTCTCCATTGCTCCTACACAAAAATAGGAACTAAGGCAACTAGATTTTAATAATGCCCTTTTCAATGGTGTTCTAAAAGAGAAAATCTTCATGGAAAAACCCTCAAGATTTATCAATCAAGGTAATTCTCATATGGTTTGTGAACTACATAAAGCTTTGTATGGCTTGAAAAGCTTTATGATGTATTGGCTAATTTAGGCTTTGAGTTCTTTAGAGTAGACTCTTCTTTGTTTACAAAATTGGTGTGTGTAGACTCAACTTTTGTACTTGTTTATATGAATGATGTAATCATCACTGGGAGTCCTTCTTCACAAATTGAGGAGGTAATCAAGAAACCAAATGCATTCTTTTATCTAAAGTATCTTAGTAAACTCCATTATTTTTTTGGGAAAAGAAGTGACCTAAACAAAACAAGCCATGATTTTTTCACAAAATAAATATATCAAAGATCTAATTCAAAGGGCTAAAATGGATAAAGTAGTCTTTACCTATTCCATTAGTTAGTGGGATACAACTTTTAGCATTTATAGGTGATATATTTAGCAATTTCAAGCTCTATAGAAGTATTGTAGGAGCCTTATATATGTATGTAACTATTGTCAACCTAAAATTAATTACCTTTACAATGACTTGTGTTTGTCAATTTATGCAATGTCACCTTGAATCTCATTGGAAATTTGTAGAATACATACTTTGCTACCTAAAGGGAACCGTTGAATGTGGTATTTGATTCAGGCAAGCTAAGTACTTCACTCTTGAAGCCTTTTCATATGCGGATTGGGCATCCGACCTAGATGATAGAAAACCTACAACTAGATATAGTATATACTTTGGTCCAAATCTAATAATTTGGAGTGCCAAGAAACAAATCATAGTTTCCAGATCATCTATCGAAGTAGAATTTAGGAGTTTAGCAAGTGTTGCTACAAAAGTCACATGGGTTCACTAAGAGACTAACTCACTGTTGTTAAACATCCATCAAGTTTGAGAGGGCATGTTAACAACTAATGAAGTTGCTTCAAGGTGTTCCTAGTTAGTTAATAGGAGTTCATTTTTAAAATAACTAAGTTTGTTATTCCTTCTATTAGACATATTAACAATTATATATAAAATTAAATTCAAATAAGAAGAAACAAAGCTTTAGCTTATTTTATTTTTATCTCTCTTTATGGTTTCCTTTCCTTCTTAGTTTTCTTATTAATACCATGAGGACTTTTATAACTTTTGAATACATTGAATTTTGAGAAGGATAACATATATCCTATTTCATGTATCCAAAAAATATCTCTTTCATGTCCTGGATTCTTTGTTTCTTTGTTTAGTTTTTCTTTTCCTTTTTTTTTTTTTAAGAAAAGAAAAACCAACTTATAGAATTACCAAAATATTCTCATTTTTTACCTCCCTCCATTCGCCCAAGGTCTAATCCTAAGCCATTTTCCTTCGTCCTCTCATTTCCTTTCTTTCCCCTCATCGTTTCATCTTCTTTTCCCTTCCAACTTGTTAGAAGTTATTAATATATTTAGTTACTATATATTTATTATTTAACCACTATATCTCTTATTTATTTAGTTGCTATATTAGAATTATTTTCTTTCTTTTTAGACATAAGGATAAATTAGTCTCTATTTTCTTTATTAGGCATATTTAAATTCTAATAATGTTATACCTATTTTCAAGAGAATTCATAATGAGAAATCCTATATTTTCTTTTCTCTCTCTCTTTTTTTTTTTTCTCTTTTTTGGATTTCAACATGGTATCAAAGTAAAATTGATCTTTAATGGGACTTTTTATTTATGATCTCATGGAAAAGAGTTTAATCTCATACACTGCTTTTATATCTATTTGATCATGGAATTCATTTTTTGTAGTATGTGATTATAGGATATTGGAATGAGTGATCGCAACATTCTTTTCCTATTTGATCTTGGTAATTGATTTCATATTTGTTTTCTTTGGTTCATATCCGTTTTCTCTTATTTGGTGATTATTTGTTATTTATTCATAATGACTGGTGAACAAGATGATTCCCTTCAATATATTAATGTGAGATTGGATGAAAAAAAAAATATTCGTGTTGAAGTGTGTGATGAAGTTTTCTAAAGGGCAAAAAGATGCGCGGTTATATTATTAAAATTTATGCAAACCTATGAATGAAAAGGATAAAAAATTATGTAGAACAGTTAGATGTTTGGGAAGTAAGCAATTTGAAAATTATCACTTGGATCAACAACTCCATTGATAATTTGCTAGACATATAATTGGTGAAGTATGAAATTGTCAAGAAAATCTAGGAACATTTGGAAAGATTGCATAAAATTTCCAAGGAGATCTAAGAACAATTGAAAAGATTATATACGCAATCTAATTTTGCATTCCTTGTATTTGTTTGTTGGATATGAATTCAAATTTTGTTTCTTTGTTTGTTGGATATCAATAAAAATTATGTTTGTATCTCCTTTTTCTATGTCATTGGATATAAATCCAAATTCTATTTGTCTCTGGCTATTGGATATGAATCCAAATTTTGTCTATCTTTCCTTCTTTTATGTTGTTAGATATGAATTCAAGTTTTATATATCTTTCTTTTTTTCTATAGTTTTGTGTTTGCTTCTATCTCTTTTCCTTAATCCGTCATTCCTTGATAGTTTTGTATCTACTTTTTTTTTTTTTTTTCTATCTCCTTGATAGTTTTAGTTTTATATCTTCTACTACTTCTTTAAGCATATACCTTTTCTATTCCTACTAAGTTTTATAGTGTCTCTAAGTCTGAATTTGTTTACACTAATTATTTAGATATTGATACTTTGGTTTTTGATTGTCATGCTCCTTCCTTTCCTCCTACAACTAAATATTAATATATTTAGTTACTATATATTTATTATTTAATTATTATATCTCTTATTCATTTACTTATTATATTAGAATTATGTTCTTTCTTTTTAAAAGTAAGGGTAAATTAATCTTTATTTTTTTATTAGTCCTATTTAAATTTTAATAGTATTGTACCTATTTTCAAGAGAATTTATAATGAAAAATCCAATTTTTTTTCTCTCTCTTTTTCTCTTTAAATCTTTTTTGGATTTCTACACAACTTTCATCCTCATCTTTAAATTTAAATTTAATAAAATAAAATAAAGGAAAGTTTGTAGTATCCATGGCAGCATGACCATGGTAGTGCTACAGTCATGCACCATGACCATGGTGACCATCGTGGCTATGATACCACGGTAACTACTCTACGATTATGGTGTGACCACGATGGCGCTATCTCTCTCTTTTTCTCCCACCCTTTGTTTTTTTGTTTGTTTGTTTGTTTTTTTTTTTTTTTTTTTTTTTTTTTTGTGGGAGTGTGGAGTGTTGGGAGAAAGACAACGAAGTAGGAAGGGTAAGAATAGATGAAAATTGGTTAAGTTTGATATTTGGGTGGCTAGGAATGCAGGATTATGGTGTGGCCACAATGGCTCTCTCTCTCTCTCTCTCTCTCTCTCTTTGGTTTTTTTAGCAAGAGTACAACAAAGTCCGAAGGGTAAGAATTGATGAAAATTGGTTAGGTTTGATATTTAGGTGGATAAGGATGGAGGATTGTGGTGTGGCCACCATAGTGCTCTCTCTCTCTCTCTTTTTGTTTTGGCTTTGTTTTGTTTTTTTGTTTGTTTGTCTTTTTTTTTTTTTAATTTTATTTAGGAGTCACTACAAGAAAATGTATTTTTCGTGACAAAAATTTAAGGGCGAATTCTACTTTTGTCACTAAAAGTAACTTTTACCGATGAAATTTTAGATGTTGTCAATAATGCCAATTTTCTACAAACTTTTCCTAACGAATTTGAAATTTTTGTCGTTGAAAGATGTGGCGGGAAAATTTGACGTTCTTTTTTTTTGGCGCAAATACTTTTGTGACGAAAATAAACTATTTCCCTATGAAAATATTTATTACTAATTATAATTTTTGGTGATGAAAATAATTTCCTCACTGAAAGTTACAACTTTTATCTATTTTTGCTTACAAAATGGTTTCATTGGTAATTATATTATTTCTTGACAAATTGAGTAATTTTGTCACCAAATAATGTTATTAAATTGTGATATTAATAAAGAATATTAATAAATAAGTAGATGATTTATACTATGAAATAATATAATATATATTTGTTGACACTTAATATTTATACTATAATATTTTATTTATATAAATAATAATAAAAATTAAGGATCCATAAAATTAAATACTAGAATGTAGATTTATTTAAATTTAAATGTTCTATCATGTAATAATAGTATTGTTATGAAATAACAAAAATGTAAATTATTTAAGCAATTAATATTTATAGTGTAATATGTTATTTATATTTTTATGTATATAAATAATAACAATAGATAATCCAAGATATGTAAGATTACATCCTATGATATAAATTTATTTAAATTTCAATATTATTATATGGTGCTACACATACATAAATACTACTAAATGATTTTTATTATATTAGGTAAAAGTTATCCATACAAGTCCAATGTAGTATTAAATTTATGTTAGCTATCTATGAATAAGTTATAATCCTCTAATTTGTTATCATTCAAAATTATACCTTATCCACTCAAGAAGTAAATTTATACTAACATTTAGTTACCTAGTTTAAATTAATAGATTTTTTTTTAATTATTACTTGGTTTTTAAATAATTGGTCAAAATTAAATTTCTCAAATAAATTGTCTAGTGTCTATAAAAACATTCTACCTACATAAAATTCCAAATATTATTTATGTGTACGAAGATATCATATATTATTAATAAATAAATAAGTATAATTTAAATATTATATGATATAATATATTGCAAGTACTATATATGTCTAGCTCTATTTTCATATTTACAAAATAAAAAATGTCTAATATATATAGCACATGTGAAATTCTATATAAATATCAAGTTTTTTAAAAAGTTTTCAACCACATCTTTATTAATAATTGGTTATTTTATTTTTTTATTAATCAATTATATATTTATTATTTTTAATTATTAATTACCAATTTATCAAAATTGATTAGTTATTAAGAATAAAATCTTAAATTATACCGCAAAATAGTAACTTCTATGGCTACTAACTTGTAAAGGAGTTTTTATACTTGTATGCACTTTTAATCAAATATTTAAAACAAATATAGTTATAAAAATAATTGAAATATATCATAAATTATTATATGATTTATATTTATAGTGTTTCATTATGTTTGATATTTTTGTTTGGAATAGATGAGAAAGGGAAAGAAAAAAAAAATGATGTAAAATCCTAATTTCATTTTGATCATTATTTTATTAATGTCAATATGAGTATTACACTTTGGCATTCTCCTAACATTGTCTTTCAATTGTACTTTTATTTTATATTTCAAATTTATCACTTTAATCCATAAGTCTGGAATTGAATTTATTCTAGCTATTAATAAACTATAGTCCTCTAATTTGTTCTCATTCAACATTAAGTTTGTTTAGCGGTGACAAAATTTGATATGACTTGTCAATATGACTTGAATCTAACACCATTTCATGATTTTGGGTTGAGTATAGTTGAGTTCAAGTCAAATTCATGTCGACTTGCATACCTTATTTAATAAATAAATAGTGTTGGCCGTATGAGGGGGGCCAATGACCACCCTAATGGACTATGGAGAGTGAACTTAAATAATATAAGGTCTCTGTTTTGATCACCAATTGGTTTTTAGAACAAATGAGGGTCTTGTCATAAAATACTTTGTGGTTAAGCATGTTGTAGCCAAAGAAATCTTAGGATGGGTGACCTACTGGGAAGTACAGAGCACCTCGATCAACAAGTGATATCACAATCTGGTCATATGTTTGACGGGTGAACTAGCACTGTGGGAGAATGGCGAAAACCTGGGGGTGTGGCCAAGTCAACTAACAGAATAGAGATGGTAGGCTATCACCGACGAAATTAATTTGTTACCAAAAATATTTGGCAACAAAAATAAAATTCGTCAGCATTAAATATTGACGACTTTTGGGACAAATTTTATTTTTTTCGTGACAAAAATTCTTACTTTTGTCGATAAAATATTTCATTAGAAAACACCTTCAGTGACAAAATTTTATTTCATCAAGGAAAACTTTGGGCAACGAAATAAGATTTTTGTCATGAAACTTTTAGCGACGGGTCTAGGGCGACGAACAAGGCACGAAAAAATTTTCGTTTGGAATGTTTTTGTAGACAAAATTTAGACTTTCAGTGACAAAATATTTTATCGCTGAAAGTCAATTTTCTTGTAATGAGTGGGGAGTGTTGGGAGGAAGACAGCGAAGTAGGAAGTGTAATAGTAGATGAAAATTGGTTAGGTTTGATATTTGGGTGGCACCATGGCTCTCTCTCTCTTTGGTTTTTTTTTAATTTTTTTTTAATTTTTTTATTTTTTATGGGAGTGGAGAGTGTTGGGAGGAAGACAACAAAGTAGAAAAGGTAAGAATAAATGAAAATTAGTTAGATTGGATATTTGGGTGACCAAGGATGGAAGTAAAAGATGAGTACATTTCCATAAATTCAAGTATCCTTTTTTTGTTTTAAAAACACAAGGAAAGGCGGGATACAAAAAGGGATTTCTTAAGTACCTACATATATAATTACCTTCTCATTATTTGATCATTTGAAAGTTTTGCTGTCATACCTCTACGATCCATCCAACAATATCAATAAGACTCTGCCTTTTAATGAGAATTTAAATATTCCCTTAGTTTGGCCGCTTAGAATTAGGGTGAAACCTTTTAGTATTAATTTGGAAATCGAGACAGTATGAAGCTTTGAATACAAAATACTCATTTTCCCTTCATTTTTTTTTTTTTTGGAATTTTCTTGAAGTTTGTCTTTGTACCGACTTAGACCACTGTATGACACCAAAACACGTAGAGCCTTAATTTGCTTGGTAATATATAATAGTAAAACATAATATTTATATTATTAAAAGACAATACTTGAATGGTCAAATATTATATTTGATGAAAATAAGTGTACAAAATTTTAATTGTTTTAAATAGATGTATGAAGTTTAAATTTTATAAACTTTGGTTCCCATTTTGTGATTTTTTTTTTCAATAAGTGAGTGAAAACATACTTTTCAAAAATTTAAAAAATAACAATAAAAATTGAAGACCCAAATTTATTGACATTGCTATATAACCCTTAGTGGAGAAGAGTCTGGCCCGAGTTGAAACACCACGCACCCAAAAAATTGGGCTCTAAGGCTGGGCTATTGGTGGACACAACTGCCGCTGATTTACAATCATTTTGGATAGCGTATATGGTAGGCTATGTTCAAGACTGGGTTTATATTTTTTTCACGTGCATAGAAGAAGATCGCTTTAGATCCCAAAAGAGAAAAGGGCAAAAAGAAGTGAAAAAATATATATATCGTAGGTGCACATGTAAATATATAATAATAGCTAGCCAAATATTTCCTATAAATGGAACCCACTTATATCAGTCGTTGGAAAGTTGTTCACCTTAGCTGTTTAAAGAACCAAATTATATATAGCTTCTAGAGAATTAATCCATACACGTCACCAGCACCATCCTTGTAAATACTAATCAAATCCTTAAAGAATCTGACTTTCCATACATAACATAATATAATATATAAACTCTTCTTAATTACTATAACGACTATCACTGCTATTCATATATAGCAATTGATAACCCTATAAATCTATTGGTAATAATCATATGAGACAATTGTATTTTGGACCCAGTTGGGTCTAAAAATTAAGTTTTGATTCATATAATTAAGTTCATCGTTTAAGCCTAAGACTAAAGGAAGTGTAAAAATTGAGAAGAAGAATATGAATTTTTTATCTTTTTAAAAATAAAATTTGCTCACTATGAAAAAAAAAAGTAGAAAAGTATTAATTTAAATTTATTTTTTTGTAAACTATAAAATTTAATATAATTTAGTGATTTCGAAAAAAAAATACATCATTTTCCAAAAAAATAAAAATAAATTATTATTATTATTTAAAAATCAAACATCTTGAAAAATATATATTTTAAAAATTGTGTATATAAAAAATAACTAAAAATATGTCAAAATAATTTTTTTTAAATGATATATTTTTATAATATATTTTTTAAAAATGTAGTTTTCTAAAAATAATAATTTTTCAGAATAATTATTAAAAAAAGATTTAAAATATAAAAAGTTTGTGAAACATTGTGGTAGAAAATAGTTTTAAAGGGTATATTGGTTTTTTCATATTTTATATCCTTCCCATCAATTATGCAATTTATATAGATCAAAACTTAATTTTTGGGTCCAATCGATTAAAAGGCAATTGTCCTTGATCACATTATGAGAGTGATTTCAGTAGAGAGAAGTTGGACCGCACATTAGATAGTCTCATAAGTCGCTTTTCCTCATCAATGCACGATGCCCACTGGAAAAGTGGCATATCCAGAAGAATTATGTCAAATTTAGGAATCATTTTGGTGTAGAAACTGTCATTCGATCTTATGAAATCTGATTTTTGTCATTTCTTTTTGGAAAGTCGATCGATTCCTTCTAGTCCTTGGGGTTCCAGCAAAGATGTGTATTAGGCCAATCAATTTTATTCTTTTAATGAGTTGGGCACAATGAAAATAATGGGAATTCAGTTAGAAACTTAGATCTGTAAGCTCTATTGCTCCCAGCTTTTCTTTGTAATGGAACAAGACAGGTTATTCAAGAAAAGATGAAATCAAAAGTGGTGAGGGTGATGATTATCATCAGTATAATAATGAGAAGATATTTGCAAGCATTTCCTCTGAACGTGGCCAATCTACAAGAATGATGTCAACCATGTGGCTGACTATCTCCAAAGCAAACAATTGTGACTTTTAAAAACTAATTGGGCATCTCCTCAATAATATAGCCTATCACAAGAACAATATTTCAAATTTGTGGCTAACTTGAATGCAAAAAATTGAGATCATTTGTGAACGCCAAGATACTTAGAAATTTTCAACTTCCTTGATCTAGCAAAGTCTACCCTTACAAATGGATTGTCATTTTATATATTTTCTCACCTTTATAAAGGCGTTGCTACCAAGCATTAAGGAGGGCCTAAGAAAGTTGGAGAAAGCTGTATACAGAAGTGAAGAAGCCCATTTGATGCCTGGGAAGCATTTCTAGGAATGTTGATAAATGAAAGGGAAACAAACGAGGACTATTGTTTAAGAGAAGTAGGTGAAACTCAACGGCTTCCTTTGGGCAATCGTTATAAAAGTACAGCTAAAAGAGTCTTGGTTAGAATGACACACTGAGCCAGAGTGGTCCTGGAGAATCATTAGTCTTGGTTAGAATGACACACTAAGCCAGAGTGGTCCTGGAGAATCATTTTGTGGTCCTTGTTCTACAAAAGCAACTTCCACTGTTGAGACACTTGGATATGAGAAAGGAAAGAGAAAGCAAAATCCACTCAAAACTCACAAGCATGTGTCTTTGTGTATTTATGGGGTCCTTTTATGAGCATATGAATTATAGGTATGTATTGGGACACTTTTAAAAGCATGAAACCAACATTGAACCCTTAACGGATAATGTTATTGCTTGTTACCTATAATTCATGATGATATTTTCTAATATATGAACCTAATAAACCATGGATACCGTCAAATTAAATGCACTCATCAATGATGTTTCAGACTATTCAATTTTACCCTAGCTATTAGCTTTTCTTTTTTAATAGACAAGACCGATAATAAATGTTCATGTTTTATTTTGTCCCTTTTTTCTTTGGATGAAAATTTAGAGCGTCTTTAGCCGTGATAACATTTCTAATATTTCAAAAATAAAAAATTTTAAGTGTTATAAAAACTAAAAATACTTATAATCACTATCAAACACAATCTTAATGTCATATGAAATGAGTAGTTAGAATATGTTTAGTACAAATTGAAAGTGTTTCTAACCTTTTGATATAATAACTAATGGACTTGCATGAATAAAAGGCCTGAGTGAGAATTAAAATGGGCTATTTTTGTATGTCTTATATACTTAGTACAATTATTTTATACATTCAATGCAAATATCTTGTATATAATATGAAAATGGAAACAAATTGAAGATAAAATGTGAATAGATCGATGTGCAAATACTATTCACACTATACAATATCTAATCAAGTTTCATGGACGAAAGGCCCAAGTATGACTCAAAATAGGCTACCTTGTATAATCAATGTAGTTGCCTTGTATTAATATAAAAGCTTAGTATAAATATTTATATTTAACTTTAAACATAAGAAATAATATGACTTAATATATAAAATACATTGATTAATAAATGATAAGTATTAAACTTTCATAAACCACTCATATTTTATTTTAATTTTTATTAATTGTGACGCTATTTGTATTTTATTTGAGGTATTAGTAATTGTGATATCTTATGTGAGAGATAATCATTAAATAAAAGGTTTCATCATTTTCAACCGCTTTATATTTAGTTATTTGAAAAAATATAATTTACTAAAAATTGAGGATGAAAAGACTAAGCAAGATCTTTATGAAGTGTTTAAGAAATCTGTTGTTAAGCCGGAAGTTAAGAAGACTATAAATCCTTATTACCTTAATGAAATCTTAAACAGGTTTGACCAACAGTCTCCCAAAGAGGTAAGCATAAAAGATCTTCATGAAGAAGTAAGGCAGTATAGGAAGAAAATCAAGGAGTCAAGGCAATTCACAAGTTTAGGTTTCTCGGACCTCCAAGGACAAATCAATAGAATTGTCAATAACTAGGAAAATCTTGTGGAGATTCTAGAATCTTCACAAGTTAATGATGATGAGACAAATGTTTTTTTGAATACTGTTAGTAGGGTGATCTTCCAGAGGTGGGAAGTCTCCCTTACTATATTAGTCAAAGATAAATTTGTCTTTAACATTGTTGCTTTGATTGATTCAGGTGCAGCCGAGAATCGCTTTCAAGAAGGTCTTGTACCTATTCAATTTTGTGAAGAGACTAGTCAATCTCTATTTGGAGCCAATGGCAAAAGACTTGTCATTAAGTATAAATTAACAGATGTTCATATTCATAACCATGACATCTATATTAAGCAAACTTTCATTCTTGTTAAGGACCTTAAGGAGAAAGCCCTTCTAGGAATCCCCTTCTTAAGCTCTATTTATCCCATGTGGGTAGATAACCAAGGTATAAGAACAAAGCTCTTTGATAAAGAAATTCTTTTTGAATTTGCCAATCTACCTGTTATAAACACCATTCCTTGTGATCAAGAAATTAATCTTGTTGGAATAGGTGTTCCACCTAAGATAATAGGTACCCAACTCATTCATAATCTCATTGAAAAAGATATTTTAAGCACTCCTTTATGTATTTCAAAATTTCAAATTGATATTTTGAACCAAGGATTTTTATTAAGAGTTGTTTTCACATTTGCAAAAAGAAATAAGTATATAGCAGATTATTTTAAACTCTAATTTTCAAATTAAGTTTATTAAAGGAGAAAATTCCATTCCTGATTACTCAACTTGTTGACTCCAAAGCATTTTATGGACAGAAGGAACTTGACTGGATTGGGATTTCTGTGGGTTCCACCTAAGATAATAGGTACCCAACTCCTTCATGATCTTGGATGGCTTTGAGCTATTCAACAATTCTTTTGTTATTCCCAGAGAACTTTCAGCTTTTCCACCTTTATTATTCTTTTTTAGTAAATTTGGCCTTACTTGGATAGTCCAGTGGGACTACATTATCATTGCAGATGAATCAGCAATCTTTCCAACTCTTGGAAGGACTTTTAAAACTAAATGGTGGGATGCTTTGAAAAATGATGCATCCCTAGAAGCAGCCAAGCAATATTTCCTCAAGCATCCTACACAAGCTTCAACTGGTGATGATATGTCACAGTTTCTTCTCAAGAAACAACAACTCCAAGTCATGCTCGCAGCAGCAAAAACCCCTCAAGAATTCCAGAAAATCCTTGATGAAGGAAGCTCAAGTTTTTCCCCAGAAAACTCTTACGCAGAATCTGATGATTCAACAAGCTATCTTCCCGATAATGGTGATGACTGTGAAGGTATTCTTTCTCCGATAAGAAAATCCAAGTAATCTTTAGTTTCATGACTTCAAGATTGTTCTCTCCATCAAGCTCATTTCAGCACTAAAAGCAGTTTTGTCTTCCAGCATGTGTGTCCATAGTTCAATGAATGACCTGCCAGCCATTATTTCTAGCCGAAAGCAAGATTCTTTACCGAAAAGTCTAAAGTGCCACAATAAAATGGTACTATTCACTTTTACTATTCATGTACGGGTTAACTATTCACAACAGTTGGTCAAAAAGCAAATAGTGTTTTGTCTCTTAATTGGTACTGTTTAATATTCTCTTTTTGGCTATTTAAGGAAGCTTGATCCTCATTTGTAAGCACAACTCATTACCTCTCATTTTTTACTTCCAGCTTATGCTCTCCCTTCTCTCTTCTTTTTCTCTCATCATGTAAACCTTCCAAGCTCAAAGATTTCCTCCCTTCTCCCATTGTAAGACATTCATCTCCTTATATAACTATGTTTTATGTTATACCTCCTATTATGGATGGTTTTTAAGCTATGTAATTATACAAGTACGTTCTATGTTTTTATTTTACCTCCTATCATGGATGGTTTTCAATTTATGTAATTAAAAGTTTATGGTTCCTTTTCTTTAAATTTCTTGTTAAATATCTTGTATATTTTCTGATTTCTCTTCTTTGTTTTGAATTTTGGCATAATTCATGTTTTCATTGCATATAACCTTGTCCTGCGTGTCTATGGTATATATAGGATAATAGAACACAATTAACTTTTTATAGTGGGATGTTGAGTTAACTTTATAATTGGATTCTAGAGAAGCTAGTTTTTTTTTTTATATGTTCCAATGGTCCCTACTTGAGTTTGTATTCCTTAATGACATTATTTGTGAGGGTTATATGAGTTTTTAGTTCACTTATATGTATATAGGCATTTTGATAAATATTCAGGTTGCACAAGAGTTTGTAAACAACCTCTTTGGATCGAGTTAATTCATTAATTGAAGTCCAATTGGGCTAGTTAATCAATTAGGACCATTTTAAGCTAGGTTAAATGACCTAAACCCATGGTGGGCTCAAGCCACTTAAGCCCATAGGAAGCCTATAAATGCCCTTCTTAAGCATTAGGGTTTGAGTCTTACTTCCTGTTCACTTAAAGGGAGAGAACTCTAGACTCCACCCTCTATGAGATTTTCACCATCTTAGTGTTTAGATTCAAGGAGGAGATATAAGGAAAAAAGCTATTGTGTTTACAAGTTTTATTTCATTTTTGGCACATATTCACAAACTATAATTGATTTAGAATTAGATCTATTGTTGTTGATGACTTTTATTTCCATGTTTTCCACTATGCTTAGGTCAAAAGAGCCCTAGAAATAGTTTTTCATGCATTCCAACAGTTTAGAGCCAACAATAGAAAGATCCAAGGATTCCTTACACTTTGCATTTTATCAAATCTAGAAGAATTTGATATAACTAACTTGCTCTATCAAGGTAAACAATGATGCTTCCGCTCACTACAATGTCATATGGATAATCTATTAAAGAACTAAAAGTTTCTTTATCCATTGATTAGTCTATCTATACCCCAAAGAGTAGTATAACATGTTATGCAAATTGTTATTTTAATAAAACAATTTTACCATTGTTAATGGGAGGAGAAAGTCAATTCTAGAAGAAAAGTTTAAAATTTTGAATATGAATTGATGTTTCTAAAGAACAATTAACCAATACTATAACAAATAAATCTAAAATACATTTGAAGTGTGATAAATTAATCTCCTAGTGGGACAATTAGCCACTATAGTGGCAATTAATTAGTCTAAGAAAAGCTTGAAGCATGGAAACTACAACAAGAAAGGGTACATAGAAAGACATGCATGCAAAGATTGACGTTCTTAAAGAAGCCATAAAAAATGGCTGATCAATCCAAAATTGATGAATCTATAGCCGCAAAGAGGCATAAAGAAAAAAGAAATAGATCATAACAAGTACAAATTAAACATATGGCCCCTAAAGAGACACAAATGCCTCAAAATAGCGACATCACTATATATCATATTAGACAAAAAAAAAAAGGATCGAAATAATATTGTTATAAACAATATTTCCTCTTTCAAAGTAATATTTCACATCTAAAAAATGATGAGGATCCCAAACCACGAAATATGGTAGAATGTTGATACAAAAATGGTTGACCAAAATAGAAAGAAGTAATGTAGGTAGAGCTAAATTCGTTAGTGAAACAAGAAGTATTTAAACCTATAATTTAAGCACTTGAAGATGTAAACCTTGTTATAAATTAATGAACTTGAAGTATTAACAATCATTGGATACCAATGGATTATTATATAAAAGTGTATTTGAGATAAAACAAACATTATTGCTTAAAGTTTCCTATAGAGACCTCATATTAACTCTCATAATGATCCGATCAAATGATCAATAATCCCTTAAGGATTTGATCTATACTTTATAATGTAATTATATATATATATATATATATATATATATATATATATATATATATATCAAAATCTCTAAAAGATTTAAAATGTTGAAAGTAAATAATTTCTTAAATGATTAAAATATATGAAATAATGATTAAAAAATTCATATGACATTCTAGATCAAGTCATGATAATAGATTTGATCAACTTACATCCTTATATGGATTAAAGTAGTGATTTTTAATTGTTGTAATCTTGTTAAAACTTCTTAAGAGTTCATAAGAAAATAAAGGATATTAGAAATCAAAATTTTATCTTAGTTTGTAGATCAAACATTTTTCAAGGAATGTGTTAGTCTATCATTTGATGACATATATAAAGAACGTCCTAAAGAACTTTCATATGGACAAGTCATACCCACTTAGCTCCCCTATGGTTGTTTGTTCACTTGAAATAAGTGAAGATTCTCAAAGAAGAAAATGAAGTAGTGTTCAATTCAAAAGTACTATATCTCAATGTAATTGACATATTGATATATCATATAAATCATACATGTTTAATTTGCTAGCAAGATATAGTTTTGACCTCAAAGGCATTAGAACAAAGCTAAACATATAATATAGTATCTTCATAGAAAAACTAACATGAGATTATTTGAAAGAATCATAATCACGATTGCTTGGGTATACATATGCCAATTATCTTTTAAACTCTCACAAAGCTCGATCTTAGACAACTTATATATTTACATGACAATATAGATATAAATTGGAAATTGGTCAAACAACCAATAGTAGATACCTTCTCAAACTATCTAGAAATACTTGTTGAAAGTTTAGCTAGGTTGGAAATTCCAAAAAAAATTCCTAAGTGTCTTCTAACTTGGTTTTCCAAATCCTTCCTTTGACTACTTGCCTAATGAAAATCAAAATGTCGAATTTGTTAAGAGACCAAGGTATGTAGTTAAGGTTATGTAAGTGGATGAAATAAAATTAATTGAGTTTTTCAAATTGTTTCTTCTTAAACCATTTGTTTCTAAAAAATAATTAAGGAGGCTAGGACAATATTTTTGTCTAAGTATTTAAATGCCCCTGTTCTAGGATTGATCCAAATTTTGGTCAAATTGATTTAGGTAATTTTTTTCTTAACCGTTAGATCAAGAGCTTCTTTCTTTTAAACTTAAAATTGCTTCTTGTTTTAGGTGAGACATGCAATCACCCTCTTGTGTTCTCTTTGTCTTACCCAATTAAGGGTGTTTAGTTCCCAAGAAAATCCTCATTTTCATCTTGTTTTCCAATAGATTTTCTTAAAAAATGGTTTGATTCTTCTATTCCATTCATCTCTCAATTTATTATATATTTGGGTTTTGGATGAAAACTCATTGTCTTCTTGATTGAGCTTCAAAAAGAGGTCGAGATCAAGTTTGGTGAAAAGTTCCAAGTATGTTTCAAAAAATGAAGGAATGTAGTTGAAGTGAGAAGGTGTTGGTCAAGTAGTCTATGGAGGATTAGTGGACTTGACTTATGTAAATCCTTGTACATATTGGTTGTTCTTCATAGTGGAATTTTTTATTCATTGGTAGGTCTATGGATTTTTTTATCTCTTGGGAGATTTTCCATGTAAAATCTAGTATCATTGTCTCTCTTGCTCTAATTCTACTCTTTGATTTATTTCTAATTTTTTATATCCTTTGTTACTTGAACATGTTTGTTGAAAGGACGAAATATGAGTTTAAATTAGTGTGGTTACCTTTTGTATATTCTTGAATAATTTTTATGTTCATATTGTTAATAATATCCAATAGTAAATGGAAATGTATTGGGGAGATAATTGTTCTTATGCATTAATGTTGGGGAGTATTGAATTATTTGCATGTGCCCTACAATTCTAAATTGTTGGGAGAATGTTGTTGCATTCATGTTTGCTTGTGATTTATGTCCTTTGTTGAATAGTTGTTGGAAAAGAGAAATATAAGTTGTGAGGATTCCAAAAGAAAAGACAATATATGTTGAGCCAACTTTTTTTAATTTGTATATATATAACATATTCACCCCCTCACCCCCGTCTTGGTGTAGTACATCATTGAGATTCACTTTTACTTGTGATTCATGAAAAAAGTTATGAAACTGTATAGTTAAAATATGTGATCTAACACATTCTAGAGTCATATCCCAATAGTAATACATGAAGATAATGTTGAATATATTGCACAAATCAAAGAAAGATATATTAAAGATGATTGAATCAAACACATTTCATCAAATTCTTCTACACTCATGAGTTTTAGAAGAGCGATGAAATTAATGTTAAGATCGAGTTACAACTTAGCAAACCTATTCATAAAAGCATTGTTAACTGTAACACCTAAGAAAATCATATATAGTATTAAAATGCAATAGCTCAGAGATCTTGATGCTTAGTGTCACAACCACAAAATTCCTACTCTAATTTTTGTAGTTATGTGGTGCATATAAGCCCTTGAATCCAACCTACACTTTCTCTCACAAGATGACGACAAACAACAATCCCATACATGGCACACTAAGGTTTATAGGGCATTGACTCCAACTTGTATTTTATTAGCTTATTGAATAAGAATATAAGACATTAACTCGACTCTCATAATATCTAGTGAGTTCAGGTTTTGCTTATGATTTCTTACCCTAGATCTCTATTAGGAGGTTCTTTAGTCCTCCCTATTTGTAAAGTGGTGTCATCCACCCTTTGTTAAACTAAGAGTACACATTCTAGTTCTACTTGGACTCTTTCTAATAGGCCATGACACCAACCACTCTTACTAGGACTCAAGAGTCCTAGTTCTTCTCAAACTACAATTACAATAGGAATTGAGACTCTTACTCATGCTTGACTTGCAATCCCACTTTGAGTTCAACTCTTCATATTGCTATCGCATGCATCTATATATATGGCTCATGTGCATGCTAAGCCCTCTCTTGGCTTGCATATCCGAATTGTGTTTGTGTAGAGGCAACATGCTTCTGCATCTGCTTCTTGTTGTTGCAACTATGTGCCTTGCCCAAGCCCTTTTCTTGATACACCAACGTGTCATGGCTTTGTGCCCATGACTCCCCATGTACAAGGCATTGTGCCCTTGTGTATTCCATCTGAGTCGGCATCATTTGTCTACATCGATATGCCTCATTTGAGTCTCTTTTGGTGTTGCACATGTCATGACATTGTGCTCATGGCACACTAAGTTGTCTCCTTGCACAAAGTATTGTGCCCTTATGTCACCTTGCTACTTTCATAGGTTACTCATGAGGCTAAGGTGTTGCCTCAGAGGCCTTAGTGTCGCATGATCCATGTCAAGGGGCTAACACTTGTTGCTAAAAAAGTTATAATCATCTCAATATATAAGAGGAGCAAATTAATAAGTTACTACACTATACTCTTTTTTCCTTTGTCCAAGTTTTGTCTTACTAGGTTTTTAACAAGACAATCATAGTAGCCAAAAATATTAAAAGAATATTATACTTTTGTCTTTCCTCATAAGGTTTTAATAAGACACATTGTAAAACACATTGTAAAACACATGACATCCAAGGGAAAATGTTATGAACAGGTACATAATTTCATGAATATCATCATTTCTTGTAATAAACTTTTATATTTTCAGTGTAACCTTCACAATTATTAGAAAAGTATTTATTATAGTCATTGTAATTATAATCCTATAAATAAGGTTAAAGTTACTAAAAATAATAACTCTAAATTCACTTTTTCTCAAAATCTTTTCTTTGTATTCTCTACTTTTACAATACTTGTAAACATGATTCAAATTCAATCTACTTTTGGTGAATATGGGTTAAATATATAATCGTACTTGTATCAAATTTATGTAAACTTGTATAACTCGATTAATAATATAAATTTAATTCAAATGAACCTATTTAATAATATTGTTGATTAACCTAATTATAACCTTAAATTTTCTAACTCATTTTGACTTATTTTAAATTTGTTTTTTTAATAAATAGGTCAATTAAACCATAAACATGTAGTTGAGTTAATAATCAAATAGACTTATACAAAACCTAACTTAACTTGATTATTAAATACGAAAATCTGATAATTAAATAGGTTAAATGAGTTACACAACATGTTATCTCTATTTAATAATTTTATAGTATTTGAATTTATATTTTTTAATATGATTATTATTATTATTCATGTCATCTTTAACTTGGTCCGTTTAGTAGAATGTCTAGACTTTCAAATGATAGAAATGCGACCTACCAAAACTAATTGCTATCCCTACAAAAACCTAAATTCTTGCCTAATTACCATTACCATCATTGTCCGTGTATCCGATTCATGATAGAACTATTGAATTTGAAAAGTTGATAGGATATATTCGTAATTCATAAATTTAGAAAAAAGGAAAATTTCAGGTTGCATTATCTTGTGGACAGGGAAGAAGATATTCCACCTTTTGAGAGACATTGAAAAGGAGCTTCTCCCATTAGGGGTGGTCCAAAGCAAGAACATGAGGTGGCTGCCCAATTGCCATCACCTCTGGCATCTTTTATCAATTTTAGAATTGTTTGACTCGAAAATTTTCAAGGGAGAATTGTGTTTTGGGCCCAACTGGGCCCAAAAATTAACATTTGGTCCTCCAACCATCCATATTTAAGCCCAAGACCCAAACAAAGTATGAAAATTAAGACGAAGGATATTGTCTTTCATTAATTCCTAAAATACCCTTATCCCTTATATGCCTACAAGTGAGTGAATTTTAATTTTTTTTTTGTGTTTTTTTTTTCCTTTTTTATTCCCTATTAAATATTACTCATTTCTAACTTTTTTTTTTCCTTTTTATTCCAATATATATTTCTATTTTATGTCAAATAAAAAATAATAATATTTTTTTATTTTTCATTTTTAAAGATATTGAATCTTTTTGCTCTTATTAAAAGCAATGATAAAAATTTTGGGATTTTTCATCCAAATATTTTTTTATCTTTTTGTATTTATCTTTTAGTTTAATTTTCATTTTTTATTTTAAATTTATATTACCCTTTCATCTATATTTTTCTCTTATTTTTAATTATTTTTTATATTTTCTACATTAACCATATTTTAAAAAAATTTTAAATTAACTATCACTTCACTTTATTATATATATATAACTTTTTAGCTTTTTAATTTTTAATGTTTTTATTTTAAAATTTTTAAAAAGATAAATTTGTTGAAAAAAAATAACTAAGATATGAAGTTCTAATATTATATTAATAATTTTTCTTATCTAGATAGACTAATGCAAAGTATTTTGACCCACAATAAGAAAATTGTCAATACAATTTTTTAGTTAAACTTTAAAAATTAAGTTTCAAATAAAATATATTATATAAAATTTTATCTAAAAATTATTGAAAGTGGTATTTAATTTTTTTAAAAACTTTGAAACTTATCTAATTTTTTACTTGAAAGGTAATAAAACATGTTTACAAAAAAAAAAAAAATTAGTTTTCATTTTTTAAATAAATGAGTATAAATATATTAAAAGAATTAAAGATAATCTTAGTAAAATTTTTGATAAATATGATTATAATTTTAAATATAGATTCATTTGGATTAAAAAAAATATAGTGAAAAGAAATAACATTGCTAAAACTACAAAAACAAAATATGCAATTACAAATTTTTGATGATGAAATTTAAAAATAAAACTCGAAACAATTCTTGAGTGAGAGAATTTGAGTGGGGGAAAAATCTTTGAGTGGAAAAAAATAGGAAAATTTTTCAAAATCATTTGAAATCCTTAACAAAAAGTAGTCTTGTACACCCTTGTACAATTAGTAAATTTGTCTTGTACAGTTAGTGTAATACCTTGTACAATAACTCAAATAACTCAAAATTTTATTTCTTATGTGTTAATTTTTGTAGGAAATGTCTTAATGAAATAGTTTGGTAAAAAAAAGAAAAAAAAAACTATCAATAATCGTCTTAATATCAAATTCAAGTTGTTTAATAATCGTACAAAACCTATTAGGAGTCTTGTACACCCTTGTACACTTAGCACATTTTCCTTGTACAATTAGTATAATACCCTTGTACAATGACATAAATTTCATATTTGTCATAACTTAAACGTATTTTCAAAAAGAGGCAATATAGAAAATAAAAATAAAAACTAGAAAAATATTTTAAAACCAAACTCAAATATAATTTATATAATTTTTAGTTACTTGTTTTCATCTAAAACAAGTAAATATACCTTTCAACCCTTTTATATATATATAAAAATCAATCTCTACTATGTATTATACCTTTCAACCCTTTTATATATATATAAAAATCAATCTCTACTATGTATTGATATAATCCACTTCTAAAATTAGGTCATATGAAAACATTTTAATTGATTGCTTAAAATAAAAACTCTCCATCCATCCTCATTTTAATCGAGTACTTAAAATAAAAACTCTCAATCCATCCCCTTTCTTTATTTTTCTTTTTTTTTTATTTTAATAAATTTTCAATTAATTCAAATCATTAAAAAAAAATCTTTAATAAACAAATTTGTAGCATTTCATATAACTTATTACTAAAAGTCATGTTCAAAAAGTTGTTAAAATAAGAAAGGAAGAAGATTAAAAAAAAGAAATTGAACTTTTTATTTTATAATAGTAAAAAAAAAACTTTAAAATACTTTTTTAGTATAAAAATAAAATAAAATAGTGAATATATTTATTTTAAATGGTATTTTAATCATTAAATTATTTACTTCTAAAATGTAAACGATAAAAATAAATATAAAAGATAATTTTTATTTATTTAAATTAATTTTTTTTAAAGTATTTTCTAAAATAGTCTTTGAATCATTAATATAATTTTTGTTTATTTATAATTTAAAAATAAAAAATAATGTAATTTTTCAATTATTTATAAAAAAGTTTTAAAAAAATGAAAAATCCAAAAATGGTTAAATAAGAAAGAAGAGTGACAAGTAGTAGAATAAAGACAAAAATGAGTCAAGTAGATATTTTTGTCAATTACTATCTCATATCCTTGGACTTAAATATGGGTGGTTGGAGGACCAAATGTTAATTTTTGGACCCAGTTGGGCCCAAAACACAATTCTCTCAATTTTCAACAGGTCCCGAAGTCTTCTTCGTGTACAGTTTGTAACCATTACTTTTGTATATATGGCAAACTAAAGAATTTTGGTCAAAGATTAAATTCAATTGGGAGAAGATTAGGATTTTTTTTTATATTTTAATTTGATACTTAAAATAATAAGATTTATAAAAAAAATATAAAAAGACAAAAAAGACGGAGTAAAGGAAGGACAAGGTTTGACTAAAATTTAAATATTGTTGTTATTTAATAAATTAAATTCTGTCAAATGATTAAAAACCACATATTTGAACCGTCCAAAGTCATAAAAAAATAAATTTAGCATAGGGGTAATCAACTTTTTCAAATTTGGTTAGAATATAATAAATAATTTTTTAAAAAAATGATTATATGATCATATTCAGACCTAATAAATAAATAGATTTGGGAGAGGTGGTTCCTAATAATTCTAAATTTAGCAAAAATCAAATCAGTCAATAATTAAAAATAAATAAAAATTGAGAACGTACCCTTGGATCGTCCAATGTCATAGTGGGGATTCGGCTTTTTATATTGGTTTAGAAATGAGTGAAACAATTAGAAAGTATTGGAAAATTTGAGGGGCCCAAAAGTCATAAAGATCGCATATTGTTTGTTGCTGACTACATCGTGACTCACCCTATCTACCCACACGAAACGACGAGGGGGCAGCATTGATAGTTGAATGAGTCGCATTTTGATAATTTAACTATTTTATATATATATTTTTTAAAAAATAAATAAAAAGAGAGAATAATGTAATTATGCATCATCACAAAAATTATATTTAATCATTTATATTATTATTTTTTAATTTTATTAAAAATTAAAATTTTTTCATACTGAAAATTATGCATCGAAGAACACAACCCTTAAAAACAAGATATCACATTTATATGAAAAAAAATATTATTCTTTTATGAAACAAATAAAATTAAAGTGTATTAAAAGTATTAAATCGGAAAGAATGTATCATTTTTATTTTATTTAAAAATAATTAGGGGATATTTGGTAAAACTTAATACTTATCACTTAATAACTTAAAATTAATTTTAAATTAAAATATATTTAAGTTGTTGACTTAAAATTTATTACGTAATTTTATTTTTTAAGTACTAAAATTATTTAATACAATTAACTTTAAAATTATTACAAATCATCGTATTGAAGTGGATTGTTTTTACTTATTATTTAAAATTGTTTTTGACTTAAAATCATATCATTAAATTATTTTAATAAATATACTTAGTAATTTAAATTAAATTGTTAAATTGGTTTACGAAACACCCATTTCCTTTAAAAAAATAATAATTTTTAAAATCTAAATTCAACTATTGAAAAAGTTTTATGGACATAAATTTAAAATCTTTCAAAATATTTTTTAAAGATACGAGATAAGTTTACATTTCTTGTACAAATGATTTTTATTTTTTATATAAAAGTTATTAAAATAAATAAGAGGAAGTGCATTCAAAGCACACCTCAATATTATTCCCTTCTATTTAGAAGAAAAATCATGGGAGCAAATGATGTGAAATAGGTAAAAAACAATCCCCAAATAGTATTATTTTTCCCACTAAGCTTATGAATGTAAAACAAAAACAATATTGTTAGAAGTGGTTTTGTTACTTTTTGTGCCAAATTTAATGAACGTTTTGGCGAATTGAACACAAGATAGATTAGATTAGAACTCCTAAGAATTGTTGCAATGCATACAAACTTAATTTTCCCATTTTAACTCTCAAATATTTAGGGAAGGCATGTAGCTCATGATCGGAAGCAAACCTCCAATTTTCACTTGTGCTACTGTGACCAAACGTAGTCTCATAACCAATGGGGGAAACAATCAAATCACTTCACCAGAGGTTACACATATAGACCCATTGAAACCAACCCAACAAACCAATTATTCAACCCCACGTGACTCACCGCCTGTTATCATAACACCCCGTGACCCCACGGTGCACATTATCATCATTCAAACTTCCATGTGCTTGCTAACATGTCCCTTTCTAGAAATTAACCTTAACAATGCTGATCGGTGGCCCTCCTCTCCCGTACCACCACAGGAAGGCCACCTCTCACGGTGGCCGTGAGCCCCGAATCGAACCGGGGTGCGACGTTGGCGTGAACAACGTGGATATTGAATGGTCGGAGCACCGCGGCCGCCACGCTTTTCATCGCCACCACTGCCATTTCCTTCCCTAAGCAAACCCTAATCCCAGCTTGAAAAACTGGGAACTTGAATGGGCTCTGTGGAAAGAATGTACCATTATTTAGCCACCTCTGTGGCCTGAATTCCATGCAATCTGGACCCCAAATTGCTTCAATTCGACCCATTGCATAGGGATGGTAGGTAACCCTAGTGCCCTTCATCACGAATGTTCCGTCTCGAAGAACATCGTCTTGTCGGGCAAACTTTGAATCGAATTGCACTGGTGGATAGAGTCTTAGGCTCTCATGAACAGCTGCATGGAGGTAGTGCATTTCCCTTATTAGTTCAAAGCTAGGGAACTCTTGATTTGGGTGCATGATTCGGTCTGCCTCGTCTCTGATTTTGGACTCAACCTCTGGGTGAGTGGCCACCAGCCAGAAGAATGTTGTCAGTGCGGAAGCCATGGTGTCGCGGCCTGCGAGGATGAAGCTTATAACAATGTCTCTCAAGTAGTCATCGTCCTTGATGCAAGCCATGAATCTTGAAAGAAGGTCTTGGTGTGTGGAAAAGCCTAGTTTTCTCTTCTGTATTATCAACTCCTTGGCAAGGACATTGACCTTCTTGATGGCCTCCTTCAGTCTTCTCTCTGAACCTAAATTCAACAAACGTTTGATCTTCCAGATCAATGGTGAGGCTACCATTGCTCTCTCTGCAGATAACTTGGTTGCAAGATCAAAGGATTCAGCGAATTGGGAGATGGGCAAGGCCAATTCGAGGCAACCGGGGTCCAAACCGAAGGAAAATTTACAAATATTATCAAAAGTGAATCTTCGGAAAACATCTTGTAAATCCAACACGCTGCCATCTTTCTCAGCATATGATGATAAAAGGGGTAGAAGCCGATGTTTGATCTCGGCCATGACAACCTCAAACGCAAATGATCGTATAGAGACACTTCCAAGCTCTAGAGAAGCCATTTTCCTCTGAAACACCCATGAATCTCCGTCCACATTGAAGATACCCTTACCAAGGAGATCACCAAGAATGGTAGAGAATGGTTTTCCTTTTGGATAATTATCGAATCGGGTCTTGAGCATATACTCAACATTATCCGGATTTGCAGTGATGGTGTTGCCAAGAACATGTATATGAATGGTGTGGGTTGGGGACTTTTGGAGAAGATGAGTATACCAGTCACAGAGATTGCCGAACTCCATCAACCAGCTAGATGTGAGGTACCCACAACAAATATCACAATTGCACCAAACTTTCTGCCTCATGAAAAGAAGAAAGAAAGAGAAAATAGAGAAGGATATGGTGAAGAAGAAGAAGATGAAACAAAAAGATGCTTGCAGAGACTGCAAGAAAGAGAGGTTTTCAGAGTATTCCATCAAAGGATAATGGAGCAGAAACTTTCAAAGAAGAAGAAGAAGACGGAGAAGAACGGGAGAGTCAGTGCCCAGCTATAGGGAATAATATGAGTCGAAAATGAGAGACTTTTTTTATTTGATGAGTGCTTTTGGTGACAGACTAGACAAAGCTTTCAATTTATGGGGATGATAAGTTTATTTGTTTGTCAGAGGAAACGGATGGAAACATTGTTACTTTTGCCTGCGTGATTGTCAGTGGTGGTTACGTATGGATCATCTTGCCACGCACACAAGAGAGGAGGTACCATATCTCAATTCGACCACATAAAATTCAATAATTGAAATTGATTTTGAAATACCTAAAAGCTAAAATTTTTAAGGTACGTGAGTCACCAACTTTTACATGTGATAGTCAATAAAATCAGTACATAAGTTAAAATTTTGGATAATGTTATTCTTTTTATTCAAAAGGAAAAAAAAATTTGAAGAGAGTTAGGATGTTTTTTTTCCTTTTTTTTTTCAATTTAAAATTAATTCTCCAAACATTTCCCAATTTCAAATCAAACCCAAGTTATTTCAAAGAAAAAAAATGAACGACTTATCGTAAGACTGGCATAATTTAATCATTCTTTAACAAATTGAACAATATATATATATTTTTTCTAAATTTTACATTGTTTATGCCTTTGAAGATGATTTTGATAAAAAAAAAAAAACATTTTGGATGATAATTAAGCATCACCTGCTGAGGTTAAAAAAGGCAGGTCTGTCATACACAATTCAAATCATGGTGCATCTTTCGATTCCACAAATAATTTCATTTGATTGATTTTGCACAAAGTGCAAGACTGTGGGGGCATTTAAGCAATTATCGGGTGGATTGAGTATAGCGATTTGGTCATGTAATAAAAAGAGATACAAAATATATGCTATAGCAGGCGATGATGGGGGTGGCTATGGTCCACATCTGAGTGAAATCACCAAGAAACCACACTGAAATAGCACGAGTTTCGCCTGTAGAAACGACTGAAAGTGGGTCGTTTATACTTTATAAGACATATCTCAATCCACACGTCACGGAATATGTTAGTCTTTATATGAGTTATCCATCCAGCCACGTGTACAAAAAATTTATAATATTGTTTTGGGTTTTGATTGAATTCCATTTCCGGTTAGTTGTTGGGAAAGAGTGTGGTAGATGGGGATCTTTGGTTGCACTGCCTTCAGATCAAGGTAGATGGGATTCATTGATGGCACTAGGCACTATGTTGTTAATTTTGCAATGCATGGCGAAAGTCTCTGACATAGCCATTACTGTAGCAAAAGTTTTACCCAAGCATGAGCTTACCGTGGAAAAGGAAAAATAAATGAAAGTTGAGTTGTTCATGTTAGTTTGCCTTTTGGGTGACATCAGCTAGCTTTTTTTCCTTTTTTCTTTTTCCTTTATTTATTTTTTTGGTGTGTGTGATGAATGAATATATACCTTCTATAATTTAAAATTTGGGTTCTCAAAGTTAATTATAATTTAAAATTTGGCTTTAAAAGTATTTAACTTTTAAGTAATTTTACTTAGAAGAGCTTTTACATTTTAAGTCATTCTATTTTGAAGATCACTTAAGCAGTACTTAATCAAAGGTTTTAGATAATAAAAAAGTTATATCAGACAAAATTCAAGAGAATATGTGGCTTAAAACAATGTGAGAAGTTGTATCAAGATTCAATGTAAAATTTAGCAATACCTACTCTTTATGCACTTAATGTGGAAATGTTGAGTTTCCATGCAAGTATCTGTGACTAGTCCTTGATGAATGGCCGGCCTGACTCCTCTATAGCAGATGGGTAATGATTTCTTCTTTCACCACCACATTATCTTAAGAAAGGGCTTGTCAATTGGGCCTAGCACTTCTAATGCGAGGAACAAAGGTGGGTTAGGGCTCCACATGATGGAAAATTGGAACTCCTTGCCTTATAGTCCAAGAGGTTTGGGGTTTTTTTGGAAGGCTGACTCCTGCTGGGAGATCAGCATATGCCCATTCTTTGGAAACAATGGTGAAAATCATGAAGGCTAGAGCTGAGGCTTCATTACTGGGAGTATGTTCTACAGTCAATGCTAAATAACTGACTTGTGGCTTGATAATTAAGCACCCATTCATCACTATTCTCCACCCAGAACTATAAAATATAAACCCTGCAAATATGATCTGGACATTCGAAGGTGAGGGAACTGATTCCTTGTTATCAAGATCTAGGCTTAAGAAAACAAAGTTGGTTTCAGAATGAGGATATGGAGATAGATTTCGTGCTCTCTTTCGGTGGATGCGACACTCATGTGGTTGGTTCGCAATTCTCTTCTTTTGGGGCACATGGCCTTCAATTAGGCCAATTGGAATAGGCGCTCCATATATTCCCTCTTTCGACCCCAATATGCTGCAATATATGACCAAATACATGACCCCATAAAATTCCTTTTCTGCAGTTCCCTTCTCTTTATCCAGTGTAAGTTCTTCAAAACTAGAAAATATTTTTATATTAGGTTTACATGACAATAATTGTGAGAGAAGAATAATTTTGTATTGATAGAAAATTGTACGTACTGTAAGTAGATGCTTCTTTATTTTTCATCGAATCATAACTAGCAAGTTATAAAGCACCAGAGCAAATGGAAGATTTAACAATTCGACGGGAAGCCTGTTTTTCCTTTTTTCCTTGTCTTTTTCTTTTCCTTTCCTCATGGATATTCTGAATAATTGATATTGCTGAAAAATTGGGTACTCCGCCATATTTTTCCTCAATCAGAAATTCTTGACGAACACTCTTTTTAACTGTTCATTGTGGTTCTCTAGGGAACTTTATTTGAAGGTCTAGTGTATACATGTCTCATGCACCTATCCAGTGAGGGGATAATTAAAGACCTGTCTTGCTAAAGCAAAAACACTTTTAATGCTTTATGAGCAATACGAATCTCTACAGAATCAATTAAAGTGAAACATGAACTTGATATTCGTCCAGAAGGTGAATCCACAAATTTAATGTCTTGGAAGTATGGCATGTCCTCAAAACCTATGCAAGTTTCATGCCTTGGTGATATCATTCTTTGAGTGGGTGTGGCTGTGCTCTAAGGAATAAGCTATAGGCAAGGATTCCCATTTAGATAAGCATTAATGAAAATTAATTATCCGCTCCATACTTGCCCAAAGAATATGATGCATTCAAGAGGGCGTGTTCTCTCTTATAAATAGGTCTCCCTTGGCTGCTCTGAGACAAGCACAAGGTTCTTCACTAAAGACACATAAAGACCTTACATTAAGAGGAATGTCGAGGACAGCAAGCACTACCACATGGCAGGCCGTGGAAACTGCACCACCCCGTCTTCTTAAAGTAGAGAGAAGGCTTAGTGTGGGGAGGAGATTGGAAACCATTGAAGAAGAGAGCGGTGAGAGCAGCAGTCGCACTCATACCTGCAACGGGAAACTGCCGGCCTTTGATTCATCCTCCAAGGCTGATTTTCCCAAACAGTTCCCCTCTATTGTGGCTGGGTAAAAGGAATTGATCACAGTTCTCTTTTATGGTGGTAGCCTCTCTTCTTTGATTAGTGTGTATTTTCTGTTTAGAGCTCAATCTGTAACATGTATTAATTAGAAAAAGAGAAAAAGAAAAGAAGAATATATGTAGATGTGATGAATGAATAATAGGGTCCTTGAACCATGGAAATTAAAATTTTGGATGTTGCCTCCTCTTCCCTTCTTCTCTCTAAGAATTTGTAGTGTTTGGTTCTGTCGACTGACAGATATAATTCTCTAGTAGAATTATTTATGTTTTCACAGATGATTCTGGTTCTCAATTATGGGGAGAAAAGGTCCCAATGAAATTAGTTAGAAGAGATGAATGGGAAATTCATGTATTTATTCCCAGTTTTGCTTATATTTTCAATAAAACGTAGCCATTTAGGATGCCCTCTATAAGCTGGGAGTCTGACAAACTGCTGGAGGTAGGTTCAGCATTTGCCTATGTTATTGCTAAATCCTTCTCAACCTCTCTGGATTCCTCTGGTGAGTGAACATCCAGAGTAAGGAGATATTCTAAAGGAAAATAGTAAATTCCCCAAAACCTTTATTAAAAATACCTCAACACATTCAGTGAGATTCAGTATGTCATGTGATTTTTTTTTTCTTTAAAATTGAAAATAGTCAATTACTAAGTTTTTTTTATCAAAATTCTTATATATTCAAAGTGGCTAGCATTCGTGAGATATGTGAGTTTGTTTGAATCTCTACTTCTTGGTGAAGTTTTTAAGTACTTACAGCACCCATATATAGCATCCACTGAATGCGAATACACACAGAATTTGTTCTTCCCGACAACTTGATTTAGAGACTTTCCATATGCAGAAAGATTCGTGCTACCTATGCTCAACAGAGTTAATAGGATCTGATCATAGCACAAATGGATTAGTTCTATGGCTAGAAAATGTGGTAAATACGACCGTATATGTATGAAATAAGAAACTGTTGGAATAGTTCTCCTGGTAAGCAAAGCATTTTGAAACGGTGATTAATAAAATTGATTAGTCTTTTATTCAATTTGATCGTGCGTAGATGTATTTCTTTATTATATGTGGTTTACATAAGTATTCAGCTCAATTGAGTATATTATATATGGTGTGAGTATATGTGGACACAAAGATAGGACTTAAACCATGAGTTCCTTGTGGCTTGATAAGTTTGTTTACTATACCATTCAAGTTTGAACAACTCAGTGATGACTGTAGTGCATGATCTCCGTACTTGGTGGGTTGACTTATCTTAGTCATGGAGTGGGCCTTTGAGGTGGATATATTAGTGTTCATGTGTGGCTCATCATAGAAGACCTATGGAGATGCATGTCATGTGTGGTATTTTTTAGAAATGCAATATCTCCTAGTTATATATTGCAGGTGCTCTTAATCTTGACGGGTCATCAAGCTAACGTTTGGGTTTGTGATCACTTCGAGAGTGGTTGCATGAAAAAAGTAAAAAGGAAAAAGGAAAAAGGAAAAAAGGAAAAATGGACATAGGAAGCTTAGATATTCACCTTAAATTATTGAAAAAATAATTGTACATCTAGAAACCAATTGATTAAATATGCCAATGATAAAACTTAAAGGTGGAATATTTCTCTCTTTCTTTTCTCTACTTGTTTTTTTTTTTTTTAATTCTTAAAGTAAAACTACACTAATAATAGACAAAGACATCTTGAAAATTCACAAGAAGTAGGGATGAAGGCTTCACGTGGAATTAATTACTTGTCATTTAAGGGTCTAAATCACCCTACAAAATTTGGCACCCTCATTCTTGCATATCCGAAGACCAATCAAATGCAAGTATCTTGTGGTTGAAGTGAACTATAATTCCTTTTTTATACAATATAGACACCATTAATTAACTACGGAGTTGAGAACTAATATTTAAATCTAACTTGCTAATGTGAAATAAATAAATTGGTTTAGAACTTCTTTGGGCAATATTTTTAAAACGGTTTTTAAGAATAATTTTTTGTGTTTTCAAAAACAAGGAACTAAATTCTAAAAACCAATTTTTTATTCTTAAAAAAAAAACATGTTTAGTTAAACTAATAAAAAATAGTTTTACAAGGCAAATAAAAAAAATTGTATTTTCTTTGATCAACTTAATGTTGTAAACAAATAATTTTTAGATAAAAAAATCTGTATCCATTTTTAAAATGGTTTTCATAAATTTTAAATTAAAAATTGCATCCATTTTTATATATATAAATTATTTTCCCTCTCCTTTCTTTTCCTAGCTTGTTTTATTATTGCATTATTTACTCTTTCCCCAATTTTTTTTCCCTTTTGCACAATTTCTTCTTCCCTCATTTTTTTTTCCTTTCTGCACACTTTTTCTTCCCTAGATCTTTCTTACATTCTCTCTCCCTCTCTAAAACTTCACCTAATTCTCACATCTTTCTCTTAATAAGATTCTTCATATATCAATAAAGCTTCTCTCTCCAAATTAACAAAAAAACTCATGTAGAGGCAATTTTTGAGTTGGGAAGCCATTAAAGTAAAATTTTCTTTTTTCTCCTTTCCAAATTATCCATCATACACAAAGGGGTGAAAAATTCCAAGGGCAATGTTGTTTTTTTCTCTGTACTTAGTTGTGTATTGAGCTCTCAAGTTGAGGAGAGGAGACATGAGAACACGGATACCTTTTGAAAACATGGAGAACAACATTCCTTTTCCCTTTGAATAGTGTAAAAAAAATAGGTGAAAACACCTTTAAGATGTTCTCAAAAAAAAAAAAAAAGGGTTTTGAAAGCAAGAAAAATATGGAGAACATAAACAACACCACTTGCCAAACATGCATGTTTTTTGTGTTTTCTAAAGTGAAGACTAATGTATAAAACCTACTATGCCTCAATGATAATTCGATGTCTTGTAAAATCATCAAGTTGATTATAGCATTAGCATATCTTACCTACATGCTTTCAAAATTATGTGATTGGTGATGATAATGCCAAGTGAAGAATTGATGGGTTTAGTTTTATTTAAAGATTGTGGTTCATTAAGTTATAAGGAATTTGATTGTTATGATTGTTGCCTTAAATTTATGGATCAAGAAATTCATGCACTTGAGAAAACCAAGTACAAGCCAAATGGAGAAGGTGGTTGCTTCGAAGTAAGATCGGTAGTCAAGGTTATAAGAAAAAAAAAACATGTTATAGACTCTAAAATTTGTCCCAAACTTTTATTTAATTTATTTTCGTTTTTATTTATTTATTTTTATTTTTGTTTAATTTATTTATTTCTTATTTATAGGACTTTTGGTTAGTTAGTTTTAAGTATAATCCTCTTGATTTTAACTCATTTTCATGCCCACTTGTACCCATTTTTAAGGAACCAATTTGGACCCTCCGTGTTTTTTACTTTCATCACCACCATCCAACCCTAAGACCCAAGAAAAAAGCCCAAACCGTCCCCCAATCCCTTTATCTCTTATTTTCTCATTCCTTTCCTTTTTTATTCTTCCTCTTCTCTTTCCTTCTTTTTCTTTTCTTCATCCTCCAAACCATCATACCCATGGCGACTGCTACTCTCACCACCAGTGATGCCACTGTCGGCGCGCCACTACCAGCCAACAGTCCCCTTCAACTTCGGCAATCACCCCCCTCCCCTTGGCCACTTCTTATCTCCTTCTCTCTCTCTCTCTCTCTCTCTTTCACACCATACCCACGACTCCCACACCACCACCCCACCATGAGCACCACCATCACCATCCATGGTGAAGCTCACCACAAGTGGCTATTGTCACTTCGACGCCGACAACACCATCTCTCGACCATGACACCCATTCCTTCCTTTGTTATTTCAAAAGTTTAAAAAATGATAAGTCTTCCCTTCTTTCTTCCTTTACATCTTCACAGTGCATTGTTTGGAGACTCACGTATTGTTTATTGGGCTTTGGATTTTGTTTATAGGCTTTGAAGATATTGGGCTTGCATGGTTGTTGATTTGGGCTACTAACTTGTGTGATTTGGGACATTAAATTAGGCTTGAGTTTGGGTCTGCTTGAATTTATTTGATTTTTGTTGATTGGGCTTACTTGTATTTGGGTTGGTGTTTTGACATTGCACTAAGGACGGGAAGAGGCAAATTTGGTGCACGATGTATTAGTTGGAGGCAGTTGGGATAGTTGGAAACAATGTATGGGTATGGGCAGAAAGCTGGTGGGACTTGATTTGGGATAAAAAGAGGGATTGGAGCAAGAAGAGGGGGGATGACTTAGATTTTCACAGCTCTCCTTGTGTTTTGAATTTTTTCTTTCATTCTAGTAAGAGAGTATGGAGATTGATAGTATATTTGGGCTTCATTTTGGAAGATGTTGAGACCTCTCGGGATTGGTATGTAAAGGGTATATTTTATTCATCATTGTCCTCCTCTTTATTTTGTTATTTTTGTATATGCTAAATGTATTTTGTTTGTCATTTTGGTAAATATTGTTGCATGGATTCACTTTCATGCTCTTGTAAATATTGTAAATTTTTGTTAGTGGTTATTATTGTGTATGCATTAAAGTAATTTATTTATTTATTTATTTATTCATTCATTTTGCATTCTTTCTCATTTTTTGATTGTTCTGTAAAGTAAATTTATCTTATTTATTTGTTTCTTTATTTTATAATAATAATAATAATTATACTAAAACTGAAGCTTTTTTAAGATTTAATTATTTATAATAAATTTTTTAAGTAAACGGAAATTCATAATTCTAATAAATAAAAAAAATTTAATACATTTTTTAATAAACTAGATTTTGTTTTTAAAAAAAATAGATAAACATAAATCTATAGTTATCAAGATAAAATCTCTTTTTTAATAGATAAACTCAAATTCTATAAAATTGATTTTTTAAAAAAAAAAAAAAACAAAATGCTCTTTATTTTAATAAAACCGGAAGAGTCTTTTTTCCTTTTTTTTTTTTTTAATAAAAAACCATTTTAAATAAAAAAATAATTAAAATCAGAAATTCATGATTGTAATAAATTTGAGATTTTTTTAATAATAAAGTTGACATTTCTTTTATACAAAACCAAAAATAACTTTTTTTTAAAAAAGTTACAAAGCTTTTCTAAATAAAATTGGAAATTTTTAATAAAGTAAGATAAAATGCTTTTTTTAAAATTATTTTAATTCAAATATATATATATTGTAAATAAAAAAGGATTGAAAGACTTTTGTAAATAATTCTAAGAGTATTTTTTTAAGTTAAAAACCATTTTGGATTAGAATTAGTTTATAAATTAAATTACAAAAGTTCTCCTTTAAATAAATAAGAGATAACTAATTTTTTTTAGATAAACTTGTATTTTAATTATTTATTTATTTAAATAAATAAAATTTCTTTCTCTTTCCAAGCAAATTTGTAAAAAGATATTCTTTTAATAAGTGTTAAAAAAATAAAAGACAAATTTCTTTTCTTAATAAAAGTTAAGAAAATTCCCTTATTTAATATAAAATTTTAAAAAGCATCTTTTTAAATAAAAATTGAGAGACTTTTTTCTTCATAAATAAATTTGTAAATGGACTTTTTATAAATAAAATTGAATTGGAATTGATTTGTACATGAAATTTAAAAATCATTTTATGATGAAAGTCAAGTAAGACTCTCTCGAATGAAATTATGAAAATGCAAATTTATTTATTTTTAACTCTCAAATTGGAACCACTTTTTGTGAATAAAATAAGAAAAATTGTTTTCTTAAATAAAATTGGATAAACAACTTTTTATAAATTCCAAATCTTTAAAGATAAGTTATAAATTTGAAATCTTTTTTTATAAAATTGATGATATTGTGGACCCGAATTTTAAGTCGCTACTTATTTTAATTTATTTTAAAGGAAAAATAAAACAAAAAAGAAAACCCTAAAGAAGTGACTCCATAGTTTTTGGAAAAGCGTGTCTTTGAAAAACTCGAGTCTAGGTTTGGAGATTAAGTTACCTATTGAGAAGGTACCTTTAAAAGGTAGCACCCCTCAAAGTTCTAATTAATTATAGATACCTAAGTAGGTTAGGTGTTTAAAAAAAAAATAGCATGCCAAACAAGAAAAACAATCACAAATATAAAGAAGATTTAAGGTGTGTACCTAGACTGCTTCTCAAGCGCTACCACAGAAACATCAAAGTTAGTTCAAATAGTATATCACTTAGCATGTGCCTTATCAGAAATAATCGAACAATGAAATGAGTATCAAGACATCTAGGCACTATCAAACATGGGTGTAGTTCATAGTGACAAGCATATTCACAGAATTTAGAAGATGGGCGTTAGGGGGCACACTCGGATAGCATAGATAACTTGTAATGTGCTTTCGCAAGTCATGAAGGGTTAGATAATAAATAATGAAATACAGAAATCCTAGCACGCTTGTTATTTAATTAGCATAGCAAAAATGATCAAAGTATACGACATCATCAATTATCTCATACATCTTGTATATAACTCCTAAAAAAAAATAGATATAATTTCAAAAAATGGCAAAGGTGGCAGTAAAGACGAGCTAGTTTTGAAAAATTTTCTTATGTAGGGGTTCCATCAATTCCCCAATTGATATACACAAATTTAGCCCAAAATTATCCTATTTATTTGGGACCACAAGCTTGGATTCGTATTCTACTCAAAACCAGAATTTTTATTAAAAACTGAGAAATATGCAAATTGATCAAGACATGGTTGCATATTATTATTATTTTTTTTAAAAAAAAAAGAGATTTTGATTCTAAAGACTCTGAATGAAAATTTTCTTTTAAGATAGATTTTCAGAGGGATCTTTTAAAAAAAGTATTTTATTTTTAAAATAAAATAAATTAATTTGAAAACAACAAAACATAATAAACATGCAAAATAACCAAAAACAAAATCACAAAGTAGAATTTGGACAACCTAGCAAACTAACAAGGATGCAGTAGATTTCAATGAATTAAAAGGTGTCAACTGGCCATTATCTGATTATCAACTTCAGAAGGGACCTGAATTCAACAAGGAGAAGTGTAAACAGTCTTGCAAAGATGATTGCCTCTGTGTGGTTGTTATCTATAACACTAACAATCAGTGTTGGAAGAAGAAGTTTCCTCTCTCAAATGGAAGACACCAACCTACACAAAATGTCTTCGAGTACTCAACTGCTCTCATCAAGGTACGGATTAAAAATGATACTATAGAGAGATGCCCAGACAAGTCTACCTTGATCCTTGTTGGGTCAGTACTCCTTGGCAGCTCTGTGTTCTTTAATCTCTTTCTGTTGTTAGCAATCCCTGCGGCTGCTCTCTTCTTCTACAATAAGAAACTGATGAATATCCAGTCCGTTTCAAGCAAATTCCCGACCACCAGTGTGAGAACTTATTCATACAAAGAGCTTGAAGAGGCAAACGGTGGATTCAAGGAGATATTGGGCAGGGGAGCTTTTGGAACAGTTTATAAAGGGGTTTTGGCATCAGATGCTAGGAGATTTGTGGCAGTCAAGAAGTTATATAAGGTGGTACAGGAAGGCGAGAAGGAATTCAAAACAGAAGTCACTGTGATTGGGCAGACCCACCATAGGAATTTAGTCGGTTTGCTTGGCTATTGTGATCAGGGTGTGCACCGGCTTCTGGTATACGAGCACATGAACAATGGATCTTTAGCAGACTTCTTGTAATGACCGGGTATTTTATGACACGTTAGCAATTTTAGTCTAAAAATTCTTATTTTGTGTGATGGTTGAAAAGTCAAAAAGAAAAGTGTTTGGAGAACATGTGTCAATTTCGGATTGGTGAATTTCGTTTTATTGCGTCGGTCAATTAAACAAGTTGAAATTTTATGCCATGTCAGCCTTAGGATATAAAATTCTTAGGATTTTAGAAATTGGAAATTTTCGGGAACGAAAAACGAAAACGAAAATGAAAAATAAATAAATTAAGATTAATTAGAATTAATTAAGAAAAATAAATAAATTAATTAAATTAAATTGATGAATAATAATATTGAGAAAATTAGTTTTTATTTGGTGTTAATAAATAAAATCTATGTGTTAAAAAAAATGAATTGGAAATCAAATAAAACAATTAGAATAAACAAAAGAAAAGAAAATAAAACAAATATATTTAATGGGCTTTGAATATGGGTTGTTAAGGTAATGGGTTGTAAAAGAAAAAAAAAATTTTAATGGAGTTGGGCTTAAGTGGCTGGTGGCTTTTAAAAGCCTAATGGGCTGTTAATAAAAAGAAAGAAAAAAAAATGGGTTGGGCTTTTGAAGTTTGGGCCAGGCTTGTGTGGCTGGATGGTTAGTAAAAAGAAAAAAAAAGAAAAAAGAAAAGGGGCAGTAGCACGCACGCGGGAGAGAGAAACAGAAAAGGGCACTGTGCATAAATTAGGGCACTCGCCGGAATTTTGATTGGACGTTTGGACGGCCAAACGATTTCCGTTTCGGCCCAAATTCGGAGGAAGTACTCTATTCGACTAGACGAACAACCCTGCGGTGGCTGATTTTGTTTTTAACGGCCAAATTTTCAGATTTGAGGTAGGGGACCCTAACCCTAAAACTTAAATTTTTATGTTTTTCCCTTGGAAAAAAATTATAGATATTGTCATTTGGAGTTAATTAGGAATTATAAGTGTTGTATGAATTTTTCTAGAATATTTGGGATTTGTTTGGAATTTTTGGAATTTCGGGAAATTGATTTTGATTGATAATTAATTGTTTTGAAAGGTTAAAAATTATTAGATGGGTTGGAAAATTCCAAAATTTGGGTTAAATTTTAAATATAATGATTTGTGAATTTTTAGGCATTGGTTAGAATATTTTCGAAAATTTTAGGGTAAATAGTTAGTTAATTTTGGATATTAGAAATTATTATAATGGTTGAAAAATTTTGTAAGTGTGGTAAAATCTCAAGATTGTTGATATGCAATTTTTTTTAATATTTATTTGGGATATTATCGGAAATTGTAATGTGTGAAATTGTTTGATTGGATTATTGGGGAATGTTGAGATTGTTGAATTATTGAGGAACATTGGAATTGTGGCATTCATTGCATCATGGTTATGTGAAAAAATAAATAAATAAATAAAATCATGAAGATTGTGAAAAGTGTATGAAATGGAAAAAAATGAAATAGAGATGAGAAGTGGAAGCCCGTGTGAGGCGAATTAAGAAGGGAGAGAGATCCCTAGGGTGAAAGACCCAAAAGTTTACCCCGGGAAGACTCCGAATGGGGAGTGTATTTGGGTGCGGACGCGTATCCTTCGGTGAAAGCCCGAGAACAATAGTGCATTGTATGACTGTGTGTCACACGTTCATGTGCATTCATGTAATTGTTGAATATTGTGAAATTGGGTATAAAATTATATATATTAAACTATGTGGTTTGATTGACACTGTTGAATTGTTCCTGTGGTGTTGAAGTGTTCTTTTCGTATTCTTTGAACTTAGTAATCCCTTTAACCCCTTGGGTGTTAGGCACCCTACTGAGCAATGTGGAAATGCTCACCCCTTCCTTGTTACACCTTTTTAGATGCAGATATCTCTCCTGAGGATCCACAGGTGGGACAGGGAGGACTTCAGGATGCTCCTGGAGCGGCCTAGTGGAGCGTGACATTTATTTGTTATTGTGTTCCTTTTTGGATTTTGGGGATTTGTTTTAGCAATTATGACTCATGGATTTGCTATGAAGCTTTATTTGATTAAGTTGTTAATTGTGAACTTTTATTTTGGACTATAATGAATATTTATTTAATCTTGTTGTTTTGAGTAGTTTTGGGATATTGTAATTTATGAGAATTCTAGTGAGATGTATAAAAAAAAAAAAAAAAAATCCAGAGTGTTTTGGTTGACTGCCAACATGGAATAGGAGGAACCCTTAGGGTCAAACCTTTGACCTGGGGTCACGGGTCAAATTTTGGGTCGCCCAGAATTTGGGTCATGACAGCGTGGTATCAGAGCCAAGGTTGCAATAATACCTTGGGATCAATGTTTGTGGGTGTTTATGTGTGTTGTGATGTTATGATTTTTGTATGTGTTAATTATCAAGTTGATGATTAATTGAATTATGTATTGAGAGCGTATGAAAGTGAAAGTTTTGATAATTGTTGAAGTTGTTAAGTGTGTATATGGGAAATTTATTTTTGCTCACCTTGGTAATGTGGTTGGATTAGGGTTTGTTAAACTTGAAATGGCGGGAAGGACCAGAGGAGGAAGATCAGAGAGGAATGAGGAGTTGGAGACAGTTAGAGAAGAACTCCGAGAAGTAAGAAGAGAGTTGAGAGAAACTGTTGAATTGATGAGAGGCCAGGGTTCCAGGAGAGCAGGAGATACCCAGGGCCATGAGAATTCAGGCCACTCACATAGGAGGAGCCGCACTCAGAGGCCAGTAATGAGCCAAATGGAAGCAATGAAGAGGTTCATGGTGATGTAGCCTCCATCTTTTAATGGAGAGCCCGGTACTGAAGCAGCTGAGCATTGGTTGAAGAGGATGAGAAGAATTCTGGTGGGACTGGACATACTTGAGGAAAGAAGGGTAGGTCTGGCAACATATATGCTTGTGGACAAAGCTGATTTCTGGTGGGAATCAATGAAAAGGGTGTATGACACTGAGGTTATGACCTGGGAGGAATTTGAGAGAATCTTCCTAGGCAAGTATTTTGGGGAAGTGGCTAAGCATGCCAAGAGGATGGAGTTTGAGCACCTCATCCAAGGAACCATGTCAGTGCTGGAGTATGAGTCACGTTTCTCAGAGTTGTCTCGTTTTGCTTTGGGGATGATCAGTGAGGAAGGAGAAAAGGCTAGGAGGTTCCAACAGGGGTTGAGACTTGCTATTAGGAACAGATTAGTCCCACTGGCAATAAGGGATTATTCTGAGTTGGTTAAGAGGGCTTTGTTGGTGGAGCAGGACATTGACGAAACCAACCAAATTCGAGAGCAAAAGGGGGACAGAAAAGGGAAACAAAGAATGGGGGAAAGTTCCCAGGGGTCACAGCAGAGGCAGAGGACTCAGCAGTTTGAGAGGCGTCCCTCGTTCTATGCAGGAGAGGGACAGATTGCTCAGGGGGTGGCTGCTAATAGAGTATGTTATGGTTGTGGATCAGGAGACCATTTATGGAGGGCTTGCCCATTGCGAGGCACACAGCAGGCTCGACCTCAGTCTCAGGGAAGTTCTCAGCAACAGTCAGTAGTGTCTTTCCAGCCCCCTCAGCTTCAGTTGCCTTACTATCAGATGCCATAATTACCCCCAGCAGCGCAGGAAACCAGGACAACTACCACGAGTCAAACCCGCTCTTCTTAGGGGTAGAATGCTAGAGGTAGGGGAAGACAGACAGCTGGGAGAGTTTTTGCCTTGACCCCAACAGAGCCAGAGGAGGATGCCCTTTTGGTGGAAGGTATGATTTTGGTATATAGTACTTGGGTGCGTGTTTTGTTTGATACTGGTGCAACTCATTCTTTCATTTCTGCATCTTGTGCTAATGCATTGGGGTTGAAATCGGAAAGGGTAGAGAATTTGTTACTTATTGAGTCTCCTATGGGTACGAACTCTAGAGTTGATAGAATATGCAAAGGGTGTGTTATTACCTTAGCAGATAGAGCACTAAATGTGGATTTGAGGATTTTGGATATGATTGGGTATGATGTTATTTTGGGAATGGATTGGTTGGCAGTGTATAGAGCGGTTATTGATTGTCATCGCCGCAGGATAATATTTTGGTTGCCAGAGGGATTTGAGGTTTGTTTTGTTGGAGGGAAGTGTGTTAGTTTGCCTTTTTCGCAGTCCGATCCGTGCTATCATTATGTGTTGAGGAAGGGATCAATAAATTTCCTAGCTTGCCTTCGTGGTAAGGAGAAAGCCCAGAAGGACATTACAGAAATTCCAGTGGTGAGGAAGTTTCAGGATGTATTCCCAGATGAGTTACCAGGTTTACCACCGCATAGAGAGTTTGATTTCTCTATTGAAGTATACCCAGGAACTGATCCTATTTCAGTATCCCCTTATAGGATGGCCCCTCTTGAGTTGAAAGAATTGAAAACTCAGTTAGATGAATTGTTGGGTAAGGGTTTTATTCGTCCAAGTACATCGCCATGGGGAGCCCCAGTGTTGTTTGTGAAGAAGAAGGATGGCACACTAAGGTTATGTATTGACTATAGGAAGTTGAATAGAGTTACTGTGAAGAACAAGTATCCTCTTCCAAGGATAGATGACTTGCTTGATCAGTTGAAGGGTGCGAAGTATTTTAGTAAGATTGACTTGAGAACTGGGTATCATCAATTGAGGGTTAGGGAAGATGATGTTTCTAAAACCGCTTTTAGAACGAGATATGGGCATTATGAGTTCTTAGTCATGCCTTTTGGGTTAACTAATGCCCCTGCTGCTTTCATGGATTTAATGAACAGGGTATTTCGTGTTTACTTGGATCGGTTTGTGATTGTCTTTGTGGATGACATCTTGATCTACTCCAGGAGTTTGGAGGAGCATAAGCAGCATTTGGTGACCACCCTTGGAACTTTGAGAAGGCATCAGTTGTATGGGAAGTTGGACAAAAGTGAGTTTTGGCTTACTGAAGTGAACTTCTTAGGCCATGTGGTTTCTGAGGCAGTAATAGCAGTAGACCATTCAAAGGTGGAAGCTGTACAGGAGTGGCAAAGGCCTACCAATGTATTTGAGGTTAGAAGTTTCTTGGGGTTGGCTGGATATTATAGGAGGTTTGTGGAAGACTTCTCTAGAATTGCAGCACCAATGACTCGGTTGACTAGAAAAGGGGTGAAGTTTGATTGGAATGAGGAGTGTGAGAATGCTTTCCAGGAGTTGAAGCGGAAATTGACCACTGCTCTAGTGTTAACTGCTCCTATTAGTGGAGAGTTGTTTATGATTTATTGTGATGCTTCTACAGTGGGGCTAGGGTGTGTGCTAATGCAGCAAGGCAAGATGTTAGCTTATGCCTCAAGACAATTAAAGCAGCATGAGCGGAATTATCCAGCACATGATTTGGAGCTTGCAGTAGTGGTGTTTGCCCTTAAGACTTGGAGACACTATTTGTATGGAGAGAAGTTTGAGGTGTACTCTGATCACAAGAGTTTGAAATACATTTTCACTCAAAAGGATTTGAACTCTAGGCAGAGGAGATGGATGGAGACATTGGAAGATTATGATTTTGCCCTTCATTACCATCCTGGGAAGGCGAATGTTGTAGCAGATGCCTTGAGTAGAAAGAGCTATGGCCAGTTGTCTAGCTTGGGGTTGAGAGAGTTTGAGATGTATGCAGTTATTGAGGACTTTGAGCTATGTCTTATTCAGGAAGGACGTGGTCCATGCTTGTACAGCATATCGGCTAGACCAATGGTTATCCAAAGAATAGTGGAGGCCCAAGTTCATGATGAGTTTTTAGAAAAGGTTAAAGCCCAGTTGGTAGCAGGTGAGATAGATGAAAATTGGTCTATGTATGAAGATGGGAGTGTGAGGTTCAAAGGGAGATTGTGTGTGCCAAAAGATGTGGAGTTGAAAAATGAACTTCTAGCAGATGCTCATAGGGCGAAGTATACCATCCACCCTGGGAATACCAAAATGTATCAGGACTTACAGAGACAGTTTTGGTGGAGTGGGATGAAGAGAGATATTGCTCAGTCTGTAGCTAACTGTCAGATTTGTCAGCAAGTGAATGCTGAACACCAGAGGCCTGCAGGGTTGTTGCAACCTTTACCTATACCTGAGTGGAAGTGGGATAATATTACTATGGACTTTGTGATAGGGTTGCCAAGAACTAGAAGCAAGAAAAATGGAGTTTGGGTGATTGTGGACCGTCTTACTAAGTCAGCTCATTTTCTAGCCATGAAAACTACTGATTCCATGAACTCTTTGGCTAAGTTGTATATACAGGAGATTGTGAGATTGCATGGGATACCTGTATCTATAGTGTCTGACAGGGACCCTAAGTTTACTTCTCAGTTTTGGCAGAGTTTACAAAGGGCTTTGGGCACCCAACTGAATTTTAGCACCGCTTTTCACCCTCAGACAGATGGTCAATCAGAGAGAGTGATCCAGATCTTAGAAGACATGTTAAGGGCTTGTGTTTTGGATTTTGGAGGAAATTGGGCGGATTACTTACCTTTAGCAGAGTTTGCTTATAACAACAGTTACCAATCTAGTATTGGCATGGCACCTTATGAAGCACTCTATGGGAGACCTTGTAGATCGCCCTTGTGTTGGATAGAGATGGGTGAGAGTCGTTTATTGGGACCTGAGATTGTCCAAGAGACTACAGAGAAGATACAACTCATCAAGGAAAAACTTAAGACTGCCCAAGATAGACAGAAAAGTTATGCAGATAAAAGGAGAAGGCCCTTGGAGTTTGAGGAAGGGGATTGGGTGTTTGTAAAAGTGTCCCCTCGAAGAGGCATATTGCGTTTTGGGAAGAAGGGGAAGTTAGCCCCTAGGTTTGTGGGACCATTTCAGATTGATAAGAGAGTTGGCCCAGTGGCATACAAGTTAATTTTGCCTCAACAGTTGTCCCTTGTGCATGATGTTTTCCATGTGTCGATGCTAAGGAAGTGTACTCCAGATCCAACTTGGGTAGTGGACATGCAAGATGTTCAGATTAGTGAAGATACATCTTATGTGGAGGAACCTTTACGAATTCTGGAAGTTGGAGAGCATAGGTTCAGGAACAAGGTGATTCCTGCAGTCAAAGTGTGGTGGCAACACCATGGGATAGAAGAAGCCACTTGGGAACCTGAGGAAGAAATGAGACGACACTATCCGCAACTCTTCTACGAATTTTAAGGTAAGCTAGTTTAAATTTCGGGACGAAATTTCTTTTAGGGGGGTAGGATGTAATGACCGGGTATTTTATGACACGTTAGCAATTTTAGTCTAAAAATTCTTATTTTGTGTGATGGTTGAAAAGTCAAAAAGAAAAGTGTTTGGAGAACATGTGTCAATTTCGGATTGGTGAATTTCGTTTTATTGCGTCGGTCAATTAAACGAGTTGAAATTTTATGCCATGTCAGCCTTAGGATAGAAAATTCTTAGGATTTTAGAAATTGGAAATTTCCGGGAACGAAAAACGAAAACGAAAATGAAAAATAAATAAATTAAGATTAATTAGAATTAATTAAGAAAAATAAATAAATTAATTAAATTAAATTGATGAATAATAATATTGAGAAAATTAGTTTTTATTTGGTGTTAATAAATAAAATCTATGTGTTAAAAAAAAATGAATTGGAAATCAAATAAAACAATTAGAATAAACAAAAGAAAAGAAAATAAAACAAATATATTTAATGGGCTTTGAATATGGGTTGTTAAGGTAATGGGTTGTAAAAGAAAAAAAAAAAAAAATTAATGGAGTTGGGCTTAAGTGGCTGGTGGCTTTTAAAAGCCTAGTGGGCTGTTAATAAAAAGAAAGAAAAAAAATGGGTTGGGCTTTTGAAGTTTGGGCCAGGCTTGTGTGGCTGGATGGTTAGTAAAAAAAAAAAAAGAAAAAAAAAGAAAAGGGGCAGTAGCACGCACGTGGGAGAGAGAAACAGAAAAGGGCACTGTGCATAAATTAGGGCACTCGCCGGAATTTTGATTGGACGTTTGGACGGCCAAACGATCTCCGTTTCGGCCCAAATTCGGAGGAAGTACTCTATTCGACTAGACGAACAACCCTGCGGTGGCTGATTTTGTTTTTAACGGCCAAATTTTCAGATCTGAGGTAGGGGACCCTAACCCTAAAACTTAAATTTTTATGTTTTTCCCTTGGGAAAAAATTATAGATATTGTCATTTGGAGTTAATTAGGAATTATAAGTGTTGTATGAATTTTTCTAGAATATTTGGGATTTGTTTGGAATTTTTGGAATTTCGGGAAATTGATTTTGATTGATAATTAATTGTTTTGAAAGGTTAAAAATTATTAGATGGGTTGGAAAATTCCAAAATTTGGGTTAAATTTTAAATATAATGATTTGTGAATTTTTAGGCATTGGTTAGAATATTTTCGAAAATTTTAGGGTAAATAGTTAGTTAATTTTGGATATTAGAAATTATTATAATGGTTGAAAAATTTTGTAAGTGTGGTAAAATCTCAAGATTGTTGATATGCAATTTTTTTTAATATTTATTTGGGATATTATCGGAAATTGTAATGTGTGAAATTGTTTGATTGGATTATTGGGGAATGTTGAGATTGTTGAATTATTGAGGAACATTGGAATTGTGGCATTCATTGCATCATGGTTATGTGAAAAAAATAAATAAATAAATAAAATCATGAAGATTGTGAAAAGTGTATGAAATGGAAAAAAATGAAATAGAGATGAGAAGTGGAAGCCCGTGTGAGGCGAATTAAGAAGGGAGAGAGATCCCTAGGGTGAAAGACCCAAAAGTTTACCCCGGGAAGACTCCGAATGGGGAGTGTATTTGGGTGCGGACGCGTATCCTTCGGTGAAAGCCCGAGAACAATAGTGCATTGTATGACTGTGTGTCACACGTTCATGTGCATTCATGTAATTGTTGAATATTGTGAAATTGGGTATAAAATTATATATATTAAACTATGTGGTTTGATTGACACTGTTGAATTGTTCCTGTGGTGTTGAAGTGTTCTTTTCGTATTCTTTGAACTTAGTAATCCCTTTAACCCCTTGGGTGTTAGGCACCCTACTGAGCAATGTGGAAATGCTCACCCCTTCCTTGTTACACCTTTTTAGATGCAGATATCTCTCCTGAGGATCCACAGGTGGGACATGGAGGACTTCAGGATGCTCCTGGAGCGGCCTAGTGGAGCGTGGCATTTATTTGTTATTGTGTTCCTTTTTGGATTTTGGGGATTTGTTTTAGCAATTATGACTCATGGATTTGCTATGAAGCTTTATTTGATTAAGTTGTTAATTGTGAACTTTTATTTTGGACTATAATGAATATTTATTTAATCTTGTTGTTTTGAGTAGTTTTGGGATATTGTAATTTATGAGAATTCTAGTGAGATGTATAAAAAAAAAAAAATCCAGAGTGTTTTGGTTGACTGCCAACATGGATTAGGAGGAACCCTTAGGGTCAAACCTTTGACCTGGGGTCACGGGTCAAATTTTGGGTCGCCCGGAATTTGGGTCGTGACACTTCTTGTTTGGAATATCTACACCTGAATGGAACCAGAGACTCCAGATAGCCTTTTAGAGTAATGATGGGGGAAACTGCTTTACCAATTGCTTGAATCCTCTCCTGATCTCCAAAATTTCAATGCTTTTTAGAGTAATGATGGTGGACATGAGATCCTTGAAGGGAATACCACAGTTTTGGTTTTGTTGTATGCATCCCCTTTGCTCTTAGCTTCTCTTTTAAGGCTCCCATGACTCTGTTGGCCAAATAATTTGAGTTCGAGTTAATCTAATATTAGTTAACTAATTAATTATTAAATTGTATGCAGATCTCACTAGGTAATCTATTCCCTTTCTTTATTCTATAAAAAATCTAATTACAATACTATATGAATTTAGAAAATATTCTATATAATAATTTTTTATTAAAAAAAATTATATATTCCAATTAAAAAGTTGAGACACTTCCAATAGATTTTAAAAAACAAATTTTTCATACACAGATGAACATGAAGGGAAAGTAGAGAAGAATAGGGTGGAGTTCTATATATAAGAAAATTTTTAAACTATTGTAGACATAAATAAATTACCATTAATTTGGTCTTCTAAAAAAAAAAGGATAAGTCTTATTATCTTGTTGGTAAAACCTACTGGAAAATAAAATTTGCTAAAATTAAGGAACTAAATCCCTTGAATTAAGCAACTAAAATTGGGGAATTTGAAATTCAAATTCTCTATCTTCACCTATAAATAGAGATGTCTTCCATCAAGAAGATGAAAGGGAAGAAAATTCAGAAATCAAAGAAAAACTCCCTACAAGTTCGATAAGCAGCAAAAGAACTAATACACTCGTTCTTTGCCGTTCAACAAGGTCATTCGGGAATAAACTACTTGTGGCCCTCAATCGACCTTTGAAATCAAGAAAAAATATTCTTTGTTAGAAAGAATATTATTATTATTTTTTTGAGATTGTACACACGATATTCTTGAATTTAATAAATCATTTGTTCACACTATTTTTCCTATTTTATTTTGCTAATTTCGTAGGATAAAATTTACGAAATTTTGAAAATATTAAAACATTGTCAATATTTTCATTAAGATATATGTAATTAGTGATGCATTTGTTGAAAAAAGGTACCCATGTTTCAATGATATTTGATTATCTTCTTTATAAACATCATATAGAATATTGAATATATTACAAAGAGATGTGTAAAAATGGAAAAATAAAATAAAATAAAATTTGAAATCCATTAAACTATTCATGATTTTTTTAACTCTCCTTTAATTTCTTTTTCCTTCTTAAATTATTTAATAACTTTTCATTAAATTATCTGTTTTTTCTTCATTTTTTTAGTTGGCATCCAAACAATACGTAGGACAGAATATAGGATAAAATCAAGGACAACTCTCTCTTTATCTATGGGTTTGACTATCTTTTAGCTTTTTTATTTATTTATTTTTAAAAATTGATGTAGGACAACCCTAGGATGGTCGCCTACACTCAAGGGTAGGTGGGCTAGGGTTTTATTTTTAAGGTGTAAGGAGAGGAACAAGGAATAAATTTTATGGTAGAGAAAATTATAAGATAAGAAATAGAGAGAAAGAAGAAACAATGAAGAAAAGATGGAAAACCTTAGAGTCTCACTAAGGCCTTCTAGGAGTCTCACCTAGAAGAAAATCAATGGAGTCTCACCATTGAAGGTTGCAACCTTGCAATGAAAGAAAATATAATATTATTCATCAAATTCATCCTTTTGATTTACATTGATTAGCCTATTTATAGGCTTATCTAAGAAATCCAAAGTCTACTAGGACTCTAATAACCTATTCTACTAGGACTCTAATAACCTATCATGACTCAAATTCTAATTATATTATAACTCAACTAGCTAATCCTAATTAGACTCCAACAAATATTAATCCTAATTCAATTCCAAGTAATAATAATCCTACTTTAATTACAACTAATACTAATTCCCTTTCTTGATATATATCTTGAATATTCATCCTCATCAATTCCTCCTGACTTGAAAAAAACTCGACCTCGAGTTTTAGTGATTTTCCACAATCAATTGAAATTCCGAGCAATGCCTTCCACCCTTTCTTTCTTCATCGTCTCTTTCCCATGGTAAGACAAGATCTCAAGATCTCTTGAACTTGTTCAATTTCATGCAAGATAAATACTGGACTTCGAAAAACTTTTTGATGTTGTACAACAAGTTGATAATTCTCGAAATAATTATGTGTCTTCAACAAACTTGTGGGAAGTTGTTTCCCACACTCTTCTTGTAAATTGTTTTGTGGAAGAATAAGATTCTTTAATTCCCTATATTCAAAAGAAATTTCAGCAGATTCTTCATGTTTGCCACCACTCACGATAATGCTTGGCCTTGGGAAGTCAAACATCGATTCTTCTTAAACTTCTGAAACTTCTTTGAGCTCTTCTATTGGTTGATCTAAGATTAGTTTCATCATCTCTTGCTTTCTAGATTCATCATTGATGATTTCTTCGTCCTTTCTAGTAACTTCGACTTGCTTTTTAATAAGAATATTTGATGGCTCTTCTAGTTTCAAGGGTGCCACTTTTTCCTCTGGTTGCTTATGTGGTAGAATTTCCTTCATTGGACGAAGGATCTTCTTTCGCCCATTGTGCACAAGTGTGTAAGTGTTCTCATAGCCATCATGTTGGACCCTTTCATCAAAAAGCCATGGTCTTCCAAGCATAATATGGGCAACTTTCATCGGCAAAATTTGATGAATAATATTATATTTTCTTTCATTGCAAGGTTGCAACCTTCAATGGTGAGACTCCATTGATTTTCTTCTAGGTGAGACTCCTAGAAGGCCTTAGTGAGACTCTAAGGTTTTCCATCTTTTCTTCATTGTTTCTTCTTTCTCTCTATTTCTTATCTTATAATTTTATCTACCATAAAATTTATTCCTTGTTCCTCTCCTTACACCCTAAAAATAAAACCCTAGCCCACCTACCCTTGAGTGTAGGCGACCATCCTAGGGTTGTCCTACATCAATTTTGGTATCAGAGCGAAAATTCTTGGCATGAAGGCATATGTAATTGAGGAGTGGAGCAACGTATGCAAACATGGTTGAAGGCTACAACTTTTTTATACAGCCATTGGTGAACATACCAAGGCTAAATGAAGAGAAAGATTGGCGACGTACTAGCATCTTCCAAACTCGTGTTGCTTGTTAAGGGAAACTATGTACTTTGATTTTTTATGGAGGTAGTTGTTCCAATCTAGCTTCAGAGGAGCTTGTTGAGAAGCTTAATCTAAAGACAGAAGATCATCCAAATCCCCATCAAATAGCATGGGTAAATGACACATCTATTTTGGTGAGTTCTCGTTGTCTAGTGACGTTTAATTTAAGTAATAATTTTGAGTTATCAGCATGGTGTGATGTTTTGCCGATGAAAGTTGCCTATATTATGCTTGGAAGACCATGGCTTTTTTATGAAAGGGTCCAACATGATGGCTATGAGAACACTTACACACTTGTGTGCAATGGGCGAAAGAAGATCCTTCGTCCAATGAAGGAAATTCCACCACATAAGCAACCAGAGGAAAAAGTAGCACCCTAAAACTAAAAGAGCCATCAAATATTCTTATTAAAAAGCAAGTCGAAGTTACTAGAAAGGACAAAGAAATCATCAATGGCCTTGGTAAGTCAAACATCGATTCTTCTGAAACTTCTGAAACTTCTTTGAGCTCTTCTATTGGTTGATCTAAGAGTAGTTTCATCACCTCTTGCTTTCTAGATTCATCATTGATGATTTCTTCGTCCTTTCTAGTAACTTCGACTTGCTTTTTAATAAGAATATTTGATGGCTCTTCTAGTTTCAAGGGTGCTACTTTTTCCTCTGGTTTCTTATGTGGTGGAATTTCCTTCATTGGACGAAGAATCTTCTTTCGCCCAATTGATGAGGATGAATATTCAAGATATATATCAAGAAAGGGAATTAGTATTAGTTGTAATTAAAGTAGGATTATTATTACTTGGAATTAAATTAGGATTAATATTTGTTGGAGTCTAATTAGGATTAGCTAGTTGAGTTATAATATAATTAGAATTTGAGTCATGATAGGTTATTAGAGTCCTAGTAGACTTTGGATTTCTTAGAGAAGCCTATAAATAAGCTAATCAATGTAAATCAAAAGAATGAATTTGATGAATAATATTATATTTTCTTCCATTGCAAGGTTGCAACCTTCAATGGTGAGACTCCATTGATTTTTTTTCTAGGTGAGACTCTTAGAAGGCCTTAGTGAGACTCTAAGGTTTTCCATCTCTTCTTCATTGTTTCTTCTTTCTCTCTATTTCTTATCTTATAATTTTCTCTAGCATAAAATTTATTCCTTATTCCTCTCCTTACACCCTAAAAATAAAACCCTAGCCCACCTACCCTTGAGTGTAGGCGACCATCCTAGGGTTGTCCTACATCAATTTTGGTATCAGAGCGAAAATTCTTGGCATGAAGGCATATGTAATTGAGGAGTGGAGCAACATATGCAAACATGGTTGAAGGTTACAACTTTTTTATGCATCCATTGGTGAACATACCAAGGCTAAATGAAGAGGAGGATTGGCGACGTACTAGCATCTTCCAAACTCGTGTTGCTTGTCAAGGGAGACTATGTACTTTGATTTTTGATGGAGGTAGTTGTTCCAATCTAGCTTCAGAGGAGCTTGTTGAGAAGCTTAATCTAAAGACAGAAGATCATCCAAATCCCTATCAAATATCATGGGTAAATGGCGCATCTATTTTGATGAGTTCTCGTTGTCTAGTGACGTTTAATTTAAGTAATAATTTTGAGTTATCAGCATGGTGTGATGTTTTGCCGATGAAAGTTGCCCATATTATGCTTGGAAGACCATGGCTTTTTTATGAAAGGGTCTAACATGATGGCTATGAGAACACTTACACACTTGTGTGCAATGAGCGAAAGAAGATCCTTTGTCCAATGAAGGAAATTCCACCACATAAGCAACCAGAGGAAAAAGTAGCACCCTTGAAACTAGAAGAGCCATCAAATATTCTTATTAAAAATCAAGTCGAAGTTACTAGAGAGGACGAAGAAATCATCAATGATAAATCTAGAAAGCAAGAGGTGATGAAACTAATCTTAGATCAACCAATAGAAGAGCTCAAAGAAGTTTCAGAAGTTTAAGAAGAATCGATGTTTGACTTCCCAAGGCCAAACATTATCGTGAGTGGTGGCAAACATGAAGAATCTGCTGAAATTTCTCTTGAATATAGGGAATTCTAGAATCTTATTCTTCCACAAAACAATTTACAAGAAAAGTGTGGGAAACAACTTCCCACAAGTTTGTTGAAGACACATAATTATTTCGAGAATTATCAACTTGTTGTACAACATCAAAAAGTTTTTCAAAGTCCAGTATTTGTCTTGCATGAAATTAAACAAGTTCAAGAGATCTTGAGATCTTGTCTTACCATGGGAAAGATACGACGAAGAAAGAAAGGGTGGAAGGCATTGCTCGGAATTTCAATTGATCGTGGAAAATAACTAAAACTCGAGGTCGAGTTTTTTTCAAGTCAGGGGGAATTGATGAGGATGAATATTCAAGATATATATCAAGAAAGGGAATTAGTATTAGTTGTAATTAAAATAAGATTATTATTACTGGGAATTAAATTAGGATTAATATTTTTTGGAGTCTAATTAGGATTAACTAGTTGAGTTATAATATAATTAGAATTTGAGTCAAGATAGGTTATTAGAGTCCTAGTAGAATAGGTTATTAGAGTCCTAGTAGACTTTGGATTTCTTAGATAAGCCTATAAATAGGCTAATCAATGTAAATCAAAAGAATGAATTTGATGAATAATATTATATTTTCTTTCATTGCAAGGTTGCAACCTTCAATGGTGAGACTCCATTGATTTTCTTCTAGGTGAGACTCCTAGAAGGCCTTAGTGAGACTCTAAGATTTTCCATCTTTTCTTCATTGTTTCTTCTTTCTTTCTATTTCTTATCTTATAATTTTCTCTACCATAAAATTATTCCTTGTTCCTCTCCTTATACCCTAAAAATAAAACCCTAGCCCACCTACCCTTGAGTGTAGGCGACCATCCTAGGGTTTTGATGTAGGACAACCCTAGGATGGTTGCCTACACTCAAGGGTAGGTGGGCTAGGGTTTTATTTTTAGGGTGTAAGGAGAGGAACAAGGAATAATCTTTATGGTAGAGAAAATTATAAGATAAGAAATAGAGAGAAAGAAGAAACAATGAAGAAAAGATGGAAAAACCTTAGAGTCTCACTAAGGCCTTCTAGGAGTTTCACCTAGAAGAAAATCAATGAAGTCTCACCATTGAGGGTTGCAACCTTGCAATGAAAGAAAGTATAATATTATTCATCAAATTCATCCCTTTGATTTACATTGATTAGCTTATTTATAGGCTTCTCTAAGAAATCCAAAGTCTACTAGGACTCTAATAACCTATTATGATTGTAATTCTAATTATAACATCCAAAGTCTACTAGGACTCTAATAACCTATTATGACTCAAATTCTAATTATATTATAACTCAACTAGCTAATCCTAATTAGACTCCAACAAATACCAATCCCAATTCAATTCTAATTAATATTAATCTACTTAAAGTTTACTTAGGTCTTCCCTTTCTTCCTTGAATAAACTTTAAAAGGCTTTCCCCCATCAATTCTCCCCGGCTTGAAAGAACTCAGCTCCGACGAGTTAGACGCTTGATACAACTCATAAAGATCGGGGTTAAGCTTCTTAAAATCCGTTGTCGTACTCCATGTATTCTCAGAGTGTGGTTTGCCTCGCCATTTTACCAAAAAATTTTGGTATCCACCTTGTCGAGTAGACACAAGTTGATCATCAAGAACATACTCGATCTCAGGACGTGGGCTAAGAGAGTTCACCATCTTGGATTTGATTTCTTCAAATGGCTTGTTGGCCGCCTTGGTCCAAATAAATAAACCAGGTTTCATGCATTCAATAATTGGGCCCATAATGAAGCTGAAATTTCGAATAAATCGTCGATAGAATGTAGCCATTCCATGGAAGCTTCGCACCTCATGGATATTTGTTGGTACTGGCCAATCAACAATAGCTTTAATCTTCTTTGGATCTGTTTCAACACCCTTAGAAGACACAACAAAGCCAAGAAATACAACACTAGGGCTCATGAAAGTACATTTTTTCAAATTAATGTAAAACTTTTCAGCCCTAAGAGTGCGCATTACTTGCTTCAAGTGTTCCTCATGATCTTCACAAGATCGACTATAGATAAGAATATCATCAAAATAGACAACAACAAACCGTCCAATAAAAGGTTTTAATACCTATGTCATAATCCATATGAAGGTACTTAGAGCATTGGTTAGTCCAAACGGCATGACTAACCACTCATACAATCCATCCTTAGTTTTGAAAGATGTCTTCCATTCGTCTCCTGGTCTAATACGTATTTGATGATATCCACTTCTTAGATCAATCTTTGAGAATATTACTGATCCAACCATCATATCTAACATGTCATCAAGTCTTGGAATTGGAAATTGATACTTGATTGTGATTTTGTTGATTGCACAATTATCCACACACATCCGCCATGATCCATCCTTCTTTGGTGTTAGTAGGGCAGGAACTCCACAAGGACTTAGGCTTTCACGAATAAAGTCTTTAGTAAGTAATTCATCAACTTGCCTTTTTAATTCAGCATGCTTTGTTGGATTCATTCTATAGGCTGGTAAATTTGGTAATGATGCATCGGGAATCAAATCAATGGCATGTTGTACGTCACGCATAGGAGGGAGTTGATTAGGTAACTTTGCAGGCCGCAAGTCATAAAAGTCATCAAGGATTTTACGTACGTTTGTTGGATATTCCTTATCTTGTTCTTTAAATTCTTCCACTTTCCGAGCCATTAAAGCAAAAATAACTTTAGTTTCCTTGCTCTCATTTTCAAATTGACACATAGTAAGTACCTTTTTTGGTTGTGCATTCTCATCTGACTTCTTAATTGGAGCGACTTCTTTCATTAGACGAAGGATCTTCTTACGTCCGTTGTGTATGAGAGCATATGTATTTTCATAGCCGTCATGTTGAACTCTTCTATCAAAGAGCCAAGGTCTTCCAAGTAAAATATGACTTACTTTAATGGGTAAGACCTCACACCATATAGACTCTTCAAAGTCCTTACCAAAAAGGAATGTTACTAAACAATGAAAACTTACCGGGATAGAGGTGTCATTAACCCATGCTCCTTGACGAGTACCTTACACCTAGGATTTCAGACTTCGGACTAGCAAAGCTTCTGATGAGAGATCATACTCGGACCCTTACAACCATCAGAGGGACCAAAGGATACATTGCACCAGAATGGTTCAGGAGCAAGCCGATTACGGTGAAAGTGGATGTTTATAGTTATGGGGTTATGTTACTGGAGATCATCAGTTGCAGGAAGAGTGTACATTCACAGTCGGAAAATGAGGAGGAAGCAATACTTTCTGATTGGGCTTATGATTGCTATAGAGGGCACAGATTGGATAAGCTAGTGAAGAATGATGATGAGGCAAAAAAGGACATGGGGATGCTGGAGAGGGTAGTGATGGTTGCCATTTGGTGCATTCAAGAGGACCCTTCTTTGAGGCCCTCCATGGGAATGGTCATACTGATGCTTCAAGGAGTTGTTGAAGTTCCTGTGCCCCCTTGTCCTTTCCCCTTTATAGCTCAACCTTCTGAAACTACACATCCCTAAGACAGTATATACGCACCTACTCGTCTTTGTAATCCTAGAAGTTCCATATATCATGAACTTCAGTTGAATACATATGTTTGTCCTAATAGTGTTTTCTTTGTTAGTATGGTTCCATTTTCTTGTTCTAATAGTACAAACAAGGTTGCTACACTATGGTTATAAATTTCAAGGTGGCCGGTAAACATTTAGATGGTCTTCTTCTCTTCCAGTTGATGTAACATGATTCACCAGCCCATGGCTTCCCTCATATTCTCACCTTTATAGGTATTGGAAAATTGGCAAGCACTTGTTGTAAAAAGTGTATTTTCTAGGTGTTTAGAAAATTCAAAACCAGCTGTAAACTCTATCTATATAGAACTTTTGGCAACTTCACCAAAAGTCTTTCAAGCTTTTGGAAGATTCAAAACATAGAAAACCACCCGGTCATTTCATATATCAGCAGTATGAAAGCGTGTTGTGGACACGGAGCTTGCATTCTTATTTCAATCTTAGTTTGGACCATGCAATTAAACCCATCTACTAGTTATCCCAAGGTTTCTTGTAGCCATCTTTTGATGAAAACGAAATAAGAGGTTGGTATTTAATGTAATGTTTCAAAAAATAATTTCTCTCAGCCCCACAGTTACCAATTACCAACAACTTTGTCATGATGGTGACGACTTCAAACACCTACTTCCAGTCCAATCCTTCTTCCATTGGAAAATTTCATATGGGAAACTGCTTTACTAGTTGCTCGAATCCTCTCTTGATCTCCAAAATTTCAATGCTTTTTAGAGTAATGATGGTGGACATGAGATCCTTGAAGGGAATACCACAGTTTTGGTTTTGTTGTATGCATCCCCTTTGCTCTTAGCTTCTCTTTTAAGGCTCCCATGACTCTACTGGCCAAATAATTTGAGTCTGAGTTAATCTAATATTAGTTAACTAATTAATTATTAAATTGTATGCAGATCTCACTGGTTAATCTATTCCCTTTCTTTATTCTATAAAAAATCTAATTACAATACTATATGAATTTAGAAAATATTCTATATAATAATTTTTTATTAAAAAAATATATATATTTCAATTAAAAAGTTGAGACACTTCCAACAGATTTTAAAAAATTATTGATTATGATTTTGGAAAAGAGTGAAAATATCAAACATTGTCAATATTTTCATTAAAAAAAGTATTGAATATTAGTGATGCATTTGTTAAAAAAAGTACCCATGTTTCAATGATATTTGATTATCTTCTTTATAACTATCATGTAGAATATTGAATATATTACACAGAGATGTGTAAAAATGAAAAAAAGTAAAATAAAAAGAATTTGAAATCCATTAAACAATTCATGTTTTTTTTAACTCTTCTTTATTTTCTTTTTCCTTCTTAAATTATTTAATAACTCATTAAATTATCTGTTTTTTCTTCATTTTTTAGTTGGCATCCAAACAGTGCATAGGATAGAATCAGGGACAACTCTCTCTTTATCTACAGTGTTTGACTATCTTTCAGTTTTTTTTTGTTTTTTTAGAATTCCTTTATTGAATGACTAATATCATGTGTATTTTTGTTAAACGTGGAGGATTCACATTTCTTTATTGACATGGTTTGAAATGTCGTGTGTGAGGGTCGACATGATTTTCGGCATCGATAATCGGTTCGGTAAAAAAATTCTGAAATATCCCCGATATTTCTGTATCTGTAAGTGTCCACGCAGCGCTTCAGCCCAATGGGAGCCCAAGCGGGCCAAGCCCGTCACTATAGCCCAGCAGCCAATGTCCCAAGCCCCAAGCCCCAAGCCCCTTCACATTTTTCTTGCAGCCAGACCTGGGTTGAAGGGTGGCTACCACTAGACCAAGTTTACTTAAGTGTTCACACTAAATATGTTAAACTTCATTATTAAAAAATAAAAGAATAAATTAATTCTAATTATTTTATTTTAAATTTTATTTAATTGATTAATAAAAGTATAAAAACCAACATTATAATTTTCATAACAAGTCTTTTTATATGATAATTAAATATAAAAATAAAAATATTAAAAAATCATACGCATCATTATTTATTTTATATTATTGAATGCATTTAAATTAAATAAATTATAGTTTTAATATTAAATATATCATTATTTATCTCATTAATCCTATTTTAAAAAATTACTATCACTTCTCTTTTTAAATTTTTTATACTTATCTTTCTAATTTTGAATATTTTTATTTTAAAATATTAAAAATATAAATTTATTAAAAAATATTAAAATACAAAAAAAAAATAATGAAGTTCTAATATGTTATAAATTAAAATTAATTTGATAAGATAAATAATAAATTATATATTAAAACTGATATATCTTTACTTACCAATATTTTTCTCTTTAACTATACTTATGTCAATTACACTTACAAAATAACTTTAATATATGTCTTTTTATTTATTTTATCATTTTTTTGGAGTTTTTTCAAATATTTCCATGACTTTTGAATAATTTTCGTCTTATCCATATTTTTGTCAAAATATCTACTAATATTTCTCCAATATTTCTGTAAAATCCAAGTACCCATATATCTGTGTTTACCATATTTTAAACCTTTGTTATTGATTATGTATTTAATGTTTCATTGGACCAAAAAATGTATAAATTAATTATTTTGGATATACTTTATTCATTACATGTTTTAAAAGTGATACTTATTAAATACTTATATTTTGTAGTTCTTATTAATTTTCAATATGAGCATGCAAATCGAGAAGACTTCATGACTTTAGGACATATACAAGAATTACTAGATGTAGAAAGGAATATAAGGATCAATAAACGAACTTCTTATTAATTTTATTACATAATTAATGTTGTTAACTATTTTATGTTTATATTTTAGATCATAAATTTATTTGTATGCAAACTCAGCACTTTTGTGATGAAATTCAAAGCAATACGGTCTACTCAATGCTCCTTACCCACCACATTTGCAGTATGTTCATCCATTTCTATTTACACATTACTTTGTCATCGCCAATAATAATAAGAAGCTTCTTATTCATATCATTTCTCAAATTGTTCATACCTTATTTTACATTATTTGTAACATTTTTCACATTGTTCATATCACCTATCATACCCTCTCTTACATTGTTTCAAAAAACACTAGAATTGATTTTTCAATACTATAAATTATTTTTCAAAATTTTAAAAAGTGTTTCCTAAATTTTACCATATACCTATTTTTTTTTCTTTCAAAAAAGCTTTTTAGGTTAAAAATGTTTTCTAAAATCACTATCATTCGAACTCTAAGTCGATGATTATTTTTTTTCAAAAAAAAATGTTAATTATTGAAAATAATCCCTATTATTTTAAATCAATAGCTTCGAACAATTATTTTAAGATGGTTGTCAAGTTCATCAGAGGGATTAAAATTTCAATAAATAAAAGTGGAAAAGAAAGAATGGTAGACATCATCTTTTTGGCCTTTGGCTTTTGGCCATACGATCTCAATGCCGGCCTAGGATGCTTTTGCTTCTTTGGCATTGTCCGACTCCACCAAATTGACAATAATAATAATAATAATAATTAAAATTAAAAAAGGAAAGAAAAAAAAATCGTCCTTACTTGGTGTTTGTTATAATGCCAGAATCTTGAGTCTGCCATCCACCTAAATTGATTCAAAGAAGATGCATGTTTGCATAAAACTCAATAATGGACTCCATAAGATTATTTATATTAATATCAACTTGAAAAGGAATTTTTTTGTTGATTAAATTCCAAAAATTAGGCCTTTGGTGTTAATACCAACTTCAACCCAATATTCCGGGTTACAAAATTTAAGAAATACTATTAAAAATCTGAAAAAACATTTTTAGTATTAAAAAATTACCTATAATGTTTTTTAGAGAAAACTTTGATCGGTGGTTCTCTTAAAACCTTTTTTTAAAAAAAAAAAAAAGAAAAAAAAAAGAAAAAAGAAAAAAAAACACTTCTACTATAAGCATTTCGATTATGTTTAGTTTTCGAAAAATTTGAAAGAAAATATAAATGACAAGTAGAAGAAAGAAAAAGTAGAGAAAAATAAAAAAATAGATTAGAAGTCAATAAATTATTTTTATTTACTACTTCAAACTTATTTTAACTCATTGATATAAAGATTAAATAATTTTAAAATACATAAGTTTTTAATTAGTTTTAATTATATTTAATTTTCGTTGATATATTTTTCATAGAACAATCAAATATGAAAAAATCATTTTCATTTTCATTTTTTTTATTTATATTTTTCAGGAACAAACATAACCTTCCAAAAGAAGCATTGTCAAACGTATTTTTAATTTAATTTTCAAATTTGCAATTGGAAAGTAAGAACTCCAAACAGAAATAGAAATAAGATTATTAACTGTCTTATTTCTTTTTCTTTTCGGTTATATTTGGTTCTAAAAAAATATTAGGGAAAGAAAAAAATATGGCAAGAAAAATAGTTTTCTTATGTTTGATTTATGGAAAATATAAAAGAAAATTAAATATAATTCAAATTAATTTAAAATTTATATATTTTAAAATTATTTAATCTTACTATAATAGAAAAAAATAAGTAAAATGAGTTTGAAGAAATGTATAAAAATAATTTATTAAATTTAAACTTATTTTTTTTATTCCTTATCTTTTTCCTTTTTATTTTCTTTCTTTCTTATTTTCTCTTAAATTTTTCAAGAACCAAATATAGTCTTTAGACATTCCAATTAAAGAAAAGTGATGTAACAATCCAAAAATTTTATTTGTAAATAATAATATCATTATGAAAACATAAAAAGCAACAATTTTCATAATCATAATTAAATCTTAATTTTAGTGGTTATTTTTTAAAAATAAAAATGCTAATTATTGAAAATGATTCTTGTAATTCCAAGTTAATAGCTTGAATACTTATTTTACTATGCCTTTTAAGTTGGTTTTAACTTTTAAAGAATAAAATTTTAACAAATAAAACAAAAAGAAATTTTTGAGACAATCGATTAGTCAACATCCATCCACCAGCTTGATATAAAAATGCTTTTTGACTGACCATTGTATAGAGACAATGGATCAATAAAAAATTGATGTAAAAATGCTTTTTGACCAACCATGGAATTGTGTGGGGTTTGGTGACAAATCCTGACATCTGAATTCACCAGGATTTCCCTGAATTTCTTTTTCTATGGGTGCTTGCTTTTCTATGTTTGCTCATTGACCATTGGATTCTCACAGTTATATGGAAAATTACTGAGTAAAAAGAAATTAAGACCTTCAGCTTAGCTTTACTATAACAAATGAAAAATAAAAAATAAAAAATCAAATCTCTAATTTAGGATATGTTTCAATACACACAAACTCTTTTTTTTTTTTTAATAAAAAAATAGTAATAATTTTTATATAATATATAAAAACTCATTAAAAATATAAGAGTAAATTTCACTATGAGATTTAAACTAAGTATACTCATCTTATCTTGATCACAATTGATAAATTTGTTTACAATTAGCTCATAAATTTAGACGGTTTATCAAAAGTTGTAGTACTTCATTACTTCATAATTGATGTATTAATGTACATGGCTTCAATTAATAATTTTTTTTTTTACTTCCAAATTTAATTAAAAATTATTAAATTACAAATTATTATTGAAATTACAAATACATACTTTAATAATGAATTATTTATATTTAAACTGAAAAATATAGTATTAGTTTAACAAACATAAATTGATAAATAGAAGATATTATAAATGAATATTTTGTTTATTAATAAATTAATAATCTTAAAATAATAAATTTATATAACATATAAATAAGATATAAAATTGCATAATTTATTAATTTAAGATATTTATTTTTTTGTTTTTTAAGATAATAATTTATTTGTATTATGACAAATTTATCTTTATTAAAATAATAGTATACTTTTAAATTAACATATATAGATTTTTTCGACAAAATTAGTTAATGAAATTAATTAGAAAAAGTCTACTACAAAATGTAATTTTTAGTAGTTTCATCAAAGTCACAAAAAATACTCACTAAACATTTATATAGTGGGGAAAAAAAAACATATATAATCTCACATGCCTCCACAAGGAGAGAACCTATATGCAACTAGTACTCTCTTTCTTTTTGGTCGCTTCTTTCTAACTACAGCAAGTACTACATGTGACATATGAAGAACATCTATCTGTGATGAAGCTAGAGTTGGAATAGAGATGGTGGTAGAGGTAGCAATCTAGGTCGACGTAGGTCACACCTGCCCCTCAGAATGGTTGTGGGTAAATCTAGTTGAGTAAATATGTCAATATGCATAGGTATAAGGACAAATATAAATGACTCTGGTGATGGTAGAACTAATGTCCTAAACTCAGGTCTTAATGGAATAGCTAAGGAAGCATCTAAATGCAATGAAAGGGGATCAACATATGGGGTAGTAGACACTAAAAGTGGGTCTGAAAAAGTAGGTAGTTGTACTGATAGCGGGTCTGAATAGGTAGGGGGTTGCATTGATGGTGAGTTTGAAGAGGTAGGGGGTTATAATGGAGGTAGGTCTAAAGAGGTGGGGCTATACTAATGGTAGGTCTGAAAATGTAGGGAGTTGTGCTCATGGTAGGTCTGAAATTGTAGGGAGTTGTGCTCATGGTAGGTCTGAAGAAGTAGGGGATTGTGCTAATGGTAGGTTTGAAGAGGTAGGGGGCTAAACTGAAGATAGGTCTAAAGAAATAGAGGGTTGTATTGATGGTGAGTTTGAAAAGGTAAGGGTCTAAAGAAATATGTGGTTGTACTGATGGTGAATCTGAAGAGGTAGGAGACAACACTGATGATGAGTTTGAAGAAGTAAGGGATTGCACTGATGGAAGGCTTGAAGAAATGAGTGACTGTACTAATTGTGGGGATAAAAAAGTAGGGGGCTGTAATGATATTGACACTGATGAGGTGATGGGCTAACAACTAATTTATTATTAAAATATATATTTTTAATTTAAATAATAAATTATATAATAATTTTTAATTAAATTTAAAATTTTAAAAAATAACTGAGGTGATGAGAACACTTGCATTCATTAGCTTACCTACCTGTTCTTGATAAAAAAAACTCTCATTTCTTTCATAGTGCATTAAATCACCACTTGCATATCCTTTAGTGCACTCTTATGTGTCATCCTAGTCTTGTCTTATATTTGAGTTATCCTTAAGTTAGGTTGAAGGATTATATCTTGTAAAAATTTGAGTGTTAAATCCTTCAAGAGGGTTGAATCTTGAAGAGGTTGTAAGAGCCCATTGGAGCCGGAATCCAAGTGTAAGAAGATTGGAAGCTTGGTTGAAGCTTCAAGTTAGTGGAACCCTCACTCAGTTAGGAGGTTGAGGAGAGTGGACGTAGGCAAGGAAGTGTCGAACCACTATAAACCCGAGTTTGAATTCTCTAAACTCTATCTCTTTACTTTGCTTATATTTTGTTTAAATTTGTTGTGATTGAAAAGATTTTAAAAACCCAATTCACCCTCCCCCCCTCCCCCCCGTTTGGGTGTTTTTCTTAACTAAGCATAACCTTTGTTTTCTCACAATCCTTTTTCCATTAGAAATTTTCTCTTCCTCATAATTACCAACTTCATATGGGAAATTTCTTTGCAAGTTGCTTAAATCCTATTCGGATATGCATAATCTTTGTTGTTAGCTTCTCTTTTAGGCTCTCATGACTCTAATGGCCAAATAATTTGAGTCTTAATTAACCTAATATTAGTTAATTAATTAATTAATTATTAAATTTTATGTGGTTGTCATTAGTTAATCTATTGCCTTTTTATTTTATAAAAAATCTAATTACATTTGTACATGAATTTAGAAAATAATCTATATAATATTTTTTTTATTAAAAAATTATATATTTCGACTAGAAATGTGGGACACTTCAAAAAAATTATATATTCCGACCAGAAATGTAGGACACTTCAATAGATATTTTAGAGAAAAAAAATTTGTTTTTTCTGCTTTTGCTTTTCCCTTTGCTTTGTTCTACTAAAAAGACACAAGGCAATGCTGTCTGTGCAAAAAAGTCAGCATCTGGGTCCACCACAGCTTTTTTGGCCTTTGGTTTCCCTTTGCTTTGTTTTACTAATCACTCAATTATGTTGTTTGGCAAAAAAGTCGGCACTTGGGTCCATCTCCATCAATCATTCCTTCAAGCCTTGTGCATTGTGGCAATAGATGTTGGTGGTGGAAGGACCCATAGTCACTATAGCTCCCTGAAGTACTCGCCTCCTCAACTGAGAATGATGTTTTCTTCTTTTGTCCTGCAAAAAATGTTTGAACACCTCCTCAACTGAGAATGATGTTTCCTTTTTTTGTCCTGCAAAAGATGTTCAGATAGGTGGTCCGGACACACCCTTCAAAGCTTTTGTTAGTCTGGCGATTAAGCATATTAATATTCTTGGGCCTTTTTTTTAGGAATGCTTACCTCCTCTCTTGATTGGGTCGTTGAGGGCCTTTTATAATGTTTGGAACCTCGTCACTTTGAAGATGAGAAGATTCTTTGACTTTTGCGGTCATGATGGTGCTCAAAGGGTGGCAGAACCATCATTATCCTGTAGGCGGCTCACAAAGATTGTTGGGGGGATGATTTGTCATCACACTTGTCTTTTCACTCTATAGGCGACGCAGGGCAGGTTGTGGTAGGTCGCCTAAAAAGACCCAGGAATGTCTTATCGAGTATGTTTTTGGCAAAATGAGTAATGATTGTACGCGAAATATGGTCAGGAATCCCGTTTGGGATGACAACTACTGGGTCCGGACAAAGGGCGTGTGTGCCACGTGTAATGTTGATGGTGGGGTGTCTTGTGTATGTTCGGACAGAGGTGGGACGTGTCACGTGTCCACCGGAGGAGTGCCTTGTGAGGCTAGGGTGGCTTGCCACGTGTACACTTAGGGGTGGTCCCTACAATAGAGACCAGCCTTCAGTTTTGCAGGCAACAGGTATGGCGGACGCACTCCTCTCGACTTCCTTTCAAGTTTTATTCCATAGGTTGGCTTCTCCGGAGGTCATCAACTTCATCCGACACAAAAAGCTCAGCCATGAACTCCTTGACAAGTTGGAGAGTAGAATCACCACTTAGGTTGTTATTTTAGGAAACATAATAAGTGATTTTTTAATATTATAAATAAATTTTCATATTTTTAAAAATATTTTTTAAATTTTAATAAATATCTTATTTTTTAAAAATAATATTTTTAAAATTAAAAATATTTTTTGAAATTATTATCAAATAGAGTCTAAGACAATAATTATCTTTTCTTAAAAAAAATTATTAGAAATGATCCTTTTTATTTTAAATCAATAGCTCAGAAGAATTATTTTAAGATGGTTGTCAAGTTCATTGGAAGGATTAAAATTTCAATAAATAAAAGTGGAAAAGAAGGAATGGTAGGATGCTTTTGCTTTTGGCTTTTGGCCTTTGGCCAACCCTCTCAATGCCGGCGCCTAGGATGCGACTCCACCAAATCTACCCACCCACTCCACCAAATTGAGAAAATAAATAAATAAATAAATCGTCCTAATCTTGGGGTCCACCACCCACTAAAATTGATTCAAAGAAAGAAGTACGTTCGCAGAAAACTCAATAATGTACTCCTTAAGATTATTTATATTAAGTATTTGACATAATGTTTATTATGATTTTTAAATCATCGGTTTTGGTGGGTTCAATATCCTTAGACTTGTTTTTATCTTAAAAAAGATTAAATATTTGACAAAATTTTAAAAATACTATTAAGAATCTAAAAAATCACTTTTAGTATTAAAAATTTATTTCTAATATGTTTTGAAAAATTAAGATTTGCTATACTTTTTAAGTTGGTTTTAAGGAATAAAATTTCAACAAATAAAACAGAAAAGAAAATTTTGAGACAATCAATTAGTCAACGTCTATCCACCTACTCCACAATTTTGGCATCTAGATTCACCGGGATTTCCCTCAATTTCGAGTTTTGGCTCAAAATGACCCATTTAAAAAAAATAAACAAATGTAACATCTAACCACTTTTTGAAACTTATGTTTAAACTGACCTCTTTGGCGCCATATAAACGCTATGTCATTAATTTTTTTTTTTATCATTTTATTTAAAGCCGCAGTTGACAACTATGACTTCATATTTGAACTAAAGCCGCAGTTAACAACTGCGGTTTCATTTTTTAACTAAAGCCGCAATTGCCAACTGAGGATTTAGTTAATTTTTTTTAAATTAAAAATTTAATTAAAAATTATTAAATTACAATTTATGATTGAAATTTTAAAAATATATTTAAATAATAAATTATTTATATTTAAATTTAAAAATTTAGTTACACATAGGTTCCATGTGAGATTATATATGTTTTTTTATTTTGCACTATATATATTAATGTTTAGTGGATATTTTTTGTGACTTTAATTAAACTATTAAAAATTACATTTTGTAGTAGACTTTTTGTAATTAATTTCATTAACTAATTTTGTAAAAAAATCTATATATGACAACTACGGCTTAAGAGTATACTATTATTTCGATAAAGATAAATCTGTCATAATACAAATAAATTAATATTTTAAAAAATAACAAATTAAATATTTTAAATTAATAAATTATACAATTATATATATTATTTATATGTTATATAAGTTTATTATTTTAAGATTATTAATTTATTAATAAATAAAATATTCATCTATAATATCTTCTATTTATTAATTTATGCTTTTTGAACTAATATTAGATTCTTAAGTTTAAATATAAATAATTTATTATTAAAGTATATATTTTTAATTTCAATAATAAATTATAATTTAATGGTTTTTAATTAAATTTGAAAGTAAAAAAAAAATTATAATTGAAATCTCAGTTACCAACTGCGACTTAAAAGTATACTATTATTTTCATAAAGATAAATTTATCATAGTACAAATAAATTAATATCTTAAAAAACAACAAATTAAATATCTTAAATTAATAAATTATACAATTTTATATATTATTTATATGTTATATAAATTTATTATTTTAAGATTATTAATTTATTAATAAATAAAATATTCATTTATAATATCTTTTATTTATCAATTTATGTTTGTTGAAGTAATATTAGATTTTTAAGTTTAAATATAAATAATTTATTATTTAAGTATATTTTTTAAATTTCAATCATAAATTGTTATTTAATAGTTTTTAATTAAATTTGAAAGTAAAAAAAAAATTATAATTGAAATCTCAGTTATCAATTACAGCTTAAAAGTATACTATTATTTCGATAAAGATAAATTTATCATAATACAAATAAATTAATATCTTAAAAAACAATAAATTAAATATCTTAAATTAATAAATTATACAATTTTATATATTATTTATATGTTATATAAGTTTATTATTTTAAGATTATTAATTTATTAATAAATAAAATATTCATTTATAATATCTTCTATTTATCAATTTATGTTTGTTGAAGTAATACTAGATTTTTAAATTTAAATATAAATAAATTATTATTTAAATATATTTTTAAAATTTCAATCATAAATTGTAATTTAATAATTTTTAATTAAATTTTAAATTTAAAAAAAAAATTAACTAAAGTCTCAATTGGTAACTGCGAGTTTAGTTCAAAAATGAAGCCTTAAGTTTTTTTTTTTTTTTTTTTTTTTTGTGGTGATTTTATGGTGAAGCTGAGTATTGCTCCCAGCACCAAGCAATAAGTGCTGTAAGATAAAACAAGAGGCATTTAAAAGTTGGATAATTGAAGAAGCACCTCGATAAAGAAGAAATAACTTCCAAAAAGGGAACAAATCTAAATCTAGCAAAATCTCCTAATTGAAGAAAAATAACCTGTATAAGGAAAATCTCTTCTGCAATAGTTTTCGGACAAGGCAATAAAATAGTCCGTATCTCCCCAGATATGGAAACGAGGGAATCTTCCCATATTGGGAACCATGCACAATGACTCATTCCCAAAAGGACCACTCTTTCTTCATACGACACCGTGATACGAAACCCACGTCAAGGAGCCAAAGAATTATATGAAAGCTGCATTACACATCCCACAAAAAGGGAAAAACAAATAGAGAAATTATAAATTTCGTTGGAGACCCACTTGTAGGTTTGGTAACAGTAACTGAAAAACCCAAATCAAAGCCAGATTTAGAACAAGCGAAGCGTGAAATTACCTCCGGAAAATGGTCCAGTAGACATCGCAGGCTCCACTAGATTTAGTTCAACTGCGGCTCTACCCACCTTACTCAACAGAGCCTGGCATCAGGTTTTTTTTTTTGCTGCTTTTGCTTTCCCCTTGGCTTTCTTTTACTCACCGGTCACCACTCAATTACTGTGTTTGGCAAAAAAGTCTGCATCTGGTCCACCACCATCAATGATTCCTTCAAGTTCAAGCCCTTGGCAAAAGAGACCAGTCCTTACTCTTTGCTTTGCAGTTTGCTGCTGTGATTCTGCATTCCGCTTACCTTCATTTTTCCTGTATTGAATCTCGCTGAATTCCTTTTGCAATGGCGGACGCACTCCTCTCCGCTTCACTTAAAGTTCTATTCGACAGGTTGGCTTCTCCGGAGCTCGTCAACTTCATCCGGGCACAAAAGCTCAGCCATGAACTCCTCAACAAATTGGAGAGGAAATTGCTGGTTGTCCACAAAGTGCTCAATGATGCGGAGATGAAGCAATTTTCAGACTCACTAGTCAAAGACTGGCTGGTTCAGGTTAAGGATGTTGCGTATCATGCGGAGGACCTGTTGGACGAGATCGCTACTGAAGCCTTGCGGTGCGAGATCGAAGCTTCTGATTCCCAAGCTAGCGGAACTCATAAGGCGTGGAACTGGGAAAAGGTCTCTACTTGGGTTAAGGTTCCATTTGCTAATCAAAGCATAAAGTCCAGGGTCATGGGCTTGATTACTGTACTTGAAAACATTGCACAAGAAAAAGTTGAGTTTGGGCTGAAAGAAGGCGAGGGTGAGGAACTGTCACCAAGACCACCATCCACTTCTCTGGTGGACGAGTCCTCTGTGTACGGCAGGAATGAAATTAAGGAGGAGATGGTGAAATGGTTGCTTTCTGATAAGGAAAATTCAACAGGCAACAACGTAGATGTGATGTCCATAGTGGGCATGGGCGGCAGCGGCAAGACCACACTCGCTCAGCTTCTCTATAACCATGACACGGTCAAGCAACACTTCCACTTGAAAGCATGGGTCTGTGTTTCCACTGAGATTTTTCTCATCAAGGAGGTGACAAAATCAATTCTCAAGGAAATCAGTTCTGAAACTAAACCTGATGACACCCTAAATTTGCTTCAGCTTAAACTCAAAGAGAGAGTAGGTAACAAGAAATTTCTTCTTGTTCTGGACGACGTATGGGATATGAAGTCTCTTCATTGGGATGGCCTACGAATTCCACTCCTCACTGCAGCAGAGGGAAGCAAGATCGTTGTGACTAGTCGTAGTGAAACTGCTGCAAAAATCATGCGAGCGGTCCCTACTCATCATCTGGGGACATTAAGCCCTCAAGATAGTTGGTCCCTATTTACAAAACTTGCATTTCCAAACGGACACTCCAGCGCTTATCGACAGCTTGAACCCATAGGGAGAAAGATTGTGGACAAGTGCCAAGGATTGCCTTTGGCTGTTAAAGCACTCGGAAGCCTCTTGTACTACAAGGCCGAAAAAAGAGAATGGGAAGATATTTTGAATAGCGAAACGTGGCATTCCCAAACTGATCATGAAATTCTTCCGTCTCTTAGATTGAGTTATCATCATCTCTCTCCTCCTGTGAAGCGTTGTTTTGCTTACTGTTCAATTTTTCCCAAGGATTATGAATTTGACAAAGAGAAGCTGATTCTATTATGGATGGCAGAAGGGCTTTTACACTCAGGACAAAGTAACAGAAGAATGGAAGAGGTAGGTGATTCATATTTTAATGAACTTTTAGCAAAGTCATTCTTTCTAAAATGTATTAGAGGAGAATAATCATGCTTTGTAATGCATGATCTAATACATGACTTGGCTCAACATATCTCCCAAGAATTTTGCATTCGATTGGAAGATTGTAAGCTGCAAAAAATATCTGATAAGGCTCGCCATTTTCTCCACTTTAAAAGTGACGATGACAAGGCAGTTGTGTTTGAAACTTTTGAGTCTGTTGGTGAAGCCAAACATCTCTGTTGGAAATCAAGCCAGCATCCTCTATTTACTTCCCTAATTAGTGTAATGTACAACCTTTATTATAATTGATTTAGGAGTAATTCTAGCAAGGTAGTTTATTCACTTTCCATGTAAGAGTAGTTTATATATTTAGGAGTAATTCTAGCAAGGTAGTTTATTCACTTTCCATGTAAGAGTAGTTTATTCACTTCCCATGTAAGAGTTTATTCACTTTCCATGTAAGAGAAATTCCAAACCGGAATTGTCTCATATCCGTAGGCTATTTATTTATGCTTTCATTCATTGTAAAGAAAGGTATCACAGAATGAATTGAGGTGTTCCTCCATATTTTGTCTTCAAATTCTTCATATTTTTTTTCAAATTCTTCATGGTATCAGAGCAGGTTTAATCCTGTCTCATCGTCTTCATCTTTAGTCAATTTTTTTTTTACTCAATTCTATTCTTCTAATTTATGCCTAAATACGGTCCAGCCTTTGGAATGGCTACCAATTCATCATCCTCTACTTCTGATATCATCATCTCATCATCTTCATCCTCTCATCAGATGGAAACCTCTCATCTTCCAATCACAGCCCATAAACTGAATGGGCAAAATTATTTGCAATGGTCTCAGTCCATATTAATGTTTATACGGGGAAAGGAGAAAGATGACTTCATCACCGGAGCTTCGGCGGCACCAGAAACCACAGCATCAACCTACAAAAAGTGGATAGCAGAAAATAATATGGTCATGTCCTGGCTAGTCAACTCTATGACCGCTGACATTGGTGAAAATTTTCTGTCATTTGATACTGCCAAAGAAATCTGGGACACTGCAAAAGAAACTTTCTCAGACAAGGAAAACACATCTGAAATCATCCAGATTGAAGGCATCCTCCACGATTTGCGTCAAGGGAACCTTACGGTAACTGAATATTTCAATACTCTTACTCGTCTATGGCGTCAACTTGATACGTTTGAGGTTCATAACTGGAATTGTGTTACAGATGGTTTTTTGTATAAAAAGATTGTCGAAGGGAAACGTGTGTTTAAATTTTTGTTAGGTTTGAACAAAAATCTTGATGAAATCAGAGGAAGAATCATGGGAGTAAAACCCCTACCTAGCCTCAGAGAGGCATTCTCTGAAGTCCGTCGCGAAGAAAGTCGGAAAAATCTCATGATGGGATCCCATCAACAACTAAATATGGCAGAAAGCTCGGCTCTTAAGACTCAATTCGCTCCTTTTGACAACCGTCAAAAAATTAAAGGAGGTAGACCTTGGTGTGATCATTGCAGAAAGCCGGGACACTCAAGAGAAACTTGCTGGAAGATTCATGGAAAGCCAGTAGATTGGAAGCCACGTCAACCACTTGAGAAAGAAGGACGAGGCAATCATGTGGCTACCGATGAACAATCGCCACAACCTGAAGCTAGCCCTTTTAATAAGGAGCAAATGGAGATGCTTCAGAAACTACTGTCTCCTCTTTTGTCAGTACAGTCACAAATTGGCTCATCTTCCAACCAGGTCATTGGTTCCGGAACCTTGGCTCACAAAGGTAATTTTTTGAGTGCCTTCACTGCTGGTAAGAAACGTAAAAAACCTTGGATAGTGGACTCAGGAGCATCTGATCATATGACGGGAGATGCGACAATTTTTGATACATATAGCTCATGTCCAAATAATTTAACAGTCCGAATAGCAGATGGTTCACTATCAAAGGTTGCCGAAACAGGTTCAGTTGTGCTATCAAGGGATCTTACTCTCAACTCTGTTCTCCTTGTTCCTAACTTGGACTGTAATCTATTGTCAATTAGTAAACTCACTAAGGAAAAGAGGTGTATTACTAATTTTTCCTCCACTCACTGTGAATTTCAGGATTTGGATTCGGGGAAGACGATTGGCAATGCTGAGGAATGCTCTGGACTCTACATCCTTAAGGAGCGCCATGATCCACAAGAACAACCTCAAATGACAGTTGGTAGTAATTCTTTTTCGGTTTCATGTCAAAATAACGATAGTGCAATTAGGTTGTGGCACTATCGCTTAGGTCATCCAAATGTTATGTATCTCAAGCATTTATTTCCTTCATTATTTAATAAAAATCCAAAATCCTTTGAGTGTGAAATCTGTCAATTATCAAAGCAAGTCTGGTCTCACTTTCCCATTCAACCCTATAAAGAGTCTAGTCCATTCTCAATGATTCATAGCGATATCTGGGGTCCGTCAAGAATAAAAAATGTAACTGGTACCAGGTGGTTTGTCTCATTCATAGATGATCACACTAGATTAACTTAGGTATTCCTCATGAAAGAAAAATCTGAAACGAGTCAAATTTTCAAAAATTTTAAAAATATGATTCAGACCCAATTCCAGTCAAAAATACAAATTCTAAAGTCTGATAATGCTAGGGATTATTTCAACTCCATTCTAGGAGAATTTCTAGCACAAGAAGGGATAGTTCACTTAAGTTCATGTGTTGATACCCCACAACAAAACGGAATCGCTGAAAGGAAAAATAGGCATTTGTTAGAGGTGGCTAGATCACTAATGTTCTCCATGAATGTTCCAAAATTATTCTGGGGGCAAGCTGTCCTTACGGCAGCCTACCTCATCAATAGGATGCCGTCTAGGGTACTAAAATTCCAAACACCTTGTCAAACACTCCTAAAATCCTTTTCGACTACTCGTCTCATCTCCACCGTCCCACCCAAAATTTTCGGGTGCTCTGTCTTTGTTCATATCAATCAACAACATAGAAGTAAACTTGATCCTAGGTCACTCAAGTGCATCTTTCTTGGGTATTCTTCAAATCAAAAAGGGTATAAGTGTTACTCTCCGGTCACAAGAAAATTCTACAATTCAATGGATGTCACCTTTTTTGAAACCCAGCCTTACTATCCCAAAAACGATATTCAGGGGGAGAATTCAACTCAAGAATATCAATTTTGGGATCTTGAGTCATTCAGTGAGTCACCCATCACCACTGAAAATCACATTCCTCCAGAGTCATTTAATCAACCCGAGTCCATTGTTGACTTGTGGGATAAGGAGCACATCCAAGAGGAAACGGAGGAAAGAGCACTTTCTCAACAAACCCATGAGGCAGAACCGGGTCCTAATCCAAGCAAACTTCCAGGTAACAATGCTCCTGATGGTACTGTTGATTCCGAGTTAGAAAATGATATTCTTAATATGCCCATAGCTTGGAGGAAAGGAGTTAGATCATGCACTCAGCATCCCATTGGAAATTTTATTTCTTATGATAAGCTATCACCTACGTTTCGTGCATTCACTTCTAGCATCACAGAGATACAAGTTCCTCAGAATATTCAGGAAGCTTTCAAGCATCCCATGGTGTTATACTGCGACAATCAAGCTGCCATCAGTATCGCTAAGAATCCGGTTCATCATGATCGAACTAAGCACGTGGAGATAGATCGACACTTTATCAAGGAAAAGATTGAAGAAGGAGTTTTCAAAGTCAGCTACACTCCGACAACCTGTCAAACGACTGACATTCTCACAAAAGCTCTTGCTCGAGTTAACTTCAAAGATCTGACAGAAAAACTTGGAATGATCAACATCTACAACGCGGCTTGAGGGGGAGTGTTGGAAATCAAGCCAGCATCCTCTGTTTACTTCCCTAATTAGTGTAATGTACAACCTTTATTATAATTGATTTAGGAGTAATTCTAGCAAGATAGTTTATTCACTTTCCATGTAAGAGTAGTTTATATATTTAGGAGTAATTCTAGCAAGGTATTTTATTCACTTTCCATGTAAGAGTAGTTTATTCACTTCCCATGTAAGAGTTTATTCACTTTCCATGTAAGGGAAATTCCATTCCGGAATTGTCTCATATCCGTAGGCTATTTATTTATGCTTTCATTCATTGTAAAGAAAGGTATCACAGAATGAATTGAGGTGTTCCTCCATATTTTGTCTTCAAATTCTTCATATTTTTTTTCAAATTCTTCAATCTCAGAACAATCTTAGAGGTGAAGAGATTACGACACCATCCTTTTTATTTATTGAGTACAAGAGTTTTACAAAATATATTACCAAAATTTAAATCCTTGCGCGTGTTGTCATTGTGTGAATACTACATAACAGATGTGCCTGATTCAATACACAATTTAAAACAGTTGCGTTACTTGGATCTCTCTACAACAATGATTGAAAGATTACCTGAATCAATATGTTGTTTGTGCAATTTACAAACAATGATGTTGAGTAAATGTAGGTGTCTTCTTGAATTGCCTTCAAAAATGAGGAAGTTGATTAATTTGCGCTATCTTGATATTAGTGGGTCTAATTCATTGAAAGAAATGCCAAATGATATAGATCAATTAAAAAGTTTGCAGAAATTGCCTAATTTTACTGTGGTCGGAGAAAGTGGATTCAGATTTGGAGAATTGTGGAAGCTTTCAGATATTAGAGGAAAACTTGAAATTTCAAAAATGGAGAATGTGGTGGGTGTTGAGGATGCATTGCAGGCGCATATGAAGGATAAGAAATACCTTGATGAGTTATCCTTGAATTGGAGTCACTACCGGATTGGGGATTATGTTAGACAAAGTGGGGCAACAGATGATATTCTTAATAGGCTAACACCTCATCCAAATTTAAAAAAGTTGTCCATTGGAGGGTATCCTGGTCTAACATTTCCAGATTGGCTTGGAGATGGATCATTTTCAAATCTCGTGTCCCTTCAGCTTTCAAATTGTGGGAATTGCTCAACATTGCCGCCATTGGGGCAGCTACCTTGTCTTGAACATATAAAGATCTCAGAAATGAGTGGAGTAGTGAGGGTGGGTAGTGAGTTTTATGGGAATTCTTCTTCCTTGCTGCATTCCTCATTCCCATCCCTGCACACTCTATCATTTGAAGATATGTCCAATTGGGAGAAATGGTTATGTTGTGGAGGCAGACATGGAGAATTCCCTCGTCTCCAGGAGCTTTCTATAAGTGACTGTCCAAAACTCACTGGGGAATTACCAATGCACCTTCCTTCATTGAAGGAACTTAACCTTCGAAATTGCCCACAGCTGCTTGTGCCTACACTCAACGTTCCTGCTGCCCGTGCATTGCAGTTGAAAAGGCAAACTTGTGGCTTCTTCATAGCTAGTCAAACTTCAGAAATTGAAATTTCAGACGTCTCTCAGTTGAAGCAACTTCCTGTGGTACCCCACAGTCTCTACATTAGAAAATGTGATTCTGTGGAGTCTCTACTAGAGGAGGAAATCCTGCAAACCAACATGTACAGATTGAAAATTTGTGACTCTTCTTTTTCCAGGTCCCCGAGCAAAGTTGGTTTACCCACTACATTGAGATCACTATCGATCTCCGACTTTTCCAGAGTGGACCTTCTTCTACCTGAGTTGTTCAGATGCCATCACCCGGTCCTCGAAAATCTATCAATCAATGGCGGTACATGTGATTCTCTCTCGTTGTCCTTCTCAATATTGGACATCTTCCCCAGGTTGACTTATTTCGAAATATATGGTCTTAAGGGGCTTGAGGAGCTCTGCATCTCGATTTCAGAGGGGGATCCCACATCTCTTAGTAATTTGAAGATCTATGGGTGCCCTAATCTTGTATACATCCAACTGCCCGCTCTCGATTTGATGTGCCATGAGATTTGCAATTGCTCCAATCTCAAATTGCTGGCGCACACCCATTCATCTCTGCAGAAACTGAGTTTAGAGGATTGTCCAGAATTGTTGTTGCACAGAGAGGGTTTGCCTTCCAACCTAAGGGAACTTGAAATATGGACCTGCAACCAACTCACGCCACAGCTGGACTGGGATTTGCAAAGACTGACCTCTCTTACTCATTTCAGAATCTATGGTGGATGTGAAGACGTGGAATTATTTCCCAAGGAGTGTCTGCTGCCTTCTTCTCTAACTCATCTTTCAATCGGGAATCTTCCAAATCTCAAGTCTCTTGACAGCAGGGGGCTTCAACAACTCACCTCTCTTCTACAATTACACATCGGGAACTGCCCTGAGCTCCAATTCTCAACAGGATCTGTTCTTCAACGCCTTATCTCTCTCAAGGAATTACGAATCTGGTCGTGCCGAAGGCTCCAATCCTTGACAGAAGCGGGTCTTCACCACCTCACGACTCTTGAAACCTTAAGAATCAGCGGCTGCCCTAAGGTCCAGTACTTGACAAAAGAGAGACTGCCAGACTCCCTCTCTTATCTGTTTGTCTACGATTGTCCTTCACTGGAACAACGGTGCCAATTTGAGAAAGGGCAAGAATGGCGTTATATATCTCACATTCCAAAAATATTGATCAATCGTGTGCTATTTTAATGGAAGTGGCACTGCACCAACACATGGGCAGGTAATTGTTGTGTGCTTAAAACTTATTTTCTCTACAAAATTTATGTTCCACCCAAATTTCTAATCTCAAGAATAGGTCTGCTTAATTCCTTGCCTCCGTTCAAGAATCACTTAATCTCCTACATTGTTAAGGTTTTGACCTCCTTAAGTCTAAAATTAAGTGTATGTACTTCCTGGGTTTTTTTTTTAAATCATAAAATAATAGTAACTTTTGTATTTTAACTCTTAAAGATTTACATTGAAAAATTAATAATTTTAAAAATTGTTTAAAACAATGAAGGTATCAAAAAAAATTTAGGGCAAAAAATTTTGGTAGTGTTTTTTAAAATTTATTTTTAAGAATTGTTTTCAAATTAAAAAACAAAAAATAGTTTTTTTATATTTTTTTATAAACTAGAATGTTTGGCAAGATATTTTAAAAAATAGTTTTTTAAAACAAAAAACAATAATGTTGTTTAGGTTAAAGAATTTGTATTATTTTTAAAAACAATGTATTACTTTTATTTTATAAAATTAAATTATAATAATATGAAATCAAATTCAAGTTAAGTCTTATTAAAAAATAAAAATTAAATACATAATTATATATTAATTAAAAATAAATAATTTTGTTTTTAATTATGAAACAATTTTTTTAAAAACAAATGATAATTTTAATTGACAAATGATAATTTTATGTAGAAGAGAAATAATAGAATGCATGTGTTTTTCTATTATTTTAAAAAACAGATGAAAATAATTTTTACTTGTTTTCTAAAAGTTATTCTTTATTTTACTTTGTTTTTAAAAACGTGAAATCAAGAAGAATAACCAAACAGTGTCATTAATTTTTTAAAACTGTTTTCTATTTTTTTTTAAAAAAAATTATTTTTAAAAACTTTGTCCAAGAGGCTCTTATTCTCTCAAATTTTAAATTTTTTTAAAATGTAAGTTTTAAAGACAAGGTAAATCTATACTCATTGTATAAGATGCTTTACTTATTTATAGAAGCTTCTGATTTTAAAAACAAATGCTTCTTCTTGGTCTGTTTATGCAGGAAATTTCTGATGACATTCGCAGCATAAACACTAGTAGCCATGGTAGTGAGATTTGTGGATTTAACAACCATTGTATTGCTTGATGAAGATGGGAGGTGGTCTAGATTGTTGCATGTATGGGTATTCTTTCTTGGATACAGATTCTAAAGACAATTTTTTTTCAATTGCCCTGTTTCCAAGTAGATGAAGGGGGAGCAGAGAAGAATGTGGTACATGGGCTATTGATAAGCAAAATCGAGTTCCAGAGGGAACATAATCCCATGATCTTGTATATATGCAATTGCCCTCTCTCAACTCCAAAAATAGTGATCAATGGTCAGTTATTTTAATGAAAGTGGTACTGCATCAATATACAGTGAGGTAATTTTTTCTATGCTTAAACCTATTTTCTTTAGAAAAGTTAAGTTCCAATTCATAAAGTAGCTGGCCAAGTACTCATGTTTCAAAATTTCTAACAATCTCTACAATTGCATGTCTCCATAACTCATTTTTTAGTTTTCTTATTGGGAATTTGGTTATGCAGCATACTCAATCCTGTCTTTCTTTTTTTTTTTTTTAAGAATTTTCTAATGAAGTAAAGAAAGATTGACCCATGGTAATTCATATTTTAAAGAAGCCAGTTATCATATTTTCATGACACCATCAATTTACTTTTCGGAATGGGTAGAGATGACTCTTAGCTACTTGTGTATTTATCCCCTGTAAGAACATGTGGATACATTTTTAGGTAATTCATGGTTATTGAAATATGTATTGAATCTTACCCACATCATAATATGTACTTAGTTGGCTACATATGTAATATACATGTTACAACTTTGCTCCATTCAATATCAAAATAAATTGATCACTACTTTTTTCTTTTATGTGTCTCATATTAAGTAACAAGGATCAGCATAGAAGACTTACTATGAGAACAATGTTTGATATGACCATAGAAAAAAATATGAGGTAAACATCAATAACTTTATGCCAATGTATTTTTAAATTTGGGAACATTTGGAAAACTACAGTTCCAAAAGCAACATTTTTATGTGAGGTATTTTTATGGTATTGAATTTATAGAATTTTTTAGTTATCTGAACTCTTTTCTGGTTCAGTAGCCAGCACTGATTGAGGGCCCCTGTAGAAAAAAGTCAGTCTATTTTGCACTAACCCAGTGGACCACCTTCAAAAGGTGAGCAGATTGACACAAATCTTTGTTATGTAGTTGCTATACATGTTTCTGTCCTAATTTTGATGTTCTATTGTTCTTGTTTTGGCTTTTCTTAGGTCTTGACTATGACCAAATGATCGATCATTTGCAAAATTGGCATTGCCATGCCTATATACACTTTTGTTTGTGACTATGAGCATTGGTTCTCATTTTTCATTTGAGCAGGAGCCAATTGTTTATTCATGAAGAAAATTAAAAAGTCCAAGTCTAAATGAAGGTCTATACCGCAAAATTCCCACGACGAATATTGTAATTAAATTGTCTTGACTATAAGACTTTTGTGGTTTTGTTTTTTATTTTGATGTTGTTATTATCTTAAAGTAGTTGAGTGCAATTCTCTCATTGAACTTTTTGATGTTGTATAGAAATGATGATTTTGAGCTTATTCCCCATCTTCATGCTTTAGAAAATTTACTCTTCTATATTATGAGCTAATTCACCACCTCTTATGAAGAAGAGTTGGTTGTTGACTATATTAAATATTCTCCGGATTTATTTTTCTGAACTTTTTATGATACAAGGTTTGTTCTCAATCTCAAGAAAGTTCATTTTGAGAGCATATTTGACTACTAGTCAAGCTGGACTAGCCTGTGACTAGCTTGTGACTCAATTCCATTAACCAACATCAATGGTATCAACTATGGACGACCCTTGCTTGGTTGGGTTGAGTTGCAGTCAAACTCAAGTATGTTCACATTGTAAGTTCGGAGATGAAAATTAAGTTGTAACTTGTAACCGTATTGTCACAAACGAAAAGGATATTGAGAGAAGTTACTTGAGGAAATTAGTTTCAACACTGATTGACATTCTAATAATTTTCTTTTTCATACTTCTCTAGTAGCTTAAAATCATATAGAACGTACTTGTGATTGAATATTTAAGAGGCCAAAACCACATGTACTTGAATGACCTGCTCAAATTAACATGGTGATTTTCCAGTTTTTACATATTCTATGCTAATTCTATTATTGGTAACCAATTTTTTTTTTGAAAATATGGCTTTAGTTATTTATGCCTGGGCGTGCTTCAAGAATCCCACTGATACCATCTTGCCTCTTATCAGAAGATAGAGACTTTGGGAATGATATTACTACAAGACAACACTTGATTTTGATTTTATAAGCACCGAAAACAGAACACTGCAAACCATTGGAACTGCATTAATACTTCTTGGTCTGTTCTGCAGGCAATTACTGATGACAATTGCAGCGCAGCTGCAAGTGGCCATGGCGGCGGGATTTGTGGATTCAACAGCTATTGTATTGTTTGATGAGGAGAGGGGCTGTTCAGATATGAGTGCCTGTGTAAGCATTCTTTCTTGGCTCCAGATTTTAAAGACCAAATTTCCCAATGCCCAGTTGCCAAGCAGATGAAGGGGAAGCAAAGAAGAATGCAGTAGAGTTCATAGAATTAAACAACACAGACTGGCAAATCTCCAATTATGAACTTCGGATTGGATGCACTGTTGAAAAGGAGAAATTTTAAAGAGTCGCGTAAAGAGGATTGCTTCTGTGCAGTAGCCATTTATACAAACAATGTGTTGGCAGAAGAGATTCCTTTTCTCCTATGGAAGACAGAGCAAAAGGCTTGCAGACAGGCCCAGATAAGTCTACCTTGATTCTTGTTGGGTCACTACTCCTTGGCAGCTTAGTGTTCTTCCATCTTTTTGTGTGGTTAGCTATAGTTGGGCTTCTGTCTTCTGATACTTTAAGAAACTGATCAGTCTCCAGTTTGTTTCAAGCATACTGGGGACTAAGGAGTAACATTTGCAAGCACTTATTCCCTAGGCAATCGATGCTACTTCTCTAAATAAATTTCTAATTTTTCTTTTTTAATTTTTATCAATGTACTTGTTCCTCTACTATCATTTTGTACCCACATTATGACATTGACACCCAAAGGAAAAAATTTTAAAAGTAGCATAATGTTGTTACCTTTTATGTTGCATGCCATCTTAGAAGATGATTGATCAAATTAATTATTTTTTTTGAAGGGGCTAATTATGTTCTATATGCAATTAGTGAACATGAATTACCAAACAATAATTTAGTATGCAGATAAAGAAGTGGCAAAAGGGTACAAAGATTGAATTCACCAAAAATGGGGAGTTCAAACTCGTTGACAAAGGAGGATATGTGCTTTGGAGAACTCAGTCCGCTGTTAAAGGGGTTACTCATGCTGCTACGCTCGACAATGGTAACTTTGTTCTTGAGAGTGAGAATGAAGGGGAGTTGCCAAGCAAATGAAGATGAAGCGAATAAAGCGAAGGATGAAGTGGAGTTGAAAGAATTAAACAACACAGATTGGTTGATCAGGAGAAGTGTAAAGAGTCATGTAAAGAGGATTGCTTCTTCAAAGTAGCCATTTATAGAGACAATGTGTTAGAAGAAGATTTCCTCTTTCATATGGAAGACGGGCTTTTGGAATTTCTTTCTGTTCATCTCAAATCATTGCCTTTTTATCATTTGTACGAAAATATGTTCTTTTTACATAACATGAGTTCAAATAAAAGAGGGGATGATATATATTAATGCTAAGATAAGATGTAGAATATGCATATCCCATATATAATAAATTTATTTATTTTATTAATTTTTAATTTTTTTATATTAGTTATTTTAGAAAATAAAAACTTTTATTATAAAATTAAATTTCAAATAAAAAATAATTAAAGAAAATATTTATAGTATATATTGTAAAATAATATTAATAACCATGGCTTTACATCCATGACTTTTTTTTTTTTTTTTTTATCATAATTGTTTTAAGTGTATCTTACAAATTTACAATATTTTAAGGTTAGATATTTAATAAACAAATATATTGCTTAAAATTAGTAAAAATTAATATAACTTAAAATTAATAATGATAAATATTCATTACAACTAACAAGGATAAATTTGCTAGTTTGATAATTTAAAATAAATTTCAGATTAATTTTACCAAACAACCTTAACACTTAAAATAAAAATAAATCAATAATAAATTTAAATTAACAACTTAAAAATAATTTAATTTAAAATTAATTTAAGCCATTAAATAATAAATATTAAGTTTTACCAAATGCATGCAAAAGTTTTTTAAATACCTCAATTTTTTTATTTAATTTTTAAAATTTATTACATTTTCAATACAAGTTTTGGAGAGTTTTTATATTATATATATATAAGAAAAGATTTCTTATATAATTAAACTTTTATGTTTCTTTTTTCTAAATTTATTTAATTACCCGTGCACAGCAACAAGGGGTTTGGAGTCCAAATTTCAACACTCCAAACTACAAAGAAAAATTTATGCTCACTTGAATCATTCATCATATTTGTATTAATAATGATTTTTTATGGCATCCCACTTGAAGAAAATCATCTAACCATAAAATTTTTCAATATGTAGAAAGTAATATCATTATAAAAATATAGAAAACAATAATTTTCATAATTTGATGCTTTTGAGTCATATATTTTTTTAATATAAAATTAATTAGGGTAATAAATTTCATAATTAAATTTGAACTATAATGGTGGTGAGTTTTATGGGAGTTCTTCTTCCTCGCCTCAGCCCTCCTCCCCATCCCTACAAATTCTTCATTTTATCAAATGTCCATTTGGGAGAAATGGTTATGTCGTGGAGGCAGACATAGAGAATTCCCTCGTCTCCAGGAGCTTTCTATAGTGATGTGTCACCAACTCATTGGGGAATTACCAATACACCTTCCTTCATTGAAGGAACTTTACGTTGAAAATTGTTCGCAGCTGCTTGTGCCTACACTCAATGTTCCTGTTGTTCGTAGATTGCTCTTGAAAAGGGAAACTTGTGGCTTCACAGCTCTTCAAACTTCAGAAATTGAAATTTCAGATGTCTCTCAGTTGAAGCAACTTGCAGTGATACCCCACAATCTCTTCATTAAAAATTGTGATTCTGTGAAGTCTCTACTAGAGGACGAATTCCTACAAACCAACATGTACGGTTTGGAAATTTGTGATTGCTCTTTTTCCAGATCCCCGAGGAAAGTTGGCTTACCTATAACATTGAAATCACTATCAATCTCTAACTGTTCCAAATTGGACCTTCTTCTACCTGAGTTATTCAAATGTCATCACCCTATCCTTGAAAATCTATCGATCGATGGTGGTACCTGTTAAGCCATGTACAGTTGTAACTAAACCAAATTAGTTAGAAACCTGTATCTAGATGATTAGTTCTGGTATTGTTAAATAATTAGTTATAAAGTATAACTAACTTCAAATACATATAAATATGTTGAATCACTTCTCACAAAGAAGAAGAAATCTCAAGAAAATAAAGTCTTTCAGAAGTTCAAGAAACCTCTGTTTCACTTTGTTTTCAATTTTATTCCATTCAGCTTTCTTTCAATTCTCACAATACCTATGATAATTCTCTCCCGTTATCCTTCTCAATATTGGACATCTCCCCCAAGTTGACTAATTTCACAATCAATGGTCTTAAGGGGCTTGAGAAGCTCTGCATTTCGATTTCAGAGGGGGATCCCACATCTCTTCATAAATTGGAAATCAATGGGTGCTATGATCTTGTATACATCCAACTGCTCCTCTCGAGTCGATGTCCCATTTGATTCACAGTTGTTCCAAGCTCAAATTGTTGGCACATACCCATTCATCTCTGCAGAAGCTGCGTTTAGGGGATTGTCGAGAATTGTTGTTTCACAGAGAGGGCTTGCCTTCCAACCTATGTGAACTTCAAATCTGTCGTTGCAACCAACTAACGTCCCAGGTGGACTATTGGACGGGCTATTGACAAGCAAATTCGAGTTACAGAGGAAACATAATCCCATGATCTTTTATACATGCAATTGCCCTCTCTCAACTCCAAAAATAGTAATCAATGATCTGTTATCTTAATGAAAGTGTTACTGCATCAATATACAGTCAGGTAATTTGTACTATGCTTAAACTTATTTTCTTCAGAAAAGTTAAGTTCTAATTCATAAAGTAGCTGTCCAAGTACTCATGTTTCAAAATCTCTAACAATCTCTATAGTTGCATGTCTGCATAATTCATTTTCTAGTCTTCTTGTTGGGAATTTGGTTGTGTAGCATTCTCTGTTTTGTTTTGTTATTTATTTATTTATTTAAGAATTTTCTAATAAAGAGGAAAAGAGTAAAGAAAGATTGATCCTTGGTAATTCACATTGTAATGAAGCTGGTTATCATATTTTCATGACATCTTCAATTTACCTTTTTGAATAGGCAGAGATGACTCTTAACTACTTGTGTGTTTATCTCCTATAAGAATATGTATATACATTTTTAGATATTTCATGGTTATTGAAATATGTATTGAATCTTACCCACGTCATAATATGTTCTTAATAGGCTACATATGTAATGTACATGTTGTAACTTTGCTCCCTTCGATATCAAAATAAATTAATCTCTACTTTTTCTTTTCTTTTCTTTTATGTGTCTCATATTAAGCAACAAGGATCAGCATAGAAGACTTATTATAAGAACAAAGTTTGATATGACTACATGATCATTTGCAAAATTGACATCGCCATGCCCACTCTTCTGCCTATGACTATGAGCATTGGTTCTCATTTTTCATTTGAGCAAGAGCCAATTGTTTATTCATAAAGAAAATTAAAAAAATCCAAGTCTAAATGAAGGTCTATACCACAGAACTCCCATGAAGAATATTTTAATCAAATTGTCTTGACTATAAGACTTTGTCATTCTGTTTTTTATTTTGATGTTGTTATTATCTTGAAGTAGCCGAGTGCAATTCTCTCATCGAACTTTCTTATTTTGTATAGAAATAATGATTTTGAACTTATTCCTCATCTTCATGCTTTAGAAAATTTACTCTTCTATATTTTGAGCTTATTCAATATCAGGAAAGTTCGTTTTGAGAGCATATTTGACGAATAGTTAGCCCAAATACTGAAGATGAGCATTTTATGTGACTCAATTCCATCGACCAACCTCAATGGGATGAAGTACGGATGGCCTTTGCTTGGTTGGGTCAAGTTACTATCAGACTCTAGTATGTTCACATTTTAAGTCTAGAGATGAAAATTAAGTTGCAACTTGTAACTGAAGGTCTTTAATATCGTCACAAAGGAAAAGGACATTGAGAGAAGTTACTTAAGGACATTAGTTTCCACTGGTTGATATTCTCATAATTTTCTTTTTCATACTTCTCTAGTAGTTGAAAATCATATAGAATATACTTGTTGAATAATTAAGAGGCCAAAACCACATGTTTGAATGGCCTGCTAAAATTAACATGGTGATTTTCCAGTTTTTACATATTCTATGCTAATTCTACCAAGTTTTTCTTGATTGGTAACCAACACAGATTGGCAAATCTCCAATAATGAACTTCGGATTGGACGGACTGTTGACAAGGATAATAAAGAGGATTGCTTCTGTGCAGTAGCCATTTATATAGACAATACGTTGGCAGAAGAGATTTCTACTCTCCTGTGGAAGACAGAGCAAAAGGCTTGCAGACAGGCCCAGATAAGTCTACCTTGATCCTTGTTGGGTCACTACTCCTTGGCAGCTTAATGTTCTTCAATCTTTTTGTGTGGTTAGCTGTAGCTGTGGCTGCTGTCTTCTGATACTGTAAGAAACTGATTTGTCTCCAATTTGTTTCAAGCATACTGGGGACCAAGGAGTGACATCTGTAGACACTTATTCCCTAGGCAATTGATGCGACTTCTCTGAATAAATTTCCAATTTTTCTTTTTTAATTTTTATCAATGTCCTTGTTCCTATACTGTTAGTTTGTACCCCACATTATGACATTCACACCCGAAGGAAATTTTTTTTAAAAAGTGGCATAATCTTGTTACCTTTTATGTAACATGGCATCTTAGAAGATGATTGATCATTTTAATTAGTTTTGTTTCAAGGGACTAATTATGTTCTTCTATGTGCAATTAGTGAACATGGATTACCAAACAATAATTAGGTATGCAGACAAACAAGTGGTATTAAGGGCCCAAGATTGAACTCACCAAAAATGGGGAGGTCAAACTCATTGATCAAGGGGGAGACGAAATTTGGAGACATAGTATGCTGATCAAAAATGGAATCTTTGTCAATTCATCTTGAATCATTGCCCTTTTCGATCATTTGTATGAAAATATATTTTCTTGTCTTCTTGATTATATTTCATTTAATCTTTTTAGATTTTATATAACAATATGCCATCTTAGATAAGTGATCAAGTAATTTAATTAGTCTCTATCAAGGGATTGACATTCTTTTGTAATATGCAATTAGTGAATCCATATTACTATCAAAGATTTAGGTTATGTTCCATAATGAAAAAAAATATTTTAAAAAATTATTTTTTCATATTTGATTGTACCGTAAAAATATCAAAGATAGTAAAATATGATTAAAATTAGTTAATAACTTATACATTTTCAAATTATTTAGAAGTTAAATAAGTGAAATGAGCATAAAGTAACATATAAAAATAATTTATTAATTTTAAATTTATTTTTTTGATTTTCCTTCTTTTATACCCTTCTATTAATAAATTAATAACTTCATTGATTTGTATACTTAAATGGAAATTAATCTTTTATATTAAATAGTTAATTACTTCAGGTTTATCGTATGATTATTGTTAGACCCTATGATCAACTAATGAATCCACCCTTCATTGAGTGTTTAAAAAATCTTGCATGGGTTCATATTTCATACAATAATTTACCCTCATTTTTCTTGTATTGAATCTAGCCCAATTCCTTTTACAATAGGGGACACACTCTTCTCAGCTTTGCTTCAATTTCTATTTGATAAGTTGGCTTCTTTGGAGCTCATCAACTTCATTCAAGCACAAAAAGCTCAGCCCTGAGCTCCACAACAAATTGATGAAGAGAATCACATATCAAATCTTTTTTCAAAAAACATTATAAGTGATTTTCAACACTATTTTGTTTGATAGTGTTTTTTAAAAAACGTTTCTAGCATTTCTAATACTTGAAAGTCACAGTATTAAAAATGTTAAAAACATTTTTTTAAATTACTATCAAACATATTTTAAGTGATTTTTTAGATTTTAAAAAAATATTTCTTAAATTTTATTATACGTTAAATTTTATTTTATTTAAAAAAACATGTTTTAAGCTAATAATATTTTTAAAAATCACTTTCAAATAGGTTCTAAGTTAATAATTACTTTTTTTTTTTCAAAAAAATGTTAATTATTGAAAATTATCCTAATTATTTTAAGATGGTTGTGAAGTTCATTGGAGGGATTAAAATTTCAATAAATAAAAGTGGAAAAGAAAGAATGGTAGACATCATCCTTTTGGCTTTTGGCCATACACTCTCAATGTTGGCTTTTTTGGCAGTATCCGACTCCACCAAATCTACCCACCGACTCTGTCAAATTGATAATAATAATAATAATTAAAAAGAAAAAAGAAAAAAAAATTTGTCTTTACTTGGTGTTTGATATTATGTCAGAATCTTGAGTTCACCGTCCACATACATTGATTCAAAGAAGATGAAATGGACTCCATAAGATTACATATAATAATATCAACTTGAAAAGGAATTTTGTGTTAACTAAATTCCAAAAATGAGGCCTTTGGTGTTAATATCAACCTCAACCCAACACTCCGGGTTACAAAAAATAAAAGAAAAGAAAAGAAAATTGATGCTCACTCAAATTATTCACAGAATATTTATTATGATTTTCAAATAGTATGTTTTGATAATGATCTTAAGATGTGTTTATACTTTAAAAAATGTTTTTTAAAAATTGAAGTATTTGATAAAATCTAGGAAATATTATAAAAAAATATGAAAAATCACTAAATGTGTTGGAAAACTACTTACAATGTTTTTTGGAAAAATTAATATTTGATAAGTGATTTTCTTAAAACCATTTGAAAAAAAAAAAAAAAAAACACTTCTACTATAAACACTTCGACTATGTTTGGTTTCCAAAAAAATTTGAGGAAAAATAAAAGGAAAAGAAAATACAAAGAAAAGGTATAAAGATATAAAAAATGAAGGAAAATAAAAAATAGATTAAAATTTAAAAAATTATTTTTATTTACTACTTCAAACTTATTTTAATTCATCGATATAAAAATTAAATAATTTAAAAATACATAAGTTTCTAATTAGTTTTAATTATATTTGATTTTCTTTTATATTTTTTATAGTATAATCAAATATGAGAAAATAATTTTTTTTTATATTTTTTTTCTTTTTAAATATTTTTCTAGAATGAAACATAATGTTCGAATATAAACATTATCAAAAGTATTTTTAATTTAATTTTCAAATTCACAATAAAAAAGTAAAAACTTTGAACAGTGATGGAAATAAGATTATTAATGATTTTATTTTTTTTCCTTTTTAGACATCCTAATTAAAGAAAAGTAACGTAACAATCCAAAAATTTAATATGTAAAAAATAATATCATTATGAAAACGTAAAAAACTACCATTTTCATTATCATAATTAAATCTTAATTCTAGTGGTTACTGTTAACCCAAGGGTTCTCCTAATCGGGTTTTGATAATAAAAAACCATGGTTAAATAACTAATTGGTTTAAATGTTTAAGAATCTCAAGTATAAACTTGAAAATTCATCAAAGGACCAAATGGATACAAGATCGAGACGCTTGGAGGACTTGTAATCATAGGAAACTAATGTAAGATGAATGCATGAGTGCACTTAGGATTTTCATACGTTTCATGCATCTTGGAAAACTCGGTTTATTCTTTAAAACTTCAATTTCATTAAAACCCGAGTTTCTAACTAATGTACCTTAGGCAAAATGTTTTATAATTGACTTAATAATTTACCTAAAGACCTTGCTTAAGTGTTAGAAAAGAAATGAATAATAAAAAAAAAAGGTTTTCGGAGCCAAAAAGGCTCAACTGGTCGAGGCTATGGCCAACCGGCTCAACCGGTTGAGGAATCGGTCTTCTTTTAGTCTTAGTTGTTACTCTTTGAACCAAAACCCAAGAATCTGGACCCATTCCATTATAGATAATTCCAGTTTGTGGTGCCAAAACACGTACCTTTCATATCGATACCTCATTCACCAGGATAGAAAATAGTTTCTTTTGAGCTAGACCCATTCGCATCAAATGTATCAGATCTTTGAGCGGAAACCGACATAGTGATGCTTGTTCTCTACGTAGGGTCGGAAAGCTATGAATTTTCTAAAGGAGCTCGGAAAGACTTCACACATGTAGTAGCCTCTGTTGGAACTTTGATAATAATGCTGAGGAAGCTTCTAAATCATATTCAAAGTCACTATCATCATACGATGGTTGAGTTTGGTACTATTAAAGTTCCATTGCCACCTATCATCAAAGAACCCTAATCCCCTATTTATCACAAACGTTCAGAATCCATATTCCTATCGGTTATGTGAGAAAACAACAACTTGGTTTCGCCTTTCATGGTGAATTGATCAATCTCATTTACCCACTGAAATGCAACAATCCACAGGATAGATTACAAGGGCACCTAAGGATGAGGTGAGGATATGATGCATGCTTAAAAGATGGTCATGCAAGAGTAAGGACCGAGGTGCAATCTGAAGTGCGTCATCTTCAAGTGGTAGGGGTCTCACCTACCTTCTGATTCCATGGGCTCCAAAATATGGACTCCATTGCCAGTCAATCCCACTGCAAACTGATTAAGTTCAAATGGATGGGGTTTTCATCTTCAAAGCTTAGGAAGGTTTACTGGTTATCACTAGGAATATGTGGCCTTTAGGGTTGAACTATTTGACCCTCGGGGAGCTCATCGCTTAAATGTTTTGTAGTCTTGATTGCTTCATGTCAAAGATTCATTTCAAGTCATGGAAATTCATTCCTTCTTCATACTTGATGAGGAATTGATGGTTGGAAGCATGCCGAAGCATCTTATCATATAGACATAGGGTTGTGGTATATGACACCCTTATGAGGCAAGTGTTGTGATCTAGAAAACTGCATCTGTCAACTGGACTACTTCTTGCAATATTCACAAGTGCCTGAGAACTCCTAAAAATGATGGCGACCTCTGCATCTATCTAACCCTAAACAACTCATTGTATACAACCTTTATAAAGTCTCCATCTTTCTAGAAATACTCATGCCATTATGGTTTTTGTAGCCCAGAACACCAAAGAAAGGGAGACGAGTGAAATATAAATGCTGAAGCATAGAAAAATTATCCAAGAAAAACAAAGGAAGGAAGACAAAGGATAGGTAACAAACAAGCCACATTCCATTATTTTGTCAAATGGCTAGAAAAAGAATGGGGGATATCAAAGAATAAGAGCACCATTCTTAGATACCAATATCAACGATGATTATATGCATTAGCCATTAACAGTAGAGATTAAAAAATATTACAGTTCAAGTCGGGACAAAGCATGTGCATATTTAAATCCATTCAATAGGAGAAACAATCAGCCTTAAATATTCACAAATCAACAAGATAGCACCAGAATCTACATGAAGTTGAATCATATAAAGATGAGAAGATACGAATTTCATCTGACCATACCTGGAGAAATTCCCATCAAGAAATATTGTTTGTCTTCAAGCGATGTGTGTTCTCTTCCAAAAATCACCTAATGAGCTTTTTCATTTTCTTTGACCAGAGCTAATGACCCCGATGAACCCCCTATCCCTTTTGCTTCCTTATTTCCTCTCTTTTTATTTTTTTTGTTCTCTTGTCTTTTTTTTTTTTCTTGTGTTGAAAGTCTCTTCTAAAAACCTCTCACATTTTCTTCCAAAACCACTAGCCTGTGTTTTTATATGTCAATTGGCAGTTGTCTCTCCTAAGGAGTCCTCTTCTCTTTGAATTATATGTCTCTTGTACCAAAAAAAAAAATCCTTTTGAATTTCAAAAAAACAATCTGTGCATATCACCAAGGAGTCCCACCTTTTTCAAAACCTTATTCACCCATATTTCAACTCTTTGGTGATCTTCAATAATGCCCAAAAAAGATTTCTTCCTCCTTAGAGTCTTACAAGAATCAACTCTTCTTATCCATTGGTAGATTTCCCTAAAACAAAAAAAACAAAAAAAGTAAAAAATAAAAATAAAATTATTAAATCAAATAAATGAATTAAAAAAAAATTAGAGAATGGTAAAATAATAATAATCAATAAATGAATAAATAACAAGATACTAAATAAATAATAACAATAATAAATAACTAAATAAATAAAACGATTGATAATAATAAAAATAAATAAATACACAAATAAATAAAAGTGATTGATAAAAATAAAAATAAATGAAAATAAATAAATAAATAAGTAAATAAGAAAAATGAGCCATGCAACCATACAAGTTATGCTAAGAATGTCTAATGGGCTAAGTGACCTAGGTGGGCCTAAGTGATGCCTAATGGGATGAGTGTGCTAAGTGAACCCAAATGGGCCTAAGATGGTGCCTAATGGGCCTAAGGTAAGTCTATGTAGGTCTAACTGAGTCTAACCTCAGGTGCACCTAAGTGAAGTCTAATCTAAACTTGAAGGGCAGCCAATGTCATAATGAGGGGTCGAATAAACCGCTCAACCAAAGTCTCCAAGGTGGCTCAAAAAAGATAAGCTACATGAGTAGTAATGGGCCATCAGGGAATTGTTGTAAAGTACCGAACGAAAACCTAATAGGACATGTGCTAGGAGAGCAAAAGGGAAGGTCTACAGTAGATGAACTTGTAGGTTCACTCCAAACCTTTGAAATGACTCTTAGATCACCTAGGAAATCAAAGGGCATTGCCCTGAATGCCATTAAAGAGGAATCCTTAGGTTTCGAATGTGAGGGTGATGAGAAAATGTCAGATGGTGAAGTTGCTAGATTTGTTAGAAAATTCAAAAAATACATGTTCAAGAAATATAAGAAAAAGTCCAAGGAAGATGCTAAAAAAATGGAAAAATTCAATGGGAAAATCAAATGTAAATGACAAAAGAAAGACATGAGGGTCAAAAAGGACCTTGAGGTTGAGTGCTTCAAGTGTGGGGGAAAGGGGCACTATGCCACCGAATGTCCCTCAAAGGAAAAAGAAAAGAAAGCCATGCAAGTCACTTGGAGTGACATAGAATCATGTCAATAAAGTGAAAAAGAATCCAATGCAAGTGAGGAATGCACTAATTTCACAACCTTTATGGAAAGTGTCATTGAGGAACCACTCAAGAAAGAGGTTCCTAGTGAGTCTTATGAGTCAAGTGACTCAGATGGTGATGAGATGAGTTTTAACTTTGCATATGAGACTTTGTACAAGAAGTGCTTAAGTCTCAAACAGGAACAAGTTGAGTGGAAGGCTTCTAAAAGGAGTTTAATTAATGAGATTAAAACTCTAAAGAGAGAGAAGAAGTCTTTGCTAGATAAAATCGCCTTTCTTAAGAGTGAACACTTTGACACGAAGAAAATGTGAGATGAATTGAAGAGTGAAAATCAAGTGTTTGAGAATGAGTTGAGTATTAGGAAAGAAGAGTCACATCATAGCTCTAAAAAACTTAGTAATTTGATCAATTCAGGAAGGAATTCATTTGATAAAAGAGGCTTAGGTTTTGTTGATGAAACTACCACTCCAAGTAATGGTATAACAATTTTTGTCAAGCCTTGTGAAGGAGTGGTCCCTAAGAAAATTCATCATAAACTGAAACTTCATTGCACTCATTGCACTAAAATGGAACACATAGTTGATAGATGTTATACTAGGATGTTTGAGAGTTTCCAAAGAAAGTTGACCAACCTAATGAATGACTTATTTACTTTGAGAAATAGGTTGCTGCAAGGAGGCCAGAAAGTGTTCAAGAGGGATTCAAATGTCCCTCTTCATAGTGGTTTCCAAGGAAGCATTTCCAATGGAATGACCAAAGTCACAAGTGTCAAACAAATATGGGTGAAAAAGAATGAACTTAATTGCATTGTTGTTCACACTACACTTAGGGCTAGTGAGTCACACTCATAGTACTTTGATAGTGGTTGTTCACGTCATATGACAGGTAATAGATCATTTTCACTAATTTCACTAAATTTAATGGAGGAAATGTGACTTTTGGTGATGGTAATGTTGCTAGTGTGAAAGGAAAAGACATAATTTATGCTCTCAGCATCCCTATCTTTGAAGAGGTCTTGTATGTGGAAGGATTGAAATCTAACTTGATTAGCACTAGTCAAATATGTGATAAAAAGTTCAATGTTCAATTTTCAAAAAATTTATGTAGTGTGTTTGATTTGAATGGAAATTGTGATGATTGGTTTGAGAACTTCTGATAATTGCTATGTTGTTTATCAAAATCCTTCTACCTCTTCTTCTTCTTCCATTGTGTGTGGTAGTTCAAAAGTTGAATCAATCAATTTGTGGCACTATAGGTTGGGTCATTTAAACTACCGTGACTTGATAAAGGTTGCTAATAATGAAGTCATCAAAGGGATTCCTAAGCTTGGAAAATAGTCTAATCCTATTTGTGGTACTTGTCAAAAGGTAAAACAAACTAGGAGTACACATAGGAGAGTTGATGAAAATTTGACCTCTAAACCTTTAGAACTCTTACACATAGACCTCATAGGACCAATGAGAATTGATAGTTTAGGTGACAAGAAATACATTTTGGTGATGTTTGATGACTATTCTAGGTATGCATGGGTTGCATTCCTAAGAGATAAAAGTGAGGCATTCATAAATTTCAAGGACATTGGTTTGAAAATTCAAAATGAAAAAGGGTATCCCATTGAAATAATTAGAAGAGATAGGGGGGAGAATTTGATAATTATGATTTTCTAGAATTTTGTCATTTTCTATGAATCAAACATGAGTTTTTTGCTCTAAGAACACCTCAACAAAATTGGGTAGTTGAGAGAAAGAATTGTGACCTTTAAAAAATGGTTCAAACAATGCTAAATTAGCATGAACTTCCTACACATTTTTGGGCTGAAGCCATCAACACTGTTTGCTATAGTTTCAATAGAATTCACATGCGTCCTCACACTAGGAAGACTTGTTATGAGCTATGGAAAGGTAAGAAACCTAGTGTGAAGTACTTTAGGGTGTTTGGAAGTAGATGCTATTTCTTAAAAGATCATGAAAATATTGGAAAGTTCAAATCCAAGAGTGAAGAAGGAATATTCTTAGGATATTCCTCCAAAAGTCGGGCATACAGAGTATATATTTTAAGTTCAAAATGTATGGTGGAATCAGTCAATGTGATTGTGGATGATCTAGGATAAAGGTTAAGAGAAAGTGATGAGGATATAATTGATGTGTTGAAATATACTAAAGTAATTGAAGAAAAATTTGAAGATGAAAAGTTAAATGAAGAGGAAGAAAAAAGAGAAGAGCAAGGAAAAAAATGAGATAGGGGGGAATTGAGCCATCAAAGAAAAATAAGTCAAGGGTACCTAAGAGCCATCCATTGAGCAATGTGATTGGGAACTATGTGGATAACATGGTAACAAGGAGACAATCCATGCTAAATGTGAAAAGCAAATGAGGTATGAACTTTGTTAAAGGGATGTAAATGGGTTGTGTTAAACAGAAATCCAACCAAGAGAGGTGCAAATTGACTTCTTGGAACATTATCTTGAATTGCTCTAGGAAGGAAGTGTTTCTTGAAAATGATTTTTGACTCATGGATATATATATGTTCATAAGTGGAAAAAAAAATAACATTCTCACTATTTTATGGTGTCATGAGTAAGTCTTCTTTGAGCTAGCTTGTTAAAGTGTTGATAATCAATTTTTTTTTACCTATTCATTTGATAAATTCGGAAGGTTCTTCAATCTCTATGTTTGTTAATTTTGTCTATTGTTAAGTTCTTAGAAACACTTTTGTTCAATATGAATCCATTCTAACTCCTTGATTGAAAGATAAGTGTGTCATCCTATTGTATCTCAACTTTGGTGGATCAATTTTCAATTTATGGAAAGCTAGTAGGTGTGTTTCTTGTGTTTTTTCTTCAGTTTTTGCCCAAGTCATTTCTCAATAGGGTGTCAATCGATCTGTTGAATTTGTGGATCAATCCGCTGTGTGCACAGTTTTGTGATTGAGATTCCTTTAATAAATCCTGGATTTATCCACCAAGATCGATACCACTTATATATTGTATCTCACACACATAGCCATTAAAAAAAAAAAAAAGGGCCTGTTCTATCTTGTGTGACTATGCATCACCAAGAGCTCACGATCGATCCACCAGGATCGATACCACTTATGCATTTGTGAAAAATTCCATTCTTGCCCTCATCTAGCTCAACTCGTATGATTTAATGAATTAGGGGCATTTTCATAATTTTAAGATAAAATTTTGAAAAAGTCAAAATCCCCAAACATGTATTTGTGAAAAATTCCATTTTTGCCCCCATTTGGTTATACTCATATGGTTTAATGGATGAGGACCATTTTTGTAATTTAAAGTTAATAAAAATTTGAAAAACTCAAGATCCCCAAAAATGCATTTCCTTATTTCATTTCTCTAAAAAGCCCTAAGGCATTTGTTCCAGAGAAAAAAAGTTTTCTTCTTTGTGCATCCTCTCTAGACATCGCCGCTAGTTTTTCATTCCGAACATTGTCGGTGAAAATCATTGCTATCGGAGCTCTTCGCCATTGTCATTATGCATAACCCATCACTCCAGTTTTTATGCTTCTTCTATGCCTAGTGTCACCAAATCTCCTTTTTAGCCACTACCAACTTATCTCTTTCATCCATTTTCGCTAGAATCTTCTTAATCCAGTAGCGGTCTAAATAGCCAACACACTTGCTCATTCTCTTGTTGCTGGTTCCAGCACATACCTTCCTACCACTACTGTTGATGTTTTCTTCTTGACATTTTCAGCCTTTTTCGTTGGAATTCTCTCACAACACGTCATTTCAAACCTCTACACAACACATCTTCTTTACCTTTTGTCATCGGATTGTGCTTCTCACTTATAGTTGACATCTTTTCAGCATCTTGCCATGAGATTACATCCTAGTCTGGACTCTCCCCCGATCCACCGACCGGTACAACTCGAGATTTTTTAAAAAACAATAATAAGTATGTGTAGAAAAAGTGTTTTTCAAGTTTTGGAAAATTCGTCCCCAATGAGGAACGGTTTTGTTTGGAGTTGCCACTTACTTAAATGACTCCAGTTAAGTAAAAAACGGTATGCAAAACTCGATTTCTAGGTCCGGGGATCAGGTTACCTATTAGGAAGGTACCTCATGTGAGGTAGCACCCCATAGGCCTATAATCTAGTCTTTACTAGTGAATTGGGTACATTGGAGCATATAGGTCAAAGGTCAGTCAATTCCCCCTAGGCTACATGGATGACAAGACTCATACTATCCTAGCTAGCATTCGGCATGCTTAGGAAATTGACAATCAAAACAATGAAGCGTACTTGAAGTTCTAAGCCATGCACTACATAAATGGGTTAGTCAATAAGTACAAGCGTACAACACATGCAACCCCCAAATTTACTAAAATTTAGTCGCATTCCTACTTGAATTGATAGAATTTTCAGTCATGATCAAACCCTATGCATGTAACCTATAATTTCCACCAAACGACCATCAAGATAGAAACTTAAAAAATTAAATTCGGCATTTTGAGAATTTTTGAAATTTTGGGAGCAGAAACTTAAATCTGGAGTTTTCGAAATTTTGGAAACTTTTGGGAATGGACACTAAAAAAATTAAATCCGGACTTTTCGAAATTTTGGAAATTTTTGGGAGTGGACACTAAAAAACTTAAATTCGGATTTTTGAAATATTTGAAATTATTGGGAGTGGACACTAAAAAAATTAAATTCGGACTTTTCGAAATTTTGAAAATTTTTGGGAGTGGACATTAAAAAAACTAAATCCGGATTTTCGAAAATTTGGAAATAGACAGTAAAAAAAATAAATCCGAACTTTTTGAAATTGGCAACTTTTGGAAATTGATCCTAAAAAATTAAATCCAGACTTTTCGAGATTTTGGAAATTTTCTGAAATGGACACTAAAAAATTAAATCCGGATATTTGAGAACATTGGAAAATTTGGGAATGGAAACTTAAAAAGATTTAAATTTGGAAATTCAGGAATTTTGGAAACTTTAGAAACTTAAAGAATAAATTATGAATTTCGGAAACTTGGGAATTTTGGAAATAAGGCTTTGAGGATGATATTTAAAATGAAACTTTGGAATTTTGGCTTTTGGAAATTTTGGAAAATAAACTTTGAAGATGGTGTTTTTAAAAAACTAGACTTGGAAATTTTATAAATGGAAACTTAAAAAATTATACTTGGAATTTTGAGAATTTTGGGAACAGAAACTTAAAATATGAATCCAGAACTTTGAAAATTTTGGAAACTTTGGGTACGGAAATTTTAAAAATTGAATCCGGAACTTTGAGAATTTTTGGATATTTTGGACACTTAAAAAAAAATGAATCCGGAATTTTCAAAATTGAAAACCTTGGAAACGGAAACTAAAAAAAATTAAATCTAGAATTTTCAAAATTTAGGAAATAGACACTTAAAAAAAATTAAATCCGGACTTTTGAGAATTTAGGAAATAGAAGCTTAGAAAAATTAAATCCAGACTTTTGAGAATTTAGGAAATAGGAGATTAAAAAAATTAAATCCGGAAGTTTGAGAATTTTGGAAATTTTGGAATTTTGACTTTTGGAATTTAAACATGAAATTTAAAGGTTGCATCTTAAAAATTCAGTTTAAAAAAAAAAATAGGAAAGCTATTTGAAGATTGAAATTTAAAGATTGAATAAAATAATTAAAAAAAATTGTAAAAATGCTATTTGAGAATAAAAAATGAAGAAGAATGAATAAAGTAAATGAGTTAACAAGTTTTTTTATAAAACTTTGATAGAAAGGCCAAACAAGTGGACTAAACATGTTTTTCATGTGACACATGGAAGATGGCTATCTTGCCACCACCAGCTAGACTTTCGTCCTAGGAAAAAATCTACCCCGAATCTAAGGTAGTTTTGGCAAGGAGGGTAAAACTAAACGAACAAGCCGCAATAGCTCTAGAATGCGGCTAAACTGGGCTATGTGGTAGAAGAGAGCTCTGGTTGAGGCGAAGGAGTGCAGCCTATGCCATGGCAGCAAGGGGAGCCGCCGCAGCCACCGTTGGCGTGACAGTCCCAGTCGGTGACAAAGGAACAAATTGTAATAGCCAGAATGCAGCTGAACCAGGCTGTTGAATACTAGAATGACCAGACCCATTTTGTTTTTAAAAAAATGATCCAGTTGAACCGCTAGGTGTGCCCGTAGGAGAGGACATTTTGGTTGAAGGAAATTTCTTGCTAAATCCTGAGATAAATTCTAGCCTCAAATCTGAAAATGAAGATGAGGTTGCAAGTGTACCCATAGAAGATTTCACAGGATAGGGAGCAACTGGCATATCAACCAAAGATGGTGCGAATGGACAGTAACTCAGCCTTTCTGAGTAATCAAATTTCCATGCAGACCCAAACTTGCACATTCCACGTTGTGCATGTGAGTGCACTAGGGTGCACCTAGACGGGAAGAAAGACCCATCACACTAAGGACACAATTAGCGATATAGGTAGGCGCTGAGAGATATAATGGTGTTAACCCATACACCCAGCCTAATATATCCAACACTAGGTCAAATACTCGGAGAGGCTACTAGACTGACAAATGTCGGGTAGTGACTCAACTTGGGTAAGGATCCAAGCAAAACCACAAAAAGATAGTATATTCAACAGAAACGAAAAGAAAGAAAAAAAAACTCTAAAACAAAGCATGATTGCAAGAGCAAACAGATAAATGAACCATTCTCAATATAAAAGTGGACCATATTCAAATCAATTCTCAACTGAAATCCTAAGAGCATGATATAAAAGAAAACAATTCCAAATCCAACATCTGTCTATAATCAATAGAATTCATAAATGGAAATGAACATATGAGTTACAGTGATCATACCTAAGAACACCTCTTTCCTTTTTTAAAGACCGATACAAGTCCCAAGAACTAATTGAAATCCTCTCTTCTTATCTTTTTTCTTTTTTGTTTCTTTCAAATTTCCTCTCTCACTCTCTGAAACGTTCTCTCATATCTTTGTTCTCTCTATTCCCGTTCTCTTTTTCTCACTTTATCGAATCTGTCCCTCTTCCTAACCTCCCCAACTTCTCTTCTTAAACTCTTTTTTCTTCTCCCCTAAGTCTCCATTTTATATCCTCTCTTGAAAACCTCTCTTTCCCATCTTGGAAATAGCTCCTCGTCTCTTTCCCATGCAGCTCCTTGGAAAACCTCTCATTCCAAATCTTTTTTTCCTTTTGTCTTTTCATTTTCCTTTCTTCTTTTTTAAGTTTGCCTCCCAACTCCATTTTCTACTCTTAATTTTTCCAAAAAAAAATCCTTCTTCCCATGCATTATGTCGACTCCTTTTATATATATATATATATAGTAAATACAGTGATGGAAGCATAATATAATACAAAATAAAAATAAAATGAAGACAATAACACAAAATAAACATAAAAATGAAATAATAAAGCATAATATAAATAATAATAATAATAATAATAATAATAACAAAGATAATGATGAAATAATAATAATAATTATAAGAATGATAAGGATAATAATAATAATAATAGTATTGATAATAATAATAACAATAAGATAATATTACTAACCATGTGCAATTTTCTGAAATTAAATAAATAAAAATAAATGAATGACTAAGCACACAATATCAGAATAAATAACAAAATAACTAGCTAAACAACTAAAATAGATACATGAGTGAATAAAGTTAAGCACATGCAAATCATGCAAGAAAAACTTGAAAGGTGACCTAAGTGGGCCTAGTGAGCCTAAATGAGCCTTGTGAGTGCTTGAACGGTGCTTGAGTGGCATTTGGTGATTGGAAATGTGCCTAGGTGACCTAAGGAGATTTAAAATGTGTCTAAGTGATTGAAAAAAATGTGTTGAGTGACCTAGGAGTGTACCTACTAGGCCAGGTGTATCCAAATGGGCCTATGGTGTCAAGAATGCCAAAAACCAACCGGTCGAGCTGGTTGAGAAAAATTCTCAAATTTTGACAGAGTGTCTCTCGAGGAATAAGGAATCCAACAAAAAAAAAAAAAAATGGTGCGCAATTCCAAGCTTGGATGAGGGAGAAATGACTAAAACAAGCCAAAGTGCGCGCAATTTACATGGGCTTCGGCGAGCTACAACTAAATTGAAGTTTCTATGGAGACCTTAACCTCTAACCTGTAGTATGATACAAACCAAGGAATTTACCATGACAGTATTTCATAATTGACCAAACGCTTGCATTAAATTGAACCATAAGTAAACTCACGTGATGTCTGAAAACCGATTAGGCCCAACAAGGGCCCCATGGTCGTGAAATACAAAGGTCGGGTGCGGGCGACACCACCAAGACACATGCAAGTGTCAAGGGACAAAATTGAGAATCTACAAATATACCCCTCTTCGGTAGGGATCATGAGTGTAGGGAATATGAGGGAAAACACAAGTAACAAGTGGAACCAAATGAACTATATCGAATAACTAAGAAAGAGCAGAAATTTTATCCTAGCACATGATGCAAAAAATTCCAAGATAAACCATATACAAGAAAAGAAATACACTAAATAAGAGGTTTATAGGAAGTGATACTGAACACCTATGAAAAACGTGTCTCTGAATGCCCATATAAAAAAATGGTGGCTCTAAACGCCTATGAAAATGATGGCTCTGAACGCCTATGCAAATGATGGCTTTGAACGCCTATGAAAATGATGGCTCTGAATGCCTATGCAAATGATGGCTCTGAACGCCTATGAAAATGATGGCTTTGAATGCCTATGAAAATGATGGTTTTGAACGCCTATGAAAATGATGGTGGCTCTAAACGCCTATGAAAATGATGGTGGCTTTGAACGCCTTTGAAAATTGTGGCTTTGAACGCCTATGAAAATGATGGCTCTGAACGCCTATGCAAGTGGTGGCTCTGAACGCTTATGAAAATAGTGGCTTTGAACACCTATGAGTGATGGATTTGAAGGCCTATGCAAGTGGTGGCTCTGAACACCTATGAAAATGAGTGATGGCTTTGAACGCCTATGCAAATGGTGGCTCTAAACGCCTATAAAAATGATGACGGCTCTAAACGCCAAAGAATGGTGGCTCTGAACACCTATGCAAGTGGTGGCTCTGAACGCCTATGCAAGTGGTAGCTCTGAACACCTATGAAAATGGTGGCTCTAAATGCCTATGAAAATGATGGTGTCTTTGAATGCCTATGAAAATGATGATGGCTTTGAACGCCTATGAAAATGATGGTGTCTTTGAATGCCTATGAAAATGATGGTGGCTTTGAACGCCTATGAAAATGATGGCTCTTAACGCCTATGAATGGTGGCTCTTAATGCCTATGCAAGTGATGGTTCTGAACGCCTATGCAAGTGGTGGCTCTGAAAACCTATGAAAATGATGATGGCTCTAAACGCCTATGAAAATGGTGGTGGTTGATTACTACTCAAAACATGCTATTTTGTAGCTTGTAATTAGCTCTTTTAAACACCCTTGAGTAGTAATTATTACCTTTTAACTCAATTGGTATGTTAGGGACCCTTGCAATCGTTTCTAATCAAATTGTGTTAAGTTTTGGTGTTTTTGATAGCTTTTTGCTCACCAAAGCAATTTAAGAATGAGGGATAGCTATATATAGTTCATGGCAAAGCTTTTGGAAGCTCAAATTCATGAAGAAACCAAGCTTTGGAGCCTCATAGTCCTTTGCCTTAGTCGTTCAAAGTATGCAAGGAAAAAGCAATGGAGAGAAGAAAACAGAGGACAGCAGCTGTAGTCTTCCTTCGCACTTTTGGAGCACTTTACGAAGTCCATTTTCTACATGCTATATACCATTTCAAATCTCAGGAAGTCAAGAATCCAACGCTTCAAACCGTGTACAATTTGGAGCTGAAATGAGAAAGATATGGCCTTCGGAAGGCAACTGCATTAAGCTGAGGGACAATTTCGCACCTTTGCGAAATTGGAACTTCAACGTGCGAAATTTAAAGTGGATGGCAGCTGTGTAGTCGCCGTGAAGCCTAGCATTCGAAGTTGATTTTGAAACTTGTGAAATTGGATTTCAACGTGCGAAAGTGGATTCTAAGTTGCGAAATCAACTTGCGAAATTTTCGCAAGTCACCATGCAACGTGCGAAACTGGGATATTTGTGCCGACTCTTTTTCTTCTGATATTTTTGTGTCTAAATTTACATTTTCTCCTTGTATTCAGCCACTCATGTAATTCCTTAGCTAGGAAGTATCCAAGGAAGGGTAAATTACCTTCCTATATAAACTCTCTTGTAAACACTAAAAAAACACTCTCGGGGAGTTTTTCCTAGGAGACCAACTTATGTATATTTGATACTTAGTGAAATACAGGGATCTCTTTTGCTTTCTTTTTCTCTCTACTATTTTCTTTTTCTTGGGTGCCAAACAACCTCTGAGGATGTTTTCCCAGAGGATGAGAGGCTAAACTTTTGGTTTCTTGGAGTGAAGGAAGCTAGGTGAAAAGTCCAGATGCTAAAATGGAAAACTCTCCTGCATTAAATACAGGTAGTTGGAGTTCATAAATGGCTTTTAAATCTAAAGTTTTTCTATAAATACCTTAGAATCACTTTGAATGGCCAATACATGGTAAGCTTTAGGTCTCTGTGGATACTTATTGCTAGATCCACATCAGACCATTAGTTATCATGTACGAGCCATTGGAAAGTGGTTTAAGGTGAAGACCCATAGTGTCTAAAGCCATTAATGGAACTTCACTATCGCTTCTATTGACTTTTTATGGATTAAATCTTCATTGTTAAACCTATACCGGTTCGGGAAACAACCATCCTTTATGTTGTTATCCCCAATGCAAGAAGAAAAATCCGGAATTTCCCACTTTGCATTCTGAACTTGATCCTAGCAACCTCTAGCTCCGGGAGACTTTCTTTCTTTCATTTCTACTTAGTTTTATATTAGTTTAGTTCCAAACACCACTTTCAAAACAAATTTTATTTTCTTTTAAACTTTAAGTTTATGATAAAGGAAATCATCAGACTCAATTTCTAATCTAGAGGCTATCACTGGTAGAGTGAAAACCCATCCCTGAGTTCGACCCTAGAGCTGCTATACTATGGTAGCTTTGCTACGCCAGTATATGATCATAGGAGTTATAAATATTTTTGATTAAAATACTCAATAGGGCATGAATCAAATGGCGCCGTTGCCGGGGATGGTGCCACTTTGCAGTGATATGATCTTATGAGAACACTTGTGATTTCCATCACAAGTTTGGTGAATTCCTTTTTCACTAACTTCATTTCCTCTCTTTTAATTGTAGAATTTCCTTTGTTAAGTTTACTTTCATTTTCTTTCTAACCTTAACTTTCTTCTAGCTTTCTTCTGTTTTTGTTGTCTTTGTTTTGTTTTCAAAAAAGTTGCAACTTGTGCTTGCCCTATTGGATTCGGGACCAAGAGGGAAGGCTAGTAAGGATAGAGAATCCTCAAGACACACAGTTGGATATCTGTGTAAACATCATGGACCCTCCACAAGAGGATCAGAATTCTCAACAAGGTCAAGGGGGTAATCCAAATGCATATCTATCCATGAGGGATAGAATGCACCCACCAAGGATGAGTGCACCCTCATGCATCGTGCCTCCTCTTAAGCAGCTAATTCTAAGGCCCCATATTGTGCCCCTCCTACCAAATTTCCATGGAATGGAGAGTGAGAACCCATATGCCCACATCAAGGAATTTGAGGAGGTATGCAATACTTTTAGAGAGGGAGGAGCTTCAATAGACTTGATGAGACTCAAGCTATTCCCTTTTACTTTGAAGGACAAGGCAAAAATATGGCTTAACTCTTTAAGGCCAAGGAGCATAAGGAATTGGGTTGATCTACAGGCCGAATTTTTTAAGAAATTTTTCCCCACCCATAGGACCAATGGGTTGAAGAGACAAATCTCAAACTTTTCTGCCAAAGAAAATGAGAAGTTCCATGAATGTTGGGAAAGATATATGGAGGCCATCAATGCTTGTCCTCATCATGGCTTTGATACATGGCTCTTGGTGAGCTATTTTTATGATGGGATGTCTTCCTCCATGAAGCAAATTCTTGAAACCATGTGTGGGGGAGATTTTATGAGTAAGAATCCGGAATAAGCCATGGACTTTTTAAGTTACGTCTTTGAGGTATCAAGAGGATGGGATGAACCCAACTCAAGAGAAATGGGAAAGATGAAAGCTCCTGTAAATCCAAAGGTTGGACTGTACATGTTAAGTGAAGACATGGACATGAAAGCTAAGGTGGCAACAATGGCAAGGAGGTTGGAAGAACTTGAGTTGAAAAAAATGCATGAAGTCCAAGCCATTTCCGAGACACAAGCCCATGTCATGCCATGCACCATTTTCCAATCATGTGATCATGTGGTAGATGAGTGTCCAACCATCCCAGCTGTGAGGGAAATGTTAAGTGATCAAGCCAATGTTGTGGGGCAATTCAGGCCCAACAACAATGCACCTTATGGAAACACCTATAATTCAAGCTGGAGAAACCATCCAAATTTTTCTTGGAAACCAAGGCCACCTCCATACCAACCACAAGCCCAAACCCAAGCACCTTAACAAACCTCTTCAGTGGAGCAAGCCATTGTGAATCTAAATAAAGTCATGGGAGACTTTGTGGGTGAACAAAAGGCAATCAACTCCCAATTGCACCAAAAGATTGAGAATGTTGAGAGTTCTCAAATCAAGAGAATGGATGGGATGCAAAATGATTTATCTCAGAAGATAGACAATATTCAATACTCCATCTCTAGGCTTACCAACCTCAACACAGTGAATGAGAAAGGAAAGTTTCCCTCTCAACCAAGCCAAAATCCAAAGGGTGTTCATGAAGTTGAAACCCAAGATGGGGAGTCTTCAAATTTGAGGGAGGTCAAAGCTGTGATCACTTTGAGAAGTGGGAAGGAGGTTGATCAACCCTTGCCTAACGTGAGGCAAGATGAAGAACTTATGTCAAAGAGACCCTTGGTTAAAGAGAGCAATAACCAAGAAGATAAGAGTGGGAAGAAAAATGCTTCTAAATCAAGCATTGAAGAAGAGCCAAGGATAGTGATTAAAGAGGATATGATGAAGAAACACATGCCTCCCCCTTTTCCTCAAGCTTTACATGGAAAGAAGGGAATCAAGAATTCATCGGAAATTCTTAAAGTTTTGAGACAAGTGAAGGTGAATATACCCTTACTTGATATGATCAAGCAAGTTCCCACATATGCAAAATTTTTAAAGGACTTATGCACGGTCAAGAGAGGGTTAAATGTGACAAAGAAGGCATTCCTCACTGAGCAAGTAAGTGCCATCATTCAGTGTAAGTCTCCAGTTAAGTACAAAGATCCGGGATGTCCCACCATTTCAGTCAACATTGGAGGGACACATGTGGAGAAGACTTTACTAGACTTGGGGGCAAGTGTGAATTTGCTCCCATACTCTGTGTATAAGCAACTGGGACTTGGAGGATTGAAGCCCACAACCATAACTCTCTCCTTAGCTGATAGGTCAGTCAAAATCCCAAGGGGGGTGATAGAGGATGTTCTAGTTCAAGTGGACAAATTCTACTATCCTGTGGATTTTGTGGTGCTTGATACTGATTCCACTGTTAAGGAAGAAAATTATGTGCCAATCATCCTTGGGAGGCCTTTCTTAGCTACTTCCAATGCCATCATTAATTGTAGGAATGGGGTGATGCAGCTCACATTTGGAAACATGACTTTGGAATTAAACATATTCCACCTATGCAAGAGCCATCTTCACCCAGAAGAGGAGGAAGGATTTGAGGAGGTGTGCTTGATCAACACTTTGGTTGAAGAGCATTGTGACAAGAATTTAGAAGAGAGCTTGAATGAAAGCCTTGGAGTGCTTGAAGAAGGGTTACCTGAACCCTCTGATCTGCTAGCTATCATGTCTCCCTGGAGGAGACGGGAAGAGATCTTACCACTGTTCAATAAGGAGGACTCACAAGGAGCATCTATGAAGGACCCTCCAAAGCTTGTTTTGAAGCCATTTCCTGTTAATTTGAAGTATGCATATTTGGAGGAAGATGAGAAATGTCCAGTGGTGGTTTCTTCAACTCTCACAAGTGATCAAGAGGATAGACTTTTGGGAGTCATCAGGAAATGCAAAAAAGCCATTGGATGGACAATTTCTGATCTGAAAGGGATTAGCCCTTTGGTATGCACCCACCATATCTACATGGAGGAAGATGCAAAACCAGTGAGGCAGCCCCAGAGGAGGTTGAATCCTCACATGCAAGAGGTGGTAAGGGGTGAAGTTCTGAAACTACTTCAAGCAGGGATCATATATCCCATTTCAGATAGCTTGTGGGTAAGCCCAACCCAAGTAGTCCCAAAGAAATCTGGAATTACTGTGTTCCAGAATGAGAAAGGGGAGGAAGTCTCTACACGTCTTACCTCAGGATGGAGGGTGTGTATAGACTACAGGAGGTTGAATTCAGTGACTAGGAAGGACCATTTCCCATTGCCCTTCGTGGACCAAGTCCTTGAGAAAGTCTCAGGGCATCCTTTCTACTATTTTTTGGACGGTTACTCAGGGTACTTCCAAATAGAGATTGATTTGGAAGATCAAGAAAAGACAACCTTCACTTGCCCTTTTGGTACTTTTGCCTATAGGAGGATGCCCTTTGGTCTATGTAATGCACCTACAACTTTCCAAAGATGTATACTAAGCATTTTCAGTGATATGGTGGAGCGCATCATGAAAGTCTTCATGGATGACATCACTGTATATGGAGATTCTTATGAGGAGTGTTTGTTGCATTTAGAAGCTGTTCTCCAAAGATGTATTGAGAAAGACCTAGTGCTAAATTGGGAAAAGTGCCATTTTATGGTACAACAAGGAATTGTCATAGGACATATAATCTCGAAGAATGGCATTGAGGTAGATAAGGCAAAGGTGGAGCTAATTGTTAAGTTGCCACCTCCCACAAATGTTAAAGGAATTAGGCAATTCCTAGGACATGCCGGGTTCTATAGGAGGTTCATTAAGGATTTCTCAAAAATCTCAAAACCTCTTTGTGAACTCTTGGTAAAGGATGCCAAGTTCGTTTGGAATGAGAAATGTCAGAAGAGTTTTGAGGAACTGAAGCAATTCCTCACAACTGCACCAATAGTGAGAGCCCCAAATTGGAAATTACCTTTTGAGGTAATGTGTGATGCAAGTGATCTGGCTATGGGGACTGTTTTGGGGCAAAGAGAAGATGGGAAGCCCTATGTGATTTATTATGCAAGCAAAACTTTGAATGAGGCTCAAAGGAACTACAAAACTACTGAGAAGGAGTTGTTGGCAGTAGTTTTTGCCTTGGACAAGTTTCGTGCCTATTTGGTAGGGTCTGTTATAGTGGTGTTCACTGACCATTCTGCTTTGAAGTACTTGCTAACCAAGCAAGATGCCAAGGCAAGATTGATAAGATGGATCCTTTTGCTTCAAGAATTCAATCTCCAAATCCGTGATAAAAGGGGAGTTGAAAATGTGGTAGCTGACCACTTGTCAAGACTTGTGATAGCACATGACTCACATGGTTTCCCTATCAATGATGACTTCCCTGAGGAGTCTCTCATGTCAATAGAGGTAGCTCCATGGTATTCTCATATTGCAAATTACTTGGTTACTGGAGAAGTTCCAAGTGAGTGGAGTGCCCAAGATAAGAAGCATTTCTTTGCTAAGATCCATGCCTATTATTGGGAGGAACCTTTTCTCTTCAAATATTGTGCTGATCAAATCATAAGGAAATGTGTTCCTGAACAAGAGCAATCAGGGATTCTATCCCATTGTCATAATAGTGCATGTGGAGGTCATTTTGCCTCCTAGAAAACAGCTATGAGAGTGGTCCAATCAGGTTTTTGGTGGCCCTCTCTTTTCAAGGATGCCCACGCTATGTGCAAGGGATGTGACCGGTGTCAAAGGCTTGGAAAGCTAACACGCCGGAATATGAGGCCCTTGAGCCCCATTTTGATAGTAGATGTCTTTGATGTTTGGGGGATTGACTTCATGGGACCATTTCCAATGTCATTTGGACATTCCTATATTTTGGTGGGAGTGGATTATGTCTCTAAGTAGGTTGAAGCAATCCCATGTAGGAGCAATGATCATAAGGTGGTTCTCAAATTTCTCAAGGAGAACATTTTTTTCAAGATTTGGAGTGCCTAAGGCCATTATCAGTGATGGAGGAACCCACTTTTGCAATAAGCCTTTTGAGATTCTTCTAGCCAAATATGGGGTTAAGCACAAGGTAGCTACACCTTATCACCCTCAAACAAGTGGCCAAGTTGAGTTAGCCAACCGGGAAATCAAGAATATATTGATGAAGGTGGTGAATGTGAATAGGAAGGATTGGTCTATTAAGCTCCTGGATTCATTATGGGCTTATAGGACCGCTTATAAGACCATTCTCGGAATGTCTCCTTATCGCCTTGTTTATGGAAAAGCGTGCCATCTCCCAGTGGAGATTGAATATAAAGCATGGTGGGCAATCAAGAAGCTCAACATTGATTTGACAAGAGCCGGGTTAAAGAGATGTTTGGATCTGAATGAATTGGAGGAAATGAGGAATGATGCTTACCTCAATTCAAAAATTGCAAAAGCAAGGTTGAAGAAATGGCATGATCAGCTGGTAAATCTGAAGAAATTTACCAAGGGACAAAGAGTCTTGCTTTATGACTCTAAACTTCATCTTTTTCCAAGAAAATTGAAATCCAGGTGGACACGTCCTTTCATAATTCGTGAAGTGCATCCCAATGGAGTGGTGGAAGTATTCAATCCCAAAGGCAATCAAACTTTCAAAATCAATGGTCATCGTCTCAAGCCATTCATAGAGCCTTACAATGCAGACAAGGAGGAGATCAACCTCCTTGAGCCACAACAACTTTGAGAGAAAGCAGGGTTTCATGGACTATATAAGTCCATGAATTTTTATAGTTTTATAGTTATATTATTATTTTTATTTTTATTTCTATTTCTTTTGATTTTAATTCTTGCTCAAACTTGGTTTATTTTGTCTTAATTCAAGTTAATTTTGATGTTAAATTTCAGGAAAAAATCAAGAAAAATGTGGAGAAGCCTTGAAAAGCAAGACAGGAGAGCAAAGCAAAGGGAACAGAGTACTGCATTTCAAGGTGCGAAAATTTCGCACGGTGGAATCCAACGTGCGAAAATGCAATATAAGGTGCGAATTTCCAAAAGCAAATTTCCGCACACCACTATTCAAGGTGCGAAAATTTTCGCATCGTGCGAAACACCCTCCTGGCACACGAGTGTCATTTCGCACACCTCAAGGCAATTTTCGCACAGTGCGAATCAAGGTGCGAAAATTTCGCACACCACAATCCAAGGTGCGAAATTCATTCAAACATGCGAAAATCACTGTCCAAGGTGCGAATTCTCTAAATTTCAATTTCGCACCGTGCGAAACACACTCTTGGCACACGAGTGCCAATTCACACACCTCAAGCCAATTTTCGCACAGTGTGAAACAAGGTGCGAAAATTTCGCACCGTAAAATTCAAGGTGCGAAAATTTCGCACGATGAAATTTTAAGCTGCGAAAACTCCTAACTGACTTTTAAACTCATTTTTTTACCCCCGGGACTTTGCCTAACGTCCTAAAACGACTTTTCGATTGCCATGGGCATTTTTAAACATCAAACCACCCCAAGCCCCCGTTGGTATTTAAACCTTTGAAATGGAGAAGCCAAAGAGACGCAAGCCCCGCGCGCCATCTCCACCTCTCTAGAATCTGATCAGGTCACTTCCAAGCATTTCGGCCATGGCAAAGACTAGGGGAGGTCTTTTCGCACCCCCATCCTCGCCGATGCCTCGACCAGCACAATCCGCCATCGGAGGCGCCATTTCGCCACCCGCTCAGGACTCCACCGTTCCCCCATATGAGGGTGGAACGCCTTCTCAGTGCCGGTACCCCACCAGGAGGCCACCCATTGACCCTGTGCCGCCCGCCGCCCAAGCCAAGATGCCTGCTTCTCGGCCACCCGCGAAGAGGGCCAAGTTCTCGGGTCCTGGAGAGCCATCCCAGACGCCTCAGGCATAGCCGCCTACTGAGGACTCTCAGATCCCTGTGGGGGTTCCTCTCGAGACCATCATTAGACGGCCTATGATCGTAGGGTCGCCTATAGAGGGCAACCTGGATTGTAGAGATCAATCCTTCCACTCAGAGACCTGGTTCGACATCGAGGCTCTCAGACAGCAGCCAGAGCTTAGAGATTCATTCCATTTGCTGCACAGCTATCACATGGAGCATCTTCTCACTCCTAGGCAGTTCTATTATCCTAGAGTAGTTCTAGACTTTTATCAGTCTATGACTACTCGAGGTGTCCGGAATCCTACTCTCATCTATTTTACTATAGATGGACGCCAGGGTGCTATTGGAGCTCGCCACATTGCTGAGGCCCTCCGTATACCTTATGATCCTGTGACTCAGGCAGATTTCAGGGAGTGGTCCTCATTCTCTCAGAGGGACATGGTTTGCATCTTGTCCAGGGGGACTTCCACAGCCTCAGTGTTGACTAGGAGAGAGCTTCCATCTGGGATGCTCCTTATTGATGTGCTCCTGCGTGCCAACATCTTCCCACTTCAGCATAAAGTTCAGAGGAGAGGAACTATACTTGAGGCGTTATTTAGGATTTCTGAGGGATATTACTTCGGCCCTCATCATTTGATTATGACTTCTCTTCTTCACTTTGAAGAGAAAGTCCACCAGAAGAAGCTTCAAGGGGCAGATGTCATTCCATTATTATTTCCGAGGCTCCTCTGCTAGATTTTAGAGCACTTGGGCTATCCGGGAGAGCCCCGCCTTGAGAGGCGCCACCATTGCCAAGAGAACTTCTCTCTCGACAAATGGCATCACTTGGCAGCCTACTTTGCACCTCAGGGAGCCCAGCTGTGCCTCCACCTCAGGAAGCCCCAGATGTGCCCCCACCTCCAAAGTTACCCCAAGATGAGTAGCTACCTCAGGCCCAGCAGGATGAGATTCTCACTGACACTACACCTCTTGCCCCTACAGAACACACCTCAGTGCACATGCCTGAGGCTACACTTCCTGCTTCTCCTATCACTCAGCCAGCTCCACCAGTCGTGCCAGCTACCTCAGCACCTCCTCCTTCATCTGAGCCCACTGTCACCGTTTCTCTTACGGAATTCAGAGGCTTAGTGCACTCATTGCAGATCCTGAGCACCGCTCAGGATTCTCTTATCCAGCAGATGGCCAATATTCGTGCACACCAGGATCAGATCATTGCTACTCAGACCCAGCATACCACGATCCTTCATCAGATCCAGCAGTATCTGAGTATGCAGACACTTCCTGGGCATGATAGGTCTGGACCATCCGAGCCTCCAGTGCTAGATGAGGAGATTATGCCAGCAGAGCAGCCCATACCAGATGAGGAGATCAGAGCAGAGCCATCACATGATCCCACTACTATCTGATCTTTTTATGTTTTTTTTACTTTCTTTTTATATTAGACTTGTAAATCCCATCTTTTTGATGTTTTATATACTGGGATTGGTTGTATTACTTAAACATCATGCATACTGTATTTCTTTTCCAAGTAATACATACATATATATATATATATATACATATATATATATATATATATATATATATATCATTTTTTATTATATTCTCTTTTCTCATTACTCTTTTATCTTTGAAACATGTGGTTTCTCCTATACGACTCAAACTCTGTATCACTCAGGAGGTACCACTTCCTCCCTTTATTTTTTTTAATCTTGAAACATTGAGGAAAATGTTCAGCTTGGTTGGGGGGAGAGTTGAGGAAGGAAGTTTTGTTATTAATGCTAAGTTATTTTGGTAATTTAGTTGCTTTTTGCTTAATTTTTAAATTTTTTTAAAGTTTTTTTGAATACTCTCCATGGTTATTAAGGAAAAATTTCAAAATGAAATAGGAGAAATTAAATTTTTGTCTTTTTACTTGAAACTTAGAGTTTGTATCATGTTTATTAAAGTTAATGAATTATTGAACTCCTATTGATTTCGACCTTATTTCTTCCACTCTAAGCTTTTCACACACCGTGCACACTAGGTTCCGTTTATAAGATGAAAAACTATTTTCCCCTTGACTTAGGAAAATTTAGACTTGGTACCTTTGACCTCATTTAATAGTGTTGGGACACCTTATAAAAGGCCAATGAGTCTTTGAAAAAAAAAGAAAGAAAGAAGAAAAAATGTTTTACTTGCCTTGAAACCCGAGCAAGGTCTGAGGGGTATATGGTGAAAATCTTTAAAACCTGGTGCCCTAAACCTTCAATGGTTGGGAGTCACCGACCTCAATGCTCGTTACATGGGTGAATAGGTGGAGTTTGACATATTGTAGGTGCTTGGGTATTAAAAATTCATTCTCAAAAGTCCGGGGTGAAATCCGAGGAGTTAGTGGTTGAAAAATCCTTAAAGCTTGATGCCCTAAACCTTGATTGGTTGGGAGTCATCGATGGACCCCCGTTACATGGACAATTTAGAAAAGAATGCCTTTAAGCTTTGCACTCCTACAAGAAAAAATTGTGAAAGAAAAGAGGTGCGTTCTTAGCCTATTGGAGGTTGATTAGTTTGCTAAGCTTTGAAAAGAACTAGGCTGAGGGGAGAGATTAGTTTGACATACTATATCCGGAAACTAATAAATAACACATAGATTTTTGTGGAAGAGTAAAGATTGGACCTTTGGGAGTGGAAATTATTTTGAAGCTTAAATTTGCATAATGCCTACTCTTTATGAATTGTGACTAGGCAAACTATTTGATAGCTCCTATTGAAGTTTGAGTCTTATTTCTTTCATGTTCCATGTGAGAGTTTGATCAGTCATGCCACTTAAACATTTTTTGGAGTGATCAGCATGATTTTGTAAATTTATTACTTTTATTATTATTTTTTCTCTCCTTCATTGCTAAGGGACTAGCAATATGTCGGTTGGGGGGAGTGATTACTACTCAAAACATGCTATTTTGTAGCTTGTAATTAGCTCTTTTAAACACCCTTGAGTAGTAATTATTACCTTTTAACTCAATTGGCATGTTAGGGACCCTTGCAATCGTTTCTAATCAAATTGTGTTAAGTTTTGGTGTTTTTGATAGCTTTTTGCTCACCAAAGCAATTTAAGAAGGAGGGAGAGCTGTATATAGTTCATGGCAAAGCTTTTGGAAGCTCAAATTCATGAAGAAACCAAGCTTTAGAGCCTCATAGTCCTTTGCCTTAGTCGTTCAAAGTATGCAAGGAAAAAGCAATGGAGAGAGGAAAACAGAGGACAGCAGCTTCAGTCTTCCTTCGCACTTTTGGAGCACTTTCCGAAGTCCATTTTCTACATGCTATATACCATTTCAAAGCTCAGGAAGTAAAGAATCCAACTCTTTAAACCGTGTACGATTTGGAGCTGAAATGAGAAAGATATGGCCTTCGGAAGGCAACTGCATCAAGCTGAGGGACAATTTCGCACCTTGCGAAATTGGAACTTCAACGTGCGAAATTTAAAGTGGATGGCAGCTGTGTAGTCGCCGTGAAGCCTAGCATTCGAAGTTGATTTTGCAACTTGTGAACTTGGATTTCAACGTGCAAAAGTGGATTCTAAGTTGCGAAATCAACTTGCGAAATTTTCGCAAGTCACCATGCAACGTGCGAAACTGGGATATTTGTGCCGACTCTTTTTCTTCTGATATTTTTGTGTCTAAATTTCCATTTTCTCCTTGTATTCAGCCACTCATGTAATTCCTTAGCTAGGAAGTATGCAAGGAAGGGTAAATTACCTTCCTATATAAACTCTCTTGTAAACACTAAAAAAACACTCTCGGGGAGCTTTTCCTAGGAGACTAACTTATGTATATTTGATACTTAGTGAAATATAGGGATCTCTTTTGCTTTCTTTTTCTCTCTACTATTTTCTTTTTCTTGGAAGCCAAACAACCTCTGAGGATGTTTTCCCAGAGGATGAGAGGCTAAACTTTTGGTTTCTTGGAGTGAAGGAAGCTAGGTGAAAAGTCCAGATGCTAAAATGGAAAACTCTCATGCATTAAATACAGGTAGTTGCAGTTCATAAATGGCTTTTAAATCTAAAGTTTTGCTATAAATCCCTTAGAATCACTTTGAATGGCCAATACATGGTAAGCTTTAGGTCTCTGTGGATACTTATTGCTAGATCCACATCAGACCATTAGTTGTCATGTACGAGCCATTGGAAAGTGGTTTAAGGTGAAGACCCATAGTGTCTAAAGCCATTAATGGAACTTCACTATCGCTTCTATTGACTTTTTATGGATTAAATCTTCATTGTTAAACCTATACCGGTTCGGGAAACAACCATCCTTTATGTTGTTATCCCCAATGCGAGAAGAAAAATCCGGAATTTCCTACTTTGCATTCTGAACTTGATCCTAGCAACCTCTAGCTCCGAGAGACTTTCTTTCTTTCATTTCTACTTAGTTTTATATTAGTTTAGTTCCAAACACCACTTTCAAAACAAATTTTATTTTCTTTTAAACTTTAAGTTTATGATAAAGGAAATCATCAAACTCAATTTCTAATCTAGAGGCTATCACTGGTAGAGTGAAAACCCATCCCTGAGTTCGACCCTAGAGTTGCTATACTATAGTAGCTTTGCTACGCCAGTATAAGGTCATGGAAGTTATAAATATTTTTGATTAAAATACTCAATAGGGCATGAATCAGTGGCTCTGAAAGCCTATAAAAATGATGGTGGCTCTAAACTCCTATGAAAATGATGGCTCTGAATGCCTATGAAAATGATGGCTCTGAACACCTATGAATGGTGGGTCTGAACACCTATGCATATGTGGCTCTGAATGCCTATGAAAATGGTGGTGGCTCTAAACACCTATGAAAATGATGGCTCTGAACGCCTATGCATGGTGGCTCTAAATGCCTATGAAAATGGTGGTGGCTCTGAACGCCTATGAAAATGATGGCTCTGAACACCTATGAAAATGATGACTTTGAACACCTATGCAAATGGTGGCTTTGAACACATATGAAAATGATGGTGGCTCTGAACGCCTATGCATGATGGCTTTGAACGCCTATGCAAGTGGTGGTGGCTCTGAACGCCTATGAAAATGATGATGGCTCTGAACGCCTATGAAAATGATGGTGGCTTTGAACTCCTATGAAAATGATGGCTCTGAACGCCTATGAAAATGGTGGCTTTAAAGGCCTATGAAAATGGTGGCTCTGAACGCCTATGAAAATGATGGATTTAAATGCCTATGATAATGATGGCTCTGAACGCTTATGAAAATGATGGTGGCCCTGAATGCCTATGCAAGTGGTGGCTCTGAACGCTTATGAAAAAGATGATGGCTCTAAACGCTTATGAAAATGATGGTGAAAATTTTGATAAATTTTACAAAGGGGATATACCCCAGTATGACCTATAAAAATCAAAACCTAAACTAGGTAGTAACAGATTCTATCCTAAGCTCGATAATCTCAAAGAAGGGGGCATACCCTAGTATCACGGTTGCATCAAGTTGCTAAAATGTCAAATGAAACAAGCAACTACAAAAATCATAATGAGAAAGAAGCAACACATCGGGACAAAGGTCTCGAGAAGTATAAACACAAATCTCTTCATATTTCAAATAAATTCCTTGTCAACTGATCTCAAACAAAAAGTTCAACAGATGTACATCACAGTTTGACAAAAGAATGATTATGACGAAAACAAATCGTCTCATAAACTCTTAACAAGGCATTCCATCGATGCTTTTTGGGTGAAATCTGATGGGATCCACCTCAATCCCAAGCAAAGTCATATGTAGCCAACCACAATATCACAAATCATGAAAAAAAAACCTGAAGAATGTGCTCATATAAGGAGATAAACTGGCTACAAAAGCAAAAACTGATCATGGAGACATCAATCTCTTGTGTAGAATAGGGAACCATAAATACAAGGCACAAAGCCATCCATCTTATCAAAGTGAGAAATATGCTCTAGTGTAACATATGATTCTCACACGAAGTAAGTAATCAATACAGACCATCCTCCCATGCACTATTGCCCCAATTATTTCTTCTCGATGAGAGGAGGATATGCCCTAATATGGCACCTGACGAGCAAAATCTCAAGTAGAATGAATAACATCGATTATCTATTTATGCATTCAACAATCACACAAATCTTATCATCCCAAAGGAAAGATAACACGCCCATATAATGATGACCCAAAGTACTGGGCTAAGATATAACAAAGTTGATGCATAACGTATGACAAAGGTTTATCATTACCAATCAAGTATATCTACAAATCATGGATATGGGAGTCATACAAACCAATGACAACTAAGAAAAAAATCCCATGGTGAGGGTAATATGCCCCAGTATAGGCATCTAGTGTGTCCAAGAGATGGAATTGATATCATCAACCAAATACTATTTCCATACTCAGATTCTGCTAAACATCATCAGACTAAGCAGAAGAGGTTCCAAATGTCACTCGAAGCATCTTCCATAAGGGCAAGCACAACAACACCCATATTTTAACTAATTGTTAAAACCTGCCCAACTAGAGACTGACAAAGATAACATCTAATCTTATAGCCTTAAGGTGGTCTTACGACATGGACCGTAATGTAGGCTTAGGGTAATAGGATAAAAGAAATGAAGGGAAACTAAGCTCAAGTACCCAATGATCAAAACCAATACCCTCGTGTATAAGCTGTAATGTGCGGAATAATCTCATGAGCAAATGAACTCGATAGAAAACAATGGAAGTGTTAATGACGAAATATAAGAGAAAAGAGAAGTGGTCAAGTCTTCAATGCTGTATGTAAGGGATATGGAGAGGCTAATAAATCAAAGACATGTATCAATGTAAGAAAGGAATAAATATGGAATAATTAGCATGAAAAGAGATGATGGGAAATGAATGAGAGAAGTAAAAAGGTACAAAGAATGATGACCAACTCATATTAGTGCAGCTAAGGAAAAATCATATCACCAAAGATGGAATAGTAGTGAAGACAGTGATGGGTTACTCAATACTCACACCCAATGTATACCAACCCTGATCCATGAAGCGAAGGATCTCATAAAACTCTCACCAAACTATCGCCATTCTAAAAACATAAGTATCATAAGAAGTGGGATGCTCTCAAAAGGCTTACATACGAGCTCAATGTCAAACATCGATGAATGCTCAGTGGAATATGCTACCATAAACAAACTTATTGTTGCAACTTTTTTTTTTCTTTAGAACACTAGTATCAATAAACCGAAACTCCACTGAGTAAAGAATAGAAATGAATAAACTCTTTTCAATCCTTAATGAAAATATGGACAATACACAAACCCCAGATGTCTGTCGACTCCAATCACTGACATGTATATAAAGCCCCAACCCTGAGGTCACCTCTCAAGCTAAGGTATCTAGATCGAAGTTAACGGGTGGAATAAAGGGTGTGACATGACTACCTTGATGCACTAAAAATGTGAAAAAGTCATCAATTAGAGAAAATAAAGAGAGTGAGACAAAGTAAGAGAAGATAAAACACAGAAGTAAATGGACAAGGAACAATAGTAAAACATAATAGAAGTGGAATAGTAAAGGGTGATAACAAGAAAAATGAAAATAGATCAAAGAGTTGAAATTCATGAGACTATCCAAGTAAAACATGCATACACAACCAAGGGCCCCTACCCAAGTGATGAAAGGTAAGCAAATCTATAAGAAAGGAAGGCTATAATGTACTCGTGGAGTTCAAGGGGCGAGCAATGAGATGTATGTGAAATGGGTGCGATAAGATATAAGGCTAAATGAAACGATGGCCTCCCATCCTTTGACCATGATCTTAAACGTAATACTTCTTCAACTGATCCTCATTGGTTGGCTTTAAAAGTTGGTTTCTATCTAGGCCAGTCAATCATGCAGCCCCTTCTAGAGTCAACTCTAGAATAACATAAGGTTCACTCCAATTAGGTCTGAACTTTCCCCTAGGGTCTCCAATAAAACCTCTGAGCATCCTTAAAACCAAATCCTCTTTCTGTAATGGTCTAGGCTTGACCCGTTTTCTGAAGGCACGAGCCATCTTTCTCTAATAGGCTTGAACACGATCCACTGCTCTCAATATCCTCTCATATAAAAGGTTAAGATAATCAAATCGAGCCTAGGCCCACTTTGTCTCCTAAATCTACTGCTTGAGAGCTACTCTTAAAGAACCTATCTTTGTCCCGACTGGTAAAATAGCCTTCATACCATACACCAGGAGTAAGGTGTAGCTCCTGTAGAAGTGCGAAATGAAGTACGGTATGCCCATAAAGCAAAAGGAAGTTTCTCTGACCAATCTTGAAAAGTCTCAACCATCTTTCTCAGAATCCTCTTTATATTATTATTTGCAGTCTCTACCGCTCCATTAGTCTGTGGCCTATATGCAGATGATCTGTGATATTGGATTCCATATTTCTGTAACAAAGTTTCAACTTTAGCTCTCAAATGTGCTCCCCTATCTGAAATCAACTCATGTGGAACTCCATAGCGGCAAATGATGTGTGACCTAATGAAACAAGCAACTCTAGTAGATTTGAGCATATGATGTGTCAACTTTGCATATGATGCAGCTTCCACCCACTTGGAAAAATAATATATGGCTACTAAGATGAACTCATGGCCATTAGAAGATTTCGACGAGATTTTTCCAATGATGTCAATACCCCATACTGAGAATGACCATGGTGATGTCAAAGCATGCAACTCTGAGGGTGGTATATGAATAAGATCCCCATACATCTGACACTTTGGGCATTTCTAAACAAATTGGCAATAATCTGTCTCCATGGGCAACAAAAAATTACTAGTCCTCATAATCTTACGGGCTAACATATGCCCACCCATATGCAGACCGCAAACTCCTGTATGAACCTCTCTCATCACTAGACTTGTAAAGGCTCGATCTAAACATAAGAGAAGCATACCATCGGCCGATTGCCTCTATAAAATCTCTCAACATATCACAAATATAGTGACTAACTGCCTCAGTGCTCTCCGATCCTTGGTTGTTGCAGCCTCAAGGTATGTGCCAGATCTGAGAAACTTATGAATGTCATGAAACCATGGTAGGTCATCCTGAACCTCTGTCTCATCAATCAAGTGACAATAAGCGGGTTCAATTCTAGTCTCAATCAGCAATGGACGAACTACCACATTAGTTGGAATGTCAATTGTAGAAGCTAGGGTAGCTAAGGCATCAGCAAACTAATTACATGCTCTAGAGAGATGAATGTATTTCAACGCTTCAAATTTCTCAATTAATAACTCCAAGTAGGCATGGTATGGCTTTAGTTTTGTGTCTCTGATCTTCTAGTAACCCTGAACCTATCTAAGTACTAGATTGGAATCATTAAGTACATCCATCTGTGTGATTCCAAGCTCTAATATGGTTTCTAGATTGAGGATACATGTTTCATAGTCAACAATATTATTTGTGGTGGGGTGGTAATCAGGAAATGTTAAACAAACAGATCTCGGGATGTGATCACCCTGGGAAGATACCAATAAAACACCTATCCCATACCCCGAATGATTAGTTGCTCCATTGAAGTACATGTGTCATCTTGATAACCTATTCATAACGACAAACTCCTCATTTGTAAAGTCATCATCAACTAGCCTACTCTTGATTGTTGGTAAGGACGCTAAATGATCTACAATAACACTCCCCTTAATGGATTTCTGAGAGATGTACTGAATATCACATTTTGTAAGAAGAACTAGTCATCTCATTAGTCTACCAGTCAAAGCAGGTTTATCAAACAAGTATCTCAATGGATCAAGACGGGAAATCAAGTGCACTGAATACTCTGTCATGTAATGCCTCAACCTCCTGGTAGCCCAAACTAGTGTTAAGTAAAGGCGCTCAATTATAACATATCTCATTTTATATTCCAGCATTCTCTTACTCAGATAGTAAATAGCTTAGTCTTTCCCTAAGTCATCAAACTAAGCTAACATACATCCCAAGGGCATGTCTGAAACTGACAGATATAAAAAAAGTGGACGTCCTGGCATGGGAAGCACTAAAACAGGAGGAGAAAGCAAATACTCCTTAATCCTTTCAAATGCAATTTGGCAATCATCATTTCAAACTATAGGCTGGTTCTTTCTCAATAGAGGAAAATTAGGCTCACATATGTCTATTAATCTGGCTATGAATCGACTGATGTACTGTAACCTGCCCAGAAAACCCCTGATTTCTTTCTCAATCCTTGGCACATGCATGTCAAGTATGGCTTTGATCTTATCTAGGTCAACCCTCTATGCCTCACTCACTGACCATATGCCTCAACAATTTCCCAGAAGTCACTCCAAAAGTGACCTTCTTGGTATTCAGCCTTAATCTAAATTTCGAATCCTCTCAAAGAATCTCTTTAGAGTCGTTGGGTGATCTGCTTCACCTCGGGATTTCACAATCATATCATCCACATACACCTCAACATCTCTATGCATCATGTCATGAAATAAAGTAGTGGTGGCTTACTGATAAGTGGCTCATGCGTTCTTCAACCCAAATGGCATAACCCTGTAATAGTAAGTACCCTACTCAGTAATAAGGGTTGTCTTCTCCATATCCTTTGGAGCCATCAAAATCTGATTATATCCTGAAAAACTCATCCATGAAAGGCAACATTGAATGGCCCGCGGTGCTATCAACTAACAAATCAATGTGTAGGAGAGGAAAGTCATCCTTAGGGTTGGCTTTATTAAGGTCTCTAAAGTCAACACAAACTCTAGCTTTGTCGTTTTTTTGGGGAATAAGGACAACGTTAGCCAACCACTCTGGATACTCAACCACTGATATAAATCCCACACTGAGTTGTTTCTGAATCTCCTCTTTCACCTACAAACTCCAAAATAGGTGTTATCGTCTCAATTTTTGCTTAACTGGTCTGACATGTGGCAGGATGGGCAGATGATGCTTAGAGGGATCAAGGCATGACATGTCCTCATATGACCATGCAAATACATCCAAGGATGACTTGAGTAAATGAATAATTTTATTTCTCTCATCTTTGGACAGGGATAAACCAATCTTTAGCTCTCTAGGCTGATCATCTGTGCCAAAATCAACAGTCTCAACATCCTCAATAGTAGGTGAAACTCTCTCATTTATGGGATCAAAGTCATGATCAAAAGATTCTCTATCTAAATCGGGTTGTGCAATTTCATCATCTATATCAAGTATCTGTGAAGTGGGTGAATAAAGTGCAAGTAAAGACACATCATCACAAGAGACAGACGAATACTCATAAATGCTCAAATCTATAACTGAATCATCAGAAACATAGTCAGAGCAGGTGACAAATCCCGATATAATGTCAAATGAAAAGGTGGGTCCACAGAGTCAGACGCTTCTTCAACTAGGCTAATAGTGCCCTCATACATATCAATAGTAGGAACAACAAAAGTAGGAAGCTCAAGAGTAGGAACAATTTGATATTCCTCAGCAATCTCGATGAAAAATACTTCAAAAAACTCCAATGGCGAGAAAGGCTCGTGCTGAACTGCATCAAGGAATTGACTAATACCCAACATGTCCATCTCATCACGATACTCATCATGAGGAACTACTCCATTAATCATATCTGTAGGCTCAATGACTACCCCATAATTAGTAGTCTCATTTAGGAAGCCCAAGGAGAATAAGTTGGCTTGATCCGGAGATGGTGGAGCCATCATCACAGAAGCTAACATGTCAGGGGTCTCATCACCCATCTGCATATAATGAAACATATGCTGGAGCCCATCCACTGTACTATCATCAACACCCATCTCTTTAACACAAGGATGAACCTCTAATCCCTTAACAAAGTAATTAGCCAAACTAAAGTGTAAGGGCGAACAGGATAATCAAATGAGATGCCAGACAATCGAGCCCTCACCCTGTCCCTATGTAGTCATGCCATATAACAAACATCATCCTCTGTAGGGGTGAATCCAAGTCCAAAAGGAGTATCATAATCAATAGTAGTCACAAACTCATTGAATCCAAGGTTGGCCCAAAAGCAGGTTAAAGGAAGTAGGAATCCTCAAAACCTGGAATAATATAGAGAATATGGTCAGCCTGATCAACAAATCTATAGTCAAGGTACCCATGACCTTACTCTAAGTGCTATCATAAGCCCTCACTGTCTGTGTGGAGGGACCACAATTTGAGGGTGCAAAGTCGAGGGCTACAACAGTGGCTAATGAGCAAACATTCAAGATAGAGCCATTGTCCAACAAGACGGATGAGACTTTGTAGCCTAAACAAACAACTGTAATATAGAGAGGACGAGTATGGTCAGAACCCTCCGGTGGTATATCATCAACAAAAAAACACAATGCAAGTGGCCTTATTAGCTGTCATCATAAGAATCAATCCCTCTAGAGTAGTATAGGTCTCAACATGTATATGACTCAAATCTCGAATAAGTGCATCTCTATAGGTACTGGAAGTGGCCAACAAACTCCAAATGGATATCCGAGCTTGGGTGCTCTACATCTGTCTCAAGATCTCATCATCCTCCCTTCTAACCTCCTTAGGAGAGTCCGTACCACCAGATGGTCTAGTAACTGGAGGTGAAACTTAAGTTATCCTTCCACTACGAGTCATAACCTGTACATCAACATTCTCAGGCCATAGAATAAACGAGGCAAACATGTCCCTATGCCTAACATATGATGGTGTAGAAGGAGTCAACTGTAACGACACTCTATCTGGAATCAAACTAAATGGTGCAGGGATCGAAAAATCTGATGTAGCTCCTAAAATCTCATAGTCATCATCTAGAACAATCATCTCAAGCAATCCATCATCCCAACTCAGCATGTGTATGACATCGTCCTGAACAAAATCCATGTAATGAATACCACTAGTAGGCAGAGGCACTAAATGTGTGCTGTGAGCAAGTAAAAGGTTCGTGGTCACACTTGGCTGTCCCAAGTTAACCAGACCCTAATTTATCAAGTCCTGAATAGCATGTCTCAAAGTAGAGCAGTGATCAGTGTCATGTTCTGAACCTTGATGGTAAGCATAGTGAAGGTCCATCTTGAAATGAGGTAGTAAAGGCCGAGATGGTGGTCTCAGTGTTAATGCAGTCAACAATCCTCCCTCTACGAGCTTCTGGAAAGCTCTACTCAAAGGCATTCCCTATTAGGAAAATTGCCGCATTGGTCTTTGTGCAGGTGGAACCCTAGGCTAGGGATAATGAGCGGGTGGCCTCTATGTGGCCTGAGTAGCATAAACTGGCTGTGGAGCTGGGTGCAGATATGTAGGAGACATGGGTCTAAAAGGAACAGGTGGCCTGTACTACACATGAGGTGATGGCGGGTAATAAACTCCGGAAGTCTACTCAATTGTCTGATAATATCTAAGGGGTCTTGGTTTGGTGGCACTGATGGCACTGACATCCCCTGATCTCTATGCACTGGAAGGTTTCTTCTCCTTCGAGTTTGAAGGGGAAGAATTAGGCCATAATCCTCTAGCAATACCCTCTTCAATACCATATAATGCATGCACCAAAGATCCAAAGTCCACGTGTGGGAACCCTATCAAATTTCTAGCAAATTGAGACTGCAAGCTTCTCATAATCATGTTGATTTGATCCCTCTCAGATGGCCTATCAATGATCTGGGCAATCTTTTCCCTCCAATAGGAGATGAATGATGTGACTGTCTCATCGGGCCTTTGCCTCAAGGCCTCTAACTCCCTTCGTGAGACATCTATGATGGTGTTAAATGCAAACTATCATAGAAACTCCTAGGCTAAATCATCCCATGTAGGACAACGTGATACATCCAAAGAAGAAAACCAACGTTGGGCTGCCCCGCTCAAAGACATAAGGAATAACATAATCATATGAGCCTCATCAAAACCATGGGCCCTCATCACTATACTATATAGTCCCAAATGAATGTGGGGGCATCCAATCCCCATGTATCGCTCGATCTCTGACATCCTAAACTTGGCCGGTAGATTGGCCACTAGTAGTCCATCAAAATCATCCCATACCATCCATCCATCTGATAATCTCAATTGTCCCATCCTCTACTCAAGCCTATACATGCATGCATGGGCATCCTTTGAGGTCGGAACAACCATCATTGTAAGCGGTGGGGCAACCTCAGTCTGACTCTATAAAGTAAATGGTGTAGGCTGTGGAACTGTCTAACTAAGTGGAAGAGGTGGTGGCATTTGAGTGTCCTGTGGAGTTGTCTGACTAAGCAGGAGAGGTGGCTGAATAGTGGGATCATACTACACACTCTCCTGAATTGGAACCTATTGGGCCTGCTCTCCATCCATTCTCTGACCAAGACTGGTTATGGCCTCTTGGATCGATCGAAGCCATAGCAGCGATAAATTGATAAACTATAACCACCTACGAATCTATATTTGTTTGATATGACTGGTCTGACACTCTGATCAATCTACCTCTAACTCTAATCCAAGAAGCTGAACCTAGATCAACCGTATCAATACTCATACAGTAGTGGAAATACTAGATAAGATAAGGTATAAGGGAAACTTTACAAGGAATGTCTATCAACTGTGCAGGAAGGTAACCTGGAAGTACTCAGACTGATATCCAATTCTAAGTAAATATAAAAGAGACTACTATGAAGGTAACTAAACCTATTGCTACTAACCCGGCTTTGAAAGCCCACAGATGCACCCACGTGTAGGAAATGATTCCTAATGGGGCCTAAGCTTAGCCTATAAGGATAAGGTGGCTCTAAAAATAACAGGGTGGGTTAAAAGATCCCTAGCAAATCGATCATACCCTCCGGCAGTATGCAACCCTCTGTACGCCTCTGAAGAGGCGGGGTGCTTCCATATAAGGTGGTCATCACCTCCACACATGCACTACCTCGACATCCTAGGGGGTTTCCTATAGTAAAAGCTCTCATAAATCTCAACACTCAGTAGTCAACTAAAGTGCATAGTGAGTGGTGTGGGTTCATCCAAAAATCCTATGAAGCTAAAATAGAAAAAGAAACATAATGGTCACACAAATATCCATGAAACCTAGCTTTGGGCTATATAGGCCTTCAAAGATTGGTCTCCAATCAGTATCAGTGTGTCAGCCTCCTTCAGAATGCTCCCAAACATCGATATAGATCGTCACTAGACCATACTCCTAACCTTTAGCTCGGTTAGAGAGATAAGCACACACAAGGCCTCACACTTGCAAAAGTAAGAGCCGAAATGAATGAAATGACCGAAACCAAAGGATTGGAGGTAAGGGGATAGATATGTGACCCACAAAGACAAGAAGCAAGCAGTCATGCAAAAGATAGTGAGTTATGAAGCAAACAGTTATGCGCAAAAAGCTAGCCTACCACAAAATCTACACACAAACTAATCATCTATGTCGATCATGAACCATAATACCAAGCACTACCAACAATGAGTGAACATGCTACAACCAATCAGTCGAACATACAAGCAACAAAAAATAATGCCAATCGCGTAAGTGGACATCACTCATCCAAATGGCCCAAAAGTCCACTGGTCAATGAACCATGTGCTCCAATATTCCTAACTCAAGTTCAAGTTTGAACCTCTTATGAAACCAGAGATTGTGGGTTCGATCCCCACAGAGTTGCCAATTTGCGGACCCTCCCCTTATCCACCGATTGGCACAACTCGTGATTTTTTTAAAAACAACAATAAGTATGTGTAGAAAAAGTGTTTTTCGAGTTCTGGAAAATCCATCCCCGATGAGGAACGGTTTTGTTTGGAGTCGCCATTTACTTTTTTTTTTTTTTTTTTGAAATGGGGAAAATTAAGTAAGAACAAGAACCCCTAGATGACTCCAGTTAAGGAAAAAGCGGTCTACGAAACTCGATTTCTGGGTCCGGGGATCAGGTTACCTATCAGGAAGGTACCTCATCCGAGGTAGCACCCCTCTAGACTCGGAATCTGGTCTCTACTAGTGAATTGGGTACATTGGAGCATATAGGTCAAAGGTCAGTCAATTCCCCCCATGCTACATAGATGACAAGACTCATACAATCCTAGTTAGTATTCGGCATGCTTAGGAAATCGATAATCAGAACAATGATGTGTACCTGAGGTCTCCAGCCATGCACTGCAAAAATAGGTTAGTCAATAAGCACAAGCATACAACACATGAAACCCCCAAATTTACTAAAATTTAGTCGCATTCCTACTCGAATTGATAGAATTTTTAGTCATGATCGGACCCTATACATGTAACCTATAATTTCCACCAAACGACCATCAAGATAGAAACTTCAAAAATTAAATTCGGAATTTTTAGAATTTTTGAAATTTTGGGAGCGGAAACTTAAATTTGGAGTTTTCGAAATTTTGGAAACTTTTGGGAATGAACACTAAAAAAATTAAATCCAGACTTTTCAAAATTTTGGAAATTTTTGGGAGTGGACACTAAAAAAACTAAATCCGGACTTTCGAAATTTTGGAAATTCTTGGAAATGGACACTAAAAAAAATAAATCTGGACTTTTCAAAATTGACAACTTTTGGAAATTGACCCTAAAAAATTAAATCTAGACTTTTCGAGATTTTGGAAATTTTTAGAAATTGACTCTAAAAAATTAAATCCGGATCTTTGAGAACTTTGCAAATTTTGGGAACGGAAACTTAAAAAGATTTAAATTTGGAGATTCGGGAATTTTGGAAACTTTAGGAACTTAAAGAATAAATTCTGAATTTCGAAAACTTGAGAATTTTGGAAATAAGGCTTTGAGGATGGTATTTAAAATGAAACTTTGGAATTTTGACTTTTGGAAATTTTGGAAAATAAACTTTGAAGATGGCGTTTTTAAAAAATTGGATTTGGAAATTTTAGAAATGGAAACTTAAAAAAATTATATTCAGAATTTTGAGAATTTTGGGAACATAAACTTAAAAAATGAATCCGGAACTTTTAAAATTTTGGAAATTTCGAGTATACAAATTTTTAAAATTGAATCCGGAACTTTGAAAATTTTTGGAAATTTTGGAAACTTAAAAAAAATCGAATCCGGAATTTTTGAAATTGGAAACTTTTGGAAATGGACACTTAAAAAAAAAAAAAATCTAGAATTTTCAAAATTTTGGAAACTTTTGGGAATAGACACTTAAAAAAATTAAATTCGAAATTTTTGAAAATTTGGAAATTTAGGAAATGGACACTTAAAAAAATTAAATCCGGACTTTTGAGAATTTAGGAAATTGAAGCTTAAAAAAATTAAATCTGAACTTTTGAGAATTTAGGAAATTTAAGAAATATAAGCTTAAAAAAATTAAATCTTGAATTTTGAGCATTTTAGAAATTTTGGGAATGGAACTTAAAAAAAATTAATCAGAAACTTTGAGAATTTTGGAAATTTTGGGTACGAAAATTTTAAAAATGAAATCCAGTACTTTGAGAATTTTGGAAATTTTGGAATTTTGACTTTTGGAATTTAAACATGAAATTTGAAGGTTGCATCTTAAAAATTCAGTTTTAAAAAAAAATTAGAAAAGCTATTTGAAGATTGAAATTTCAAGATTGAATAAAATAATATAAAAAAATGATTGTAAAAATGCTATTTGAGAATAAAAAATGAAGGAGAATGAATAAAGTAAATGATTTAATAAGTTTTTTTTTTTTTTTAACTTTGATAGAGGGGCCAAACAAGTGAACTGAACATGCTATGCATGTGACGCATGGAAGATGGCCATCTTGCCACCACCGACGAGACTTTCGTCCTAGGAAAAATCTACCCCGAACCTAGGGTAGTTCCGGCAAGGAAGGCCAAAGGGGGGGTGCCACCCACGCCATGGTAGCAAAGGAAGCTGCCTAAGTCGCCAACATAGGTGTATCCCAGGTCGGCGTCAAAGGAACAAGTCGCAATAGCTCCAGGATGCGGTTGAACTGGGTTGTGTGGTAGAAAAGAGCTATGGTTGAGGCGAAGCAGTGCTGTCTATGCCATGGCAGCAAGGGGAGCCGCCCCAACCATTGGTGGAGTGACGGTCCCGGCTGGTGACAAAAGAACAAATTGTAACAGCTAGAGCGTGACTAAGCCAAGATGTTGGATACTAGAATGATCAGACCTTTACTTCTCATTCTGAATCCTTCCAAATCCTTTACTTCTCCTTTCTCGATGATTATGTCGATAAAGACAACGAGCACTATATCCGTAGAAGAACAATTAGCATAGATGGCTCGCGCCATTGCTAAATTGACCAAGACAATTGAAAAGAAGCATATGTAGATAACTTCTCTCTTAAATAGGGTCAAGACACAACTATAAAATACAGGTGAGTCAAGTTAAAAATTCACCTTCCAAATGTTGCCTTTTCTCTCTATGATGCACCACATGTGTCTAGGATGGTGCAAGTCAAGAGGCAAATGGTGGAATTTGCCTCAGTGGCATCATTATTTGTCCAACTACTTTAGAATATGATAACTAACACCATTGTAGTATGGTGGATCCTCACAGAGTATACTTATGTACACTAAGAGGATTGATAGCGTACATATGCCTATGGTTCAATTTCTAAAGTTTTAATCATTTGACAAAAAAAAGAAATCTAAAACAACATGTTGCCCATTTCGTTGAAACTTGAATAATGAAGGTACAAATAGTAACTTGTTAACCAAACAGTTTGTTTGTTTTCTTTGAGAGAACGCTTTTGATTGGTACATCGACCTTGCACTTGAGTGCATCGATAATTGGGACCAAATGGAGTGTGAGTTCCTTAATTGCTTCTATAGTACCCGATGAACTGTAAGCATGATGGAACTCACTAATACTAAATAATGGAAATACATGTCGATCTTAGACTACATCAATCAATAGCACTCCTTAAGCCTTGACTATAATAATAGATTATCCAAGGTGTTAGTTGTGGAGATGTGCATACAAGGAATGCATTGGGGTATTCTATACATCCTCCAAGGGATATGACCCCACACATTTGAAGAGTTAGCTACTTGAGCATATGACATCAAATACAAGCTCAATTTTAATTAAGTGCTAAAAGTTGTACACCATTTACCATCAAGGTTATGACTTGTCTACATAGATGTTAAGTGTAGTTCTAATTTTAATTAAATATTAAAGTTTGAACATCACTATGCACCTAAGTCAAACCAATTCATATGAGTGAGGATTTTAACGCTTAAGTTGCATCAAGTGCTAAAAGTACAACATCACATCGCGTCAAAGTTATAACTTGTTGTTAGGACATTGAGTTTTGTTTATATATTGACAATTTTGTTCCAATTTATGTTTAGCCATAGAAGTCTTTTTAGATAGTGACTAACTCTCCATTAAAAATCAAAGTTGTTGTTCGTCCAATTGGGAAGTCACAAGTATGTCTAAAAAGGTTTGGCTTGTGATATATAAAGGCTTAATTGAGGTATAAAAGGTTTGGTATCATTTTTGAGCTTAAAATGTTTCTTAAAATGTTTTTCAAAAAAAAGGACCACTCAAGAGGTTAACCCTACTCAAGCGATTAGAGTGCTCAAGCGGTCTAAGTCCGTTCAAGCAGTCATGATAGTCCTGCCGAGTTTAAAAATGTATTTTGAATGAATTTCAATCCAACTCTAATTTGGAAACTTGTGATACCAAAATATTTATGACTTTTTTTTTTTTATATATAAATACCCCCCTTGTAACCCTTTAAGTGTTAAAGATTCAGGTTAAGAGATTAGAGATCTTAGAGACTAATTGTTAGAGACCTTTCATTCTTTAGAGGTACTCTTTAAGGAAAAAGCCTAATTTACCACATCATTCCTGTTCTCTCATTCAAGAATTCAATTATTTGAATTGTTGGTTGAAGATTATAATCCTTTCAAAGGGAGTACTGAAGGATCTACAAGGGAGCAATAGGTAGTTGTTGCATCAATGACGTGGATCAAGTTTTATGTATTGGAGAGTAAGTCCCTAGGGTAAAATGACCAGGTAAATATATGTGACTTGATTACGAATAGTGGATTTCGATTGATAGATCTTAGACCTCATGGTTTTTTATCTCCATAATTTGTGGGGGTTTTCCATGTAAAAATCTGTGTCTCATCGTCTATCTCTTTATATTTTATATTATGTTCGAATTGCCTAGAATAAGTTAATTTGTTATAACCTAATATCTTGCAGAGCTATTCTAAAAAGTTTATATTTATTCCTACATATATTCTGGTTTAAGATATTGAATATATTGGATTGATTGCTTAATCGGTTGTTGAGTTTGTTAGGTTAGTTATTCTTGTGGTTGTTATTATCCCTAACATTCTTCAACATATGTTGTTAATATTTGGATATAAATTAACCATAAAAATCATATTTTTATTGGGATGAAATCCTTTTTGAATATCCAAGTTATCCTTATAATATCTTGGGATAAGAAAAAGTAATTATAATTCACTGATATTGATTTAATTTTTTAAATCACCTATTCACCCTCCCCCTTGTGGGTATTCCCCATTGGACTTTTAGTTATTCAAGAGGTATTCAAAGCAATACCCATATTTTTTCACTTGTCTATATAAGTGTTAAGTGTAGTTCCAATTTTAATTAAATATTAAATTTTGAACATCACTATCCCGCTAAGTCAAGCCAATTTGCATGAGTGATGTTAAGTGCAATTCCATTGGACTTTAGGTTAATTTGTTTTAACTTAATATCTTTCAAGGCTATTCTAAAAAGTTTATATTTATTCCTGCATATATTCCAATTGAAGGTATTGAATATATTGGATTGATTGGTTAATTGGTTGTTGAGTTTGCTAGGGTGGTTATTCTTGTGGTTATTATTATCCTTAATATTCTTCAACATATGTTGTTAATCTTTGGATATCAATTAACCATAAAAATCATATTTTTATTGGAATGAAAGCCTTTTTGAATATCCAAGTTATCCCTATAATATCTTGGGATAATAAAAAGTAATTATAATTCATAAATATTGATTTAATTTTTTAAATCACCCATTCACCCCCCTATGGGTATTCCCCATTGGACTTTCGATTATTCAAGGGGTATTAAGAGCAATACTCATATTTTTTCACTTGTCTATAAAAGTGTTGAGTGCAATTCCAATTTTAATTAAATATTAAATTTTGAACATCATTATGCACCCAATTCAAGTCAATTTGCATGATTGAAAACTTTAGCAATTAAGCTGCATCAAGTGTCGAAAGTACAACACCTTTCAACATCAAGGTTATAACTTGCCTACATAACTGTTAAGTGTAGTTCTAATTTTAATTAAGTTTTGAGAAGTTGGATATCACTATGCATCCAAGTTAAACCAATTCACATGTGTGAAGACCTTAGTACTTAAACCACATTAATTATTGAAAGTACAACACCACGTAATGTTAAGGTTATGACTTGCCTACATAGATGTTAAGCTTAGTTCCAATTTTAATTAAGTTATGAGAAATTGGACGTCATTAGGCATCCAAGTCAAATCAATTCGCATGAGTGAAGACCTTAGCACTTAAGTTGCATTAAGTGCCAAAAGTACAATACTGTATAACATCAAAGCCATGACTTGTTTGCATAGGTGATAAATATAATTCTAATTTTAACTAAATATTAAAACTTGAATACAACCATGCATTCAAGTCAAGCCAATTCGCATGGATGAAGACTTTAACATATAAGTACTAAAAATAAGACACCACTTCGCATTAGAGCTACAACTTGATTACATGAAGGTTAAACTTTAGGTATTCATTTTTTTTTTATGGATATTTGAGTTTATTAGAAGTTTCCTCCCTCAAGTATTAAGATAATTTTTGAAAAAAAAAATTACTTGAAATCAAATTTGTCTTTGAAAGCAATAAAGTTCAGTATGTGTTCAAGAATGATGAGTCTTTTTTTTTTTCCTTGAAAAAAAAAGTTAAGAAAAGCATAAAGCTATATATATATATATATATATATCTAATGATGAGCCTTATTGATAGGCACATGTTCTCCAAGGGATATATATATATATATATATATGTATGTATAGTTCTCTAAAAGAATTCAAGTCGAGTTTCTCTAAATTAGGTTGATGACCATCCAAAGATTGAAAAAATTCTCTGAAAAAATTCAAGTCGGGCTTCTCAATTTGGGTTGAAGATCGTCCAAAGATTGAAAGAGTTCTCCAAAAATAATTCTAGTTGGAACTATTGTCCCCTTTATATATTTATATATATATATATATATATATATGGAAGACAAATTGGAAGATGATTCAAAGAGTAAAGAAAGAAGGAAAACAAAGTAGTGTTTAGAAAAAAAGTGGGAAAAAGATATTTTAAAAAATAGGAAACTTCCTATTAAAATATTTATTTGAAAAAAAAAATCAAAGAAGAACAAGGTTAACTTCAAGACCCACCCCATACACATGACAACGCATGTAAGTGATGCATCTTGAAGTGGGAGCATTGTAGATATAAAAAAATTAGTGAATTAAATTACCACTAAATTTTGTCTTAAAAAAATTTTGTAATTTCATGGTTCAACAAAATTTGGGCTCATTGGACATGTGACACAATTTTGGAAAACTATGAAATTATGTCTTCAAATCAAAATAGAATTTTTTAAAAAATTAGATATTCTCTTATGGATAAGTTTCCTAAAAAAAGGAAACTAATTTCAACTAAAAAAAAGATAAAAATAATAAAAAATACTATTATTATTATCTTGGTGGTAAAACCTCCAACATAAGAAAAGTTGTTAAAATTAGGGAACTAAATCCCTTGAATTAAGAAACTAAATATCGGGGATTCAAAATTCAATTCCCAACCTTCACCTAAAAATAGAGGTGACTTCCTTTAAGAAACGGGAAAAATGAGAAAAAGGAAATAAAAAAATCTAAACCAAGAAAACGAGATCCTCAAAATGACTTTACACAAGAAAATAGGCTTCATAACAAAAGAAGAAGCTTCATAAAATCTCTCTACAAGTCTGATAAATGATAGAAGTACAACACACGTGTTCTTTGTCATTCAATAAGTTCATTCGAAAAAAAACCACTTTAGACCCTCAATTAATCTTCAAATCCAAGAAAACACTTTCATCGTCGTTCTTCAAATTGTGATCAAAATGAAAGAATCAAAGAGGAAATACTCTTTTGTAAATAATATTACATCCGAGATTGTATCCCATAAATATTAAGTTTAATAAAAAATTTATTCACATTATTTTTTATTATTTTGCTAATTTTGTAGAATTTTTACAAAATTTGTGTGTACAATCTCATTATGTTAAAACAAACTACTTGGATTGGTTACAAATCTTGAAAACTAAACTACTTAAAAGGACGTGAGAATGTAACAAGCAATTGCAATTATTGAAAATAAAATTCTTCAGCTGCCTTTCATAATTTCATTCTCTTCCTGATTCCCTTATTTCTTAACAAATCCCACACATTGCATGGGGTACATATAATGAAAGCATCAAAGTGAGATAAAATAGAACCATATAGGCATCAATAGATATAGTACGTACTAAAGGGATTATTACACGACACGCACTAATTCATAACATGTTGAAGGGACATACCTAGTACCAACGCTCTATTTTCCGGTTGAAGATGCCTGGTCCATACGTGGAAATGAAAATCTCAACAAGAAGGGGAAATTGCAGTAGTACGAAGAGGGTGACTGGAACACAGGCAAGTAAAATGATCGGAATAATAACCACCTTGGTTGATCGTCCCTTCAGCAAAATAGCAAGGGCAGCACAGAAAGCTATCATCATGGTTGCAATAGAGAAGAAAAGGGTGGAAAGGCCAATTATCAGTTTTGTGGGCAACCGTGTGAGGAATTTGTTTTCTGCATATTGTGAGGTCAGGATTCCCAAGAACATCAACACTGAAGTAGTAGCAGAAAAGAGTGAGATGGAATCAGATATTATGAAGACCATGAACAAGTCATTCCCTAAGAATATGGGAGCGCCTGTATCATCGTTACCACCAGGAATAGTAAAGGCTGCAGCAAACATAATGGTAACAATGAGTGCAGCTACAAATGAGCTAGATGCTGCTATATCCTTCATCCATTTCTCCCCTTCTTTCACCAAGTTTGCATGCTGCTCAGTGAACAACTCACTGGGCCTTTTTCCATCTGCGTTTACAAGGTCCTTGCATATTGGCGGCACAATGCTTTCCACCTCCTGCAGTAATGTCATCAAAAACTTGGAAAGAATTCTACAAAGGTGTAACTGAATTTTTTGGGTGGTTTTATGTAAATCAAAAAGAAAATTATTGAAAACAGAAGTCTAGGCTACTCACATTAATATTTCTAGAACCTAATTGCATAAATGTCAATGGAAGGATTTAAAGGTGGAATATTTATTTATTTTCTTTCTTCTTTTTTTTCCCTATATATATAAAAGGGGTCCAGGGGGAACCAAATTACCTGTCACAGATTTGGCCACTGCATTCTTGCATATCATAAGAGAGATCAGAATACAAGTATCATGTGGCCAAGGTGAACTAGAATTCCTTCTTTATGCTATTCACTATTGACTACTTGATAACTAATATTCAAATTATACATGCCTATGCCAAGTTGGTTAGCTTACAAACAGCAATTGGCTGGCTGTATGGATGTAGGAAGAAAACATTTGAGTATTTTTGAGATCAAAAGTCATACTGTGTTTTTTAAGAAGCAGAAAACAGTTTACATTATCAACTGTTGAAGCAGAATACATTTCATCCACTTGTGCATGCGCTTGTGAAGCTGTATGGATCAGAAGACTGCTACAAGACTTGCAAGAAAGCCAAAAATCTCTAACAGCTCTTTTAGCCATGACCGAGCATATGATATTTCATGCTTGCTCAAGGAATATGGAAACATGTTACTATTTCATCAGGAAACTGGTTGAAAAAGGAGAAATAGAACTATATTTTTGCAGGACTGGGGAGCAACTTGCTGATATCCTTAGTAAGGATTGCCAGGTGAACGATTCAGTTTCTTTAGGAGTGTACACTTGTTCGGAAATAATTAAAAATGAGCCAAAAGGTGAAAGATGCTGACCTTAAACCATTGTAGTTCCCTTTGCATCTGCAGGGCTGCACCTGAGATGCCATCAAGCTGATTCGCAGGTGCTAACATTGCAGCCAAATGTAGCATGTTGTTGCCGAACCTATCTACATTAGATGTCATTTTCATCTTCTTTACATTATTAAGCCCATGTAAAAGGCTGAAAATCTTTTCTTGGCGATTTAAAATTGCAATGAAAAATATGTTTCTGTCATTGATATCAGTTTTCTGCACTAACTGAGGAGTATATTTAATCATCTCTGTGGCAAAGTCAACATTCCCTTGCTTGACAGCCTGGATGACTGTGTGGTGCAATCGAAGCCCCAATGTCCCCTCAACATTCACCTTTTGTATTTCATTACAAATGCATTGCAGCAGTTCAGTGGCTTGAGCATGCCTCAGCTTTTTGGCATATATATTCTTGATTCCTGAGTTATTAATCAAAACAGAGTTAGGATTGAAGAAGATTGAGGAGTCAAGAGGAAGGAACCAAAACAAAAATTTAACTCAACAGATGTATCATACCAAGAAGCTGTAGCAGATAGGAAACCGGGCCATACAAGTGTCTCAGTACTGCAATAAACGCTAGAAATATTAGTTGGCTGATAATCATAAATAAAAATTTCTTAATCATCAAGAACTCGTAGCAGATAGAAACCAGACCATGGAATTGAGCAATTCGGCTTGTCTTTCATCCCCACAAATTTGCTCTACACCCTCGTGCCAAGCTACAAGTCATGGCTGGCACAAGTGCATGCCGACCTCCTCAATGGATGCCATTGTAGTGGAAGGTATCTTTAACTGGGGTTATGCTCACAGGGAAGGTAGAAGACACTTCCCATTAGTTTGTGGACCCTGTGGTTAGAGGAGGGCGCAACTCTCCTTTTAACTCATGCTGGTAATCCACAAGTGCACCCCCTAACACGGCTAAATGGTGTGAGAAGATTCCTCCTCTAAGAACATGGTGGGTGTTGACCCGACCCCCCACCACACATTGGGTGGTATCAGGGTGACTAGTTTCTTGCAAGGATGTTGTGGAGGCACAACTTGTCTTTCCATTCTTTAGGAAGAGCTCCTCCCAGTTGTCTCACTTCATGGCCTCTCAATTGTCTCGCAATTGTCTACGTTATCTCCATTCTTTAGGAGAAATACCCTGATGCTATCACATTTTGCCCAAGTCAGGGCCAGTGTTCTGAGAATCTTAAAGGTACTTGATGCGCTTGGATGTTGGCTTTCCCAATTTTGGGATTTTAAAATAGATTCAAAATTTTGGTAAGGTGATGGAGCTGGAAGCTCACTAGCTAATTGAGAGAATATAGACTCTACATGCTTCCTTGAATTGGGAGGAGGGGCATGTGTCCTTATAGAGCGACCTCATGTAACCATCCAATCTTACGTGTCACCACAGGTATGGAGATGTCCGTACGCATGAAGACTCACTGGGGACCCTTTATATTTGTTGGGCTGAACTGACCAATATGATTCAACTTTGGGTCTTTGTATAGACGCTCAATGGTTTATCTATGCACAAAAACAAGAAAGGTAGGCTTGGGTCCCGTTGGACTTTGGCCCTTCTAAGAGTTCTTGAACCCATTTGATAGGGCCCTCGGTGCTCCTTGTCCCATCCCCAATTTGAGACCCAGACCATTCTTTCCTCCTACTCTCCTTTTAATCCACTCTGCTTTCTTCTCAAGCCTTGACACGTCACTCTACTTCTAGACATCTCCATTAATACTATATAAAGCCCTTGAAAAATAATTTATTAATTTGTATCGTTAGATCTTAATTGCACTAAATCAGATATGCAAATGAATTTAAATGGACAATTAACTTAAGCAATTTTTAGAATATGCATATTCACTTTGTGGGATTATTAGCAGTAATTTTTCAAAGATGAGTAATCTTACATTACAGCTAACAAATAATATAGAAGGTCAGTGTTCCACAGAAAATCATATCATATATCCTCTTAAGTATAACCAGCAAATCAACTTAGGAAATGAATTTTTTTTCCTTCAAATTATCGGCATCATTAAGGCTGTCCACAAATAAATTTATCCCTTCAAGAAAAGGAGACTTTCTAAACATCTATGCGAGAAGAGTGTTGAAGAGTATTGTTGAAGTAACCTTCAGTAACTATCCAGTTTTATGTCATGACAAAATTAGCATGGGAATATAATTTATAGTTTTTGTGAAAAAAGAGAAAATGGGATTCTGCTCCATTCCTGAAGATACTGCACTATGATGAAGGTAAGATTAAAAATAGAACTTTGAAGTGATCGGTTCGTAATATCAACATACCTTTTGCAGTATTGTTCTTGACATCTCGTGAATGTTGGGTGTCATCAGCGACGTTTACTTGAATCTGATCGGAGGCATGATCTACTTTTACAGGTATGCCTTCCATTAAAGATGGACAAAATCAATACCATCATGCATGTCTCGGAAATCAAACAAATGAACAAAGATCTTTTTTATGCGATGACGATGTACTACACGTAAAATAAGTTGGATCATTCAAAAAGGAATATATTAAAAGGGAAAATGATGTGTTCTCCAAGTGTGATGGTCATTCTATTGAAAATATTGATTGGAAAGACTCTTTTGAGAGAATAACAGCAGTCCTACTATCCATCTATATCTTTTTCAAGAGAATAAATTGAAGCGGTACTCACATGAGTATATCCAGCGCTGCCAAAACCAAAGCTGACTGCCACTCTTGAACAAAGAAGGCATTTGACCAAGTACAAAGATGGGGATTATGCGTTCCATGTCCAAAGAAATAGCCAAGCGTGGGTGCTTCTTGAGGATATCCAAAGCAACATCTGGGGCATTGGAGTGTTCGTATAGACAAACAAAATAGGGTGTGAGAATTTTGTATGGTAAAGATAGATTTCTTACTTCAAAAATGGTTGGAAAAACTATTCTCTCCTACCCAAGATTTGGGAAGCAATACAATTACTAAGAAGCGATGCACCATTTTTGCCTTGTCCTGGAGCTAGCTTCTCTTGCGGAGTGTGAGAGTAGAGAAAACGTGTCATTTCTTTTTTCCCTCGGTTACAAGCAATCACAACTGGGAGCATTTCATCCCCATCTGAAATGCCGGCCAATGTCCTGTTCTTTGTAAGCATGCACTGCGCTATTTCTGTGATTCCATCTGATGCAGCCAAAGCAAGTGGCGTGTACCCTAGCAGATCCTCTTTTTGTCCCAAGTCTTCTGGCTTCAGTTTGTCCACCAACTTCTCCACAACCCTGACATGTCCAGCAAGAGCTGCGATATGAAGCGGGGTCAACCCTGTCGGTGTGATTTTTGCCCTCACTAGATCCGGATTTGACCTAAGGGAGTCTTCGATAGCGTTCCAGTTACCACCGTCCAATGCCTTGATTAAGCCCGCATACTGAGAGAAAATGTGAGCGGTCCCTGCTCAAAATATCTATGCCTTCAGTCGCAATTGTGTGATGGGCTCTTGGCCAAATGGAAATGCCCAAATGGAAGGAGTTTCCAGGATAAGATTAAATGGGGCACCTCATTGATATATATTATATATCCTAGGATTTATTTCTATGCCATACTTTTATTTCTATATCATACTTGATCCCAGCTATCAAACCCACTATTCTCTGTTATTCCACCTTTTAGTTACAAGTGACACATTGAGGAGAAGGGATTGGGATAGAAATGATGGTTTTTTTTGGAAACAATTTTAAAATTAATTATTTAGGACTATTGACTTAAGGCTCAATTCAATTATAATTGAATTTATTATTTGGGATGCCATGTTAGTATGAGCGAGTTAGAACAAAATGTCTATTTATGAAATTTTTTTAATATGAATTAAGTATGTAAAGTTTATTATTTGGTTCTATCTTTAAATTGAAAGTTCTTAATTTTTTTGAAGAAAGTGATTTTGATTGTGGAATTAAATATATTTTCCTGCCATTTGATTAAAAAAAAAAAAAACTCCCAAAGTTTTAATTTTGTATTATATTTAATTTTCCTATTGAGCTGTTTTTCTTTATTAAGTTATTGAGTTCACCCTTTCTATCCTTTCACTTTTCAAGTACAAGTTACATTGGTAAGAAATAAGGATGAAAATATCAATTTTTATGAATATATCGATAATTAGATTTTATGGATATATTGAAAAATATCGATAAATATTTTAATAAAAAATATCAATGAAGATAAATTAATTAAAACTTTAAAAAAAAATAATAGAAAAACAGTAATGAAGTTGTTTTAAGGAAGAAATTAATACATGCATGATGAATTTATAACATTACACAATAATATATTGAGTTTGAAAACAAATTAATACTAAAATAAGAATGTATTTAATATATTTTTATTTAGAAATATTGAAAATCTTATAAATTTATATTTATCTTGTATTTAATTTATTATACAAAATACATACTAATATAAGTAAATTAACTTATTTATAAAAAAATTATTTTAATTAATTTTCAATTTATAATACATATATATAATATTATTTGTATAAATAAATTACATGTGCGTCAAACATTTGGTTCGGTTGGCAAGGCAAGGGCCAGTTTTTTTCACACTAATGACTCGGGTTCGGTGGCAAGGCTAACATCGCCATTTAAATAGAATTACCGTTGTATTTCATGAAATACTGTTAGGACAGCTTCTAGCGAAGCTGTTTATGACAGATGGACTGGGTCGTGAGGCCCAAAAGTTCTGCCATTAAATGGGAAAGGGAAATACAACAAAATTTTTCATTTTCGTGGATTTTATCTTGTTTGTAATTGTTTGTTTTTCTCTTTGAAGCCTATTACTCCAACAGAAACCTAGTCTGATGCTGGGTCTACTGAAACCCTGGGACACATGCAATAAATCTTCTAATATACACCCTGGGTCTACTTGTATACGTATTATCAAGGTCAATTATATATAAAGACATTACTATTTTTAACATGAGGAAGAGGGAAGGCGCTTTACCAGCTGGAGCTGAGGCATCAGGTGAGAGTTCTTCGAAGCCAATTATTTCTCTGTCGAGGTCGAGGGTTGGGTTGGCAATTCGCTTCAAAAAGTCCCACGCCTCACTTGCACGAGTTTCATCCCTAATCTGAGAAAGCATCTCTCGACTGCATGAAATTTGAATAGCATGTAAAGCCATGTCATTCTTCCTCTTCCAAACTGAATATCTTTCTGGATCTTGTGCTTTATGAGGAATGAAGCAGCTCTTCTTGCAAACATCCCATAGACCTTGACCCTTCAAATAACGTCTTATACAAGTTCTCCAATAAGCATAGTTACCTTCTGTGAGAACTTCACGAACTATTGTGGTTGGGACTACAACTGGGCTTATAGTCGGGAGAACATCTCTTGGGAGTAGAGCTGGGGTTAAATTCGGAAGAACATCACTTGGGAGTAGAGTCGGGGTTATAGGGGGAAAACCATCACTTGGGAGTAGGGGGAGTAGAGTTGGGGTTATAGGGGGAAAACCATCACTTGGGAGTAGAGTTGGGGTTATATTCGGGAGAGCATCTCTTGGGAGTAGAGTTGGGGTTATAGGGGGGAAAACATTACCTACCATATTCGGAAGACCTTCACCAGCCATCATATTGGGGGCAAAACCTCCATCTTCCATACTTGCTCTGTGACATAAGCTTAAAATTAATTAAAAATGTTAAATTTTGGAGATATGATGAGAAGAGAGAAACATTGTGATGGCATATTTTGCATTCAGGACTTCACTCTGCTTGTTATTCCTTGACAGTGAAATGGGCACGTGCCAAAGATGCACCATAATTGTCAGTGGTGGGCCGTTGTATGCTTTTTTTATGTTTAAAATTTAGTGAAATTAACTAAAATTTAGAAAATTTCGCATACAGATATGTATATAAATTAGGTATTAACCACTCAAACAGTAAATGCAGAGGAGGTATCGAATGTTGTCTTAACTATTTTACAACATTTAAGAAGGTGTTTAAAGGGAAAGAAAATCATTGAATCAATAGGAATCAAAGGTAGCCTGAGAAGAATAGTCTCAAAGGACTTAAAAGAAGTGGAAGATGATTGATTTCTATCCCCGAAACTACCTTTCGCATCTCTATATGTCTTTCAGTTAAAAGGGAAAGAAAATATCTTTGATATAGAATAGATAAACTCGTACTTACTGCATTTCAGTAAAGAGCTCTAGCCACTTAAATTACAAAGTTTCTTTACTTTCAGTTGCAAAATATTTACACTTTTTTTTTAATTTCCTCATAATTAACAACCAGTTACAAAAATTGTATTGAATAATATTTGCTTTTTCTTGGTTGTCTTGAAATATAAATATAGCCTAAACAAGTTAATCGCACGCATGCAGCGAGAGGCCAAAATTTCATAAAGCATCAATTTCACCAAGTATAAAAAAGCATGATTTCAAAAGTACCATTGAATGAACAGTAGAACATACCAGCCGTTCACCTAACTGAGTAACTTCAGCCCTCTCAATGGTGTGAATAGAGAGAATATGGAGCTAATATTGGGCACACACTTATATATATATATATATATAGAGAGAGAGAGAGAGAGAGAGAGAGAGAGGGTGGGGGGGAGACATGCAAAAGCTGCAGATCGGGCCAGGCTGTGTGCATTTGGCTGCCAAAATACTTATTTTTTTGATGAGTAGAAAGGGTAGGTGCAGCATGCATCACGTGAAGAGGGACTATGAAGACCCATCTTCATTTTCTCCATAATTGAAGGAACTGTATTCACTTTACCTTCGGGTAAGCAAATGATGTAGTTATATCTTTATACTAATTAAAAATAATTCACATCATTCCATTTGAGCTGTGCAGCATAAACTTTGAGCGAGGATGAGTTGTAAAGTTATCTTTTCCGGGAACTTAATTTTCATTTTATAAGATATTTGTGATGTGTGCAATAATGATCTATAACATAACATGGATTAAAAGGCAGGCAAGTGATTAGATCAATCGCAAAAAGTTGGATACCAACAGATATTTTGTGTTTAAATTAAGGAAAAGTAGTGAGACCGAAAGGATGCCACTACGAGACATTGGTTCGGACAACAACGAGGGACCCTAGCCCTTCAATTATGAAGGCCCTCTAGTGTTCATCGAACAACATATCTTAAGACATTGGTTGGGACAACAACGTGGTATTTGTATTTTCATGTAAAGCAACTTTAGGCAGAATTTTTCATGGGACCCTAGCCCTTCAATTATGAAGGCCCTCCAGTCATTCATCAAACAACATATCGTTAGTGGCCACCGTCGTGGCTTTTTAATGCTTTCACTGCAAAAATTCTACTGTAAGTTTGGAACAAATAAAAAGTTTATGAGGTTGATCAAAGTTAAAAGACATGCATCATTTATGATATCCAATGGATACCGTATGAAATTTCATGTCTGGATAGTTTAAGGTGGTGTTTGGTTTTTTGGTTAAATAGAAAAAGTTAAAATATTTGACTTTTTTATTCAGTTAAAAGTAACTTATTGATATCAACTAATATAACTAAAGTGAACTTATTGATAACAAGTTTACTTTAATTATATTGATTGATATTTTTGGAAAGTGTCTCAAATTATATTTTGAGTTAATTTGGAAAGTTATTGATAGTTTCCTAATAGAAGATATTCTTGAAATTGGGTTTCCTATTATTATAGGAAACATCCTATTATAAGATCTTCTTTTTTAGGAAAATGTATCTTCGACAATTATACATTTAGTTTCCTATATAGAAACTTCCTTTGTAATTAGGAAAAACTTTAGGAAGATATTTTGACAAAAAATAGTAAGTCTCTTTTTGGGAATAAATTGGGGCTTTGGGATTTGAGAGTTAGAAGAGTTGTAATCCCCTTTAACAATAGTTAAAGTTCTTCTTCATCTTCTCCCGTGGATGTAGGCTCAAGGTCAAACCACGTAAATCATTGTGTGTCTTGTTTTCATTTTTCTTATTATTTTCTCCTTATTATAATTCTTTGTCATGATTTGCACAACAAACTGGTATAAGAGCTTAGGTTATTAGACTTGGAATGGTGCCAAAGTTTGAGGTTGAGAAGTTTGATGGAATAAACGATTTCAGTTTATGGCACATCAAGATGTGTACCTTATTGGTTCAATAGGGGTTATCCAAAGCATTAAAGGGTAGAAAGGCTCCACCAACAATTATGCTTGATGAAGAAAATGATGAACTTATGGAGAAAACACATAGAGTTATTCTATTGTGCATGGGTAATGAGGTGTTTCATGAGGTTGCAGAAGAAGATACAACTACCAAGTTATGGTTGAGGTAAAGTCTGTACATGATGAAGTCTTTTACAAATCGCTTTTATTTAAAGAAGCAATTGTATACTCTCCAGATGAAAAAAGGTACGTCCATTAAAGACCACCTTGATGAGTTTAATAAAACTATCATGGATTTGAGGAATATTGACGTTAGAATTGATGATGAAGACCAAGCCATGATTTTGATGTGTTCCTTACCAAATTCTTATGAGCACTTCGTAGATACTAGGATATATGGTAGAGATACTCTCTCCATAAAGGATGTTAGAGCAATCTTGAACTTAAGGGAATTGAAGAAGAGAATGTCTGAAAGTAGAGAAGATGACTCAGGTGAAGGTTTGGTGGCTAGAGCAAGAACAACAAAGAAAAATAATGGTAGAAGAGGTCAATCTAGATCAAAGTCCAAGGGAACACCTACTACAAAAATAATTTATGGTGTCATTTTTAAAATAATGACACCATAAGGTTTATAATTAATAAATGTGGCACATCATATAAAAAATCTTCAATTGAGGTAGTTAGATGATGTTAGCTTTATATTTATAGTGTCGTTTTTCGGGAAGTGACATCATATAAAATAATTTTTTTTAAGTATTATAACTTAATGAGCCCACTTGAGCCCACTTTTAGAATTAATAATGAGGGACAATATATAAAAAGCCCATTGTTTCCACATGCCACCCACAATCCAAAAATTCTCAATATACAAACCCTATATATAAAATCATAATCTTCTTCTACCTTTTCTCTCACCCATAGTCAACATGCTCACAACCGACATTCTTCACTTTGTGGACTCCCAGGTAACCCAAAATCTCTTAGATCTATCATCTTTTTTCTTATATTAATGTCATTATATTGATTGTTTCAACATCTTTGTATTATGGTTTTTGTGAATTGCGTTTTCTTGAGTTGTAGGGAATAAAAACTTAGGTTTAAACTTCTAGCATAGAAGAAAAAACTTGTAGATTAATTGACTTTTTAATATGAGCCAAACACATGGCCGACTCCTTAAAAACAAGTTGTAGACACCAAAATTTGTCCCAATTTTATTTTTACATTAATTTCGAGCCCAATTTTGTGCTTAGATTTCAAATCCCAATTACATGTGTTTTTTTTTACCCACTCACTATTTAATAGCTTTTATTATTTTGTATATTATTTTATTTTATTTTATTTTATTACTATTACTTTTATTTTATTATTATTATTATTATTACCATTATTATTATTATTATTATTATTATTTTCTTTTTTTCTTTTCTCTCTCCTCTCTCCTCTCTTCCTACTCCCCAACCACTCCTTCTCTCTCCCCCCATACTCCTCACCACTGGCCACCATCCCATCTTCCATTGGTTTTTTCATTTCCCTCCCCCCCCCCCCCCATTTTGCCCTCATTTTTTCTCCCCGTTTTGCCCCCATTCCCGTCTTCTTCTTCCGCACACTACCATACGCCATCCCATTTTTCCTTCATTCTATTTATTTTTCTTTTTCATTTCCCGTGAAACCCATCTCATTATTCACGGTCGGTTAGTCATCGCCGGCGAGCTGCCACCGGCAACCCCATTTCCGGCAGCCGGGGATCACCTCCCCTTCCATCCATTTTTTTCGACAATCGATTATTATTATTATTATTATATTATTATTACATTTTTAAATTTTTCTTGATTTGATTTTGATAGTGATTGTTGTTGAAACTGGGTTTGTGTATTTATGTTTGTTTGTGGGCTTATGTTTGGGCTTTTTTAATTATGAAATATGAGTTAATTTATTGTTGATAGATTAATTTGAAATTTGTTAATTTGGTTGTGTGGTTATATTACATTTAGTGATTAATTTGGGATATTTGGATTATATCAATTGCATATTGTTTATTTGGATTTGAGCTTGTTGTTAATTTGTTATTTGTTTAGGCTTATTTGATTGGACTTGAATATATATATATATATATTTATTTATTTATTTATTTATTTTTATTATGTGGGTTTTTTAATTGATGTGAATTTTGAGGCCTAGAATGTGGGTGGAATTTGTTGGATTATTTGAATATTTGATATGAGCTTGACCAATTTGAATTATTTAACTTGGACATGAGATAATTGTGGTGTATATTAAATTAGACTAGGATTATGGAATATTAAATTTAGGCCTAGTAGAATTTATTTTAATTTATCCAATTTTAGGTTTGGTTGATTGCGATTGTATTTTTGGTTATTAATTTGGATGTTTTAGGTTAAGACCTATAGTAATTTGGGCTCATTTTAATTGACAAAATTTATGGAACTAATTTGAAATTGGAATTTTGGTTTGAATGTTTGCTTGGGATTTTGCACATCTCTGGATATTTACATTTGTGCTATCTTTGTTTTTGCATGAACCCATTCTGCAATCTTGTTGGCTGAGTACGAGTTGATGACACGTGGAGCTTGTGGTAAGTTTATTTTAGTACATATTTTATTTCCCACTTATATATGGCTTTATTTTTGTTAGTTCTTATAAATATTCGTTTGTATATATTTATTGAGTGTGTACAAAATTGAATATTGAACAAACTAGAAATTTTGTTTAAACGAGATGAAGAATTCAATAAATGTGTTTTGATAACACAACAATTTTAAATTATTATTTTTAATAAAAGAAAGCTATTTTTTATTTATAAAAATTCACAAAAAATGCATTTAGAAAAATCCAAAAAAAAAAATGTTTTTAATAACATTGTCCAAAATTTTTCTTTATTTAATAAAAATTGTTCAAAAATCGCTTTTATAAATAAAGTTGTCCCGAAAATTAATTTTTAATTAAATTGTCTAAAAATATTTTTTTTTAAATAAATGAAATCCTTTTTCCTTAATTAAAATGGGATTAAAGATGTTTTTCAGAAATAGAGGATTTAAATATTTGTTTTTCTTTTTAATTAAAATTTCTTTTGCAAATAAAGTTATGTCGTTTTAAATAATTTGTAAAAATCACTTTTTTTTTTTTTTTAAAGAAATGAAAATGAATCAAAATACTTTTGTAAATATAAAAATCCATTATTTTCTAGTAAAAACAAGTAAAAATAATCTTTGTGCCCAAATTGAAATTTTGTAATAAATTCTTTTGATACTATAAGTGTAAATAACTTTTCTTAAAAATAAATACAAATGAAATCAAATCAAATCACTTGAAGAAAATGATTTGTAAATAAATAAATTGAAATCATCCATTCAAATTTGTTTTTTAATAAAATCCTTTGAAATTTTCAGAAAACTAATTTTTTTCAAATATTTTTTTAAATTAGTTCAATAAATCAATTTACATAATTCTATTGTCATTTATTTTTTACATTCTTGTCATTTTATTTTGTTATCACTTTTGTGTATATTGATTTATGTTATTAATTTTGGTATCCATGATTAATTAGTTAATTGTCATAATTCCCTCAATTAATTTAGTAGAGACCGTATGTATACGGGTTTAGAGGGGTGCTACGGCTCACCACCGTACCTTCCCAATAAGTAACATGACCCCCGAACCCAAACTCAGTTTTTCACAGACTTGTTTTTTTCCTCCAAGAGCCACACTTAAGGTTTTTCTTTCTTATTTTGTTATTCCCTTCAAAAATAAAATAAAAATAAGTGGCGACTCCAAGTCTTTTTCTAAAAATCAATTCTTCACTAAACAAATAAAAAAAGCGGGTCACGCCGTCGAGTGGAAACGCACATGAAAATGCGGGGTCCACAAAATAGCGACTTCGCTGGGGATTATTTTTAGAGGGTCAAACTTGAACTCAAGTTGAGGAAAATGTGGCATTTGATTGGTTGATCAGTGGATACCTCTCTCTACGTGTCTTTGTATGATTGGGTGTTGATTACGCGTCGAGAGCTTTGATATGTTTATCTGTGATGCATGTTTGGTTATTATTGTTCATTGGAGATGTTGACATGTTGATTACATCGATTGATTCTCTTACCTATTTTAGCATAGTGACTCTTCTTGCTGTATGATTATCTTGCTTTCCTGGACATGTATATTCTCATTTTTGTATATCTCATTCATCTTGACATGATTGATTCTATTTGTTGTATATTATCTTGTTTATCTGAACATATTGTCTATTCTTGTTATATTTCTATCTTGCTTATCATATTCCTGCCTAGCTTGTGTGTAGATATGAGTGATATACCTGTTATTTGCATGACTGCTATTCTTTTATGCGATGCATGTGTTGCTTGTTTGTGTGAGACACACATCTATCCCCTTACCTCCTACTCCCTAGACTTGGTCGACCTTGTTTCACTTGATCTCGTATTTGATATGAGACTTGTTACTTTGTTTGCTTTTTAACCGAGCTAGCGGTTAAGAGTAGGGTCTAGCGACGGGCTATATCGATGTTTGGGAGCATTTTGGGGGAGGCCGACACATTGATGCTGATTGGAGTCCTATCTTTGAAGACCTGTATAGCCTAGAGCTAGGTTTCATGGATATTTGTGTGATCAGTGTGTTTCTTTATCTACTTTAGCTTCATAGGATTCTCGGATGCACCCACACTGCTCACCGTACACTTTAGTCAACTATTGAGTGTTGAGAGTTTTGAGAGGTTTCACCATAGGAAACCCCCTAGGATGTTGAGGTAGTGCATGTGTGGAGGTGATGACCACCTTGCATGGAAGCGCCCCGTCTCTTCTAAGGCGTGCAGAGGGTTGCGTACCACCGGAGGGTATGATCGCTTCTACTAGGGATCTTTTAAAGTCTATCATTATCCTTTTAGAGCCATCTTGACCCTGTAGGTTGAGCTTTAGATCATTCGACTAAGATTCCCTCCTTACACGTGGGTGCATCTGAGGGCCTTCAGAGCCTTTTTTGTCATAGTTTGGATTCAGTATTCCCTCTTTTAGTCTCCAGTTGAGAGTACACCTAGATCAATACGGGTTTGAGTTACAATCGGACAGTCCTTTTACACTTTGATGCCTTGCTCATTCCAGTTCGGACTAGCATTTCTTCTATCTCGTGCTTTATGCTCTTCGGGTTTGGTTTTTTCATTCTCAGTATGGATTTACCATCTTAGGTCAGAGTAGAGAGGAGCTTAGTTTGTTTTTTTGAGATATTAGACATGGGTCAGCGGGTTGTCATAGTTGATCAGTTCACGGCCGCCATGGCTTCTATTCAGGAGGCCTTGGCCAATCTCAGACATGAGATAGACAGTCAACAGAGTAGACAGCTTGTAGTTTAGGATGAGATGCCTTATGATTCATTGCCACCTCCACCACCACCACTTGGTCTGACAGTGCCACAGGCCCCACCTTATATATTACATGGTCATCTGAGGTTGCCTCACCCGTAATCGTATAAACCACAGTTCTTGAGGATACTCACGCATGCATGGATCGTATTGAGCAGTGTATCAAGCAGTTGAGGGTATCTGACAGTTCAATAGCTTGGGACGATTTTGAGGGTCATTAGGGGATTGATCAGAGGTCCTAGAGGGAAGTTCAGACCTAACTGGAGCAGACCTTATTTCATTAGGGAGCTGACCCTAGAGGGCGCTGCATGGTTGATGGATCTAGATAGAAATCGATTCTCGAAGCCAACTAATGTAGATCAGCTGAAGGATTATTATGTTTGAGACCATGGTCGTAGGATGGGTGGCCATCATTTCGGTTAGCCATATACCTTGTTATACCCTTTGGATATACAGACCATTGCTAGCCCATTGAGCCTCGCGTGTGCATCAGAGTCTTTCTTTCTTATTACCTTGCAACACTTTTACACCGGGATAGGAGCCCTTTAGTGTATGTATGCTACATTTAGGAGTTTCGTGAGCCTTGGGCCTACGGGTACACATTTCTCTCATTATTTTTCCTACCACTGCGCTACTACATTCCTTCATATCTCATTAGTTGTGTTCTTCATCTCTCATTCTTTATTCTATCTACTTGTTTTGCTTCATATTCTCTCCACCCCGAGTGGTGATCCTCCTCAGTTCATTACATGGGGGATAGTCACATCATTTCCACTATTTATCATACGGACACTGATTTAGAGATCCTTAGTTTGAGAAGGTCATCTTGTCAGAGAGAGTTTTTTGTTACCTTAGCACTTGGGAGTGTGTCTATTCATTATTGATATCATCTTTGGGGTTCATTTGTTTATGTTCAGGATATGTGTATTTGTATATATGAAAAAAAAAAAAAAAAACTGAAAAAAAAATTTGTTGAAAAAAAAAAGCACATGTGTGTATGTGCATAGTATTCTCCATCATTGAGCGTGTATATTGATATTTGAGGGTCATTTTATCGAGTATGTGTGTTGATGGAAGTTCGTATGTGAGCTTTTCCGAGACCTTGCATTTTTTGTATTCGCTTTGTCATTTTTCTTTGAGAGTAAGATGAGTGACCTTCTCCTAGGGACTCTAAGTCATTGTCCTTTCCATCATTATGTTCATTATTGATGTGACTTCACTCCATGTTTGATTTGAGTTGTTCACCACATTTCTTCATATATTCATTATTTTTCTATCATCCTTGTCCTTGCTTGTGATTCAGCCCATTCGCTTCACCCCCGTTGTTTTTTTTTTCTTACACTAACCTATTCTAGGTTTGATATTTCCCTCGCATCATTCTTGCATATCTCATTACCAATTCGATTTGCTTCATTGTTTCATTATTGATATTATAATCACATTGGGCACCCTCAGGTCCATGGCTCACAAGTTTTTCTATACATGTTGCATTTTATACATGAGGACATGGTTTTTCATTATTGGGTATTTGGGCCTAGTTTCCCTTCATTTCTATTACCTTATCACCCTAGCCTACGTTACGTCCCGTGTCTTAAGACCACCCTGAGGCCATGAGATCTGATGTCGTCTTCGATAGCCCCTACTTGGACAGGTATTTGAGATTTGGTTGATATTTAGATATCATCATGCTTTTTCTTCTGGGAGATGCCTCTTTGATGTTTGGACCTGATTCAGTTGTGGGTTTGGATTACCGGGATCACACATTTGATGATGGATGATTTGAGGTCATTTGTTTTTTCCTGACCTATCACACATCTGGTGTCATACTAGGGCATATTCCGTTTTGGATGAGATTTACGGATCTTCATAGAGTCGCACGATTGTCTCCACTTACGAGATACATGCCGAGACGAGGACCTGTTCGTTATTTTATCATGATCCTCCAATGGAGCCTCCCTTGAGCCACTCAGTCGGGTCCACACTTTTTTGCATTCAGATGTCATCATGCTTTCTTTTGGGAGACGCCTCTTTGATGTTTGGACCTGATTCAGTTGTGGATTTGGATTACCAGGATCACACATTTGATGATGGATGATTTGAGGTCATTTGTTTTTTTCTGACCTATCACACATCTGGTGCCATACTGGGGCATATTCCGTTTTGGATGAGATTTACGGATCTTCATGGAGTCGCACGATCGTCTCCACTTACTAGATACATGCTGAGACGAGGACCTGTTCGTTATTTTATCATGATCCTCTAGTGGAGCCTCTCTTGAGCCACTCAGTCGGGTCCACACTTTCTACATTCAGATGTCATCATGCTTTCTTTTGGGAGACTCCTCTTTGATGCTTGGACCTGATTCAGTTGTGGATTTGGATTACCGGGATCACACATTTGATGATGGATGATTTGAGGTTGTCCGATCTTTCGATCTATCACACATTTGATGCCATACTTGGGCATATTTCCCTTTTCGGTCGAGATTTGTGTATTCCCACTGGTTTGCATGATCATCCTTAGTTATGAGATACGCATCAGGTTGATGATTCAGTTTCATTCTGTCATGACTTTCCGGTGGACTTTCTCTTGAGTCATTTCGTCAGGCTCACACTTTCTGATTTGTCATGATTCTTGGGTGGAGTTACTCTAGGCGCATAGGTTCCCACATCACCATTTCAGTGGAATACATGTCAGATCTTTTATATATCGCCATGGAGTTATTCTCAAGTTATCAGGACAGACCGGATACATCTGGGGCCATACTGGGGCATATTTCCTTCCTCCAGCTGTAGAAGTGATGCTTTTCTCATAGATTTGTCATAGTTTTCATCACTCAGCCGAGAGATATTGTATTTGCGTTACTGGTCACTATTCCTGTGATTTTCGTCAAGATGAGCTTTTAATGGAGCATGACGTTCAAGTTGTGACTGTCCCACTATCCATGAATCTGCAATAGATTGTTTGGATGAGATTGTGGTAGTTACCCGAGCGAATTACTCTCTTGAGACTTCCTAGTGCATCACCCATTTGAGATGACGATGGATTCCCCCAATAGGGCATTTCGAGTTAGAGATGTCTAACTCATTGTGACATCTCATCAGAGCTCGCGATTTAGTCAGATGGGTTGAGAGACTATGTTCACAGTCGATTTGATCATTCCGATTCGCTAGCAGAGCATCTTTCGAGACTCAGGGAGACTCTTTTAGACCCTTCCAGTGTTTGGAGAGTTGTGGCGGCATGTTACACTAGGGCATATTTCCCCCCTTCATCACATCTTCGCATTTTCAGCTTAGCGAGAGCCACCATGTCTCCTCAGTTTTGGCGTTCAGAGCCATCATTGTTCCTTAGTTTTGGCGTTCAGATCCATTGTTCATTTTCCGTTTGGCGTTCAAAGCCATTGTTCATTTCCCATTTGGTGTTCAGAGCCACATTTTCATTTTGGCGTTCAGAGTCGTGCCTTCAGTTTGGTGTTCAGAGCCATTGTTCATTTCCCATTTGGCGTTCAGAGTCGTGTCTTCAGTTTGGCGTTCAGAGCCATTGTTCATTTTCCATTTGAGGTTCGTAGCCACATTTGCATTATGGCATTCAGAGCTGTAGTCTCATTTGGCGTTCAAAGCCATCATTCATTTCCCATTTGGTGTTCAGAGCCACATTTTCAATTATTAATTTTATTATTATATTTATATTGTTTTATTTTATTTTATTTTATTATTATTTTATTATTTTATTTTATTTTTTATTTTTTATTTTTTATTTTTATTTTATTTATTTATTTTTATTTTTATTTTTATTTTTATTTATTTATTTATTTATTTATTTATTTATTATTATTATTATTATTTTAATTAGTTTGGCGTTTAGAGCTATATTCACAGTTTGGCGTTTAGAGCCATATTCACAGTTTGGCGTTCAGAGTCACTATCTCTTCTCAGTTTCGGCACTCAGAGCCACAATCTCTTCTCAATTTGAGCATCCAGAGCCACCATCTCTTTACAGCTTGGTGTTCAGAGCCGTTATATATTCTCAATTACGACGTTCATGTCTTTCTTCAGTTAGGCGTTCAAATCAACCATATCTTTTTCAGTTCAACGTTTAGAGCTGCATCTTCATTTCGACGTTCAGAACCATTGTTTGTTTCAGTTTGATATTTAGAGCCATGTTTTTAGTTTGGCATTCAGAGTCATTGTTCAGTTTGGCGTTCAGAGCGGCATCTTTAGTTTGGCGTTCAGAGCCACATCTTTAGTTTGGTGTTCAGAGCCATGGTTTTAGTTCATCATTCAGAGTCATCATGTCACACTTTCAGTTCAGCGTTCAGAGCCACATCTTCAATTTGGCGTTCAGAGCCGTTGTTCGTTTCCAGTTCAGCCTTCAGAGTCATCATGTTACATCTTCAGTTTGGCATTCAAAGCCGTTGTTTGTTTCCAATTTCGGCGTTCAGAGCCATCATCGCTTCTTAGTTACAACCTTTAGAGTCATCATTTTTAGTTTGACACTCACAGATGTCAGTTCTCAATTTTGACGTTCAGAGCTACCATCTCCAGTTTGGCGTTTAGAGCCACCACCTCCTTTCAGCTTGGCATTCAGAGTCGTATCTCTGGTTTTGGCGTTCAGAGCCATCATCACTCTCAGTTTCGGCGTTCAGAGCCATTATCGTTTCTCAGTTTCGACGTTCATAATCATCATCACTTCTCGGTTTTAGCGTTCAAAGTCATCATCACCATCTCTTCATTTTTGCGTTCAGAGCCATCATCATTCTCAGATTCAGCGTTCAGAGCCACCATCGCTTCTAAGTTTTGGCATTCAAAGCCATCATCATTCTCAGTTTTGGCGTTCAGAGTCATCACCGCTTCTTGGTTTCGGCGTTCAGAGCCATCATCACCATCTCTTCATTTCGGCGTTCAGAGCCATCATCATTCTCAATTTCGCCATTCAGAGTCATTATCGTTTCTCAATTCCTGCATTCAGAGCCATCGTCGTCATGTTCACAGTTTGGCGTTCAGAGTCACTATCTCTTCTTAGTTTCGGCACTCAAAGTCATCGTTTCTTCTTAGTTCCGGCGTTCAAAGCCATCGTTCACAGTTTGACATTCAAAGTCATCCCTTTCCAGTTTACCATTCAAAGCCTTCATCATCTTCAGTTTGACGTTTATCATCACTATCCCTTTACAGTTTTACGTTCAAAGCCGCATCTCCAGCTTGGTGTTTAGAGCCATCATCACCTTCTCTCCACAGTTTGGTATTTACAGCCCATCGTTCATAGTTTGACTTTCAGAGCCACATTGCTATCATTTAGAGTTGTCTTTTTCTTTTAGTTTAGCATTCAGAGACATTTTTTCCCATGTAGAGCCTTAAGCTCACGACCTAGAGTCATTCTTCTCATTTATGACCCATAGCCATTCTTTCCATTTAGAGCCCTGAGCTCACGACCTTGAGTCGTTCTTCTCATTTATGACCCAGAGTCATTCTTTCCATTCAGAGCCCTGAGCTCACGATCCAAAGTCATTTTTCTCATTTATTTTTATAGGGTTTTGAAGCCTATTTGTTCTTTTGGTTTAAAAGAGCCCATGTCATATTAGGACAAATTTGGCGGTCTTTCTTGTTCTTCGGCAAAGTTCACTTCGTTTCGTTTGTGTATACACTCACTTTACTTGTGAACTCTACCGAAGAGGGACATATTTGTAGACCCCAAAATTTGTCCCAATTTTATTTTTACATTAATTTCGAGCCCAATTTTGTGCTTAGATTTCAAATCCCAATTACATGTGTTTTTTTAGCCCACTCACTATTTAATAGCTTTTATTATTTTGTATATTATTTTATTTTATTTTATTACTATTACTTTTATTTTATTATGAATATTATTATTATTATTATTATTATTATTATTATTATTATATTTTATGTTATTTTTATTTTTGTTTATTTTTCTTTTCTCTCTCCTCTCTCCTCTCTTCCTACTCCCCAATCACTCCTTTTCTCTCCCCCCATACTCCTCACCACTGACCGCCATCCCATCTCCCATTGGTTTTTCATTTCCCCCTCCCATTTTGCCTTCATTTTTTCTCCCAATTTTGCCCCCATTCCTTCCCCCCCCCCCCCCCCCCCTCCCCCTCTCACCTCACCCACTCTTCTCTTTCACCCCCAATTCCATTTGGGCCGGCCCCCCTCCCAATTTTTTTCCCCTCACTCTCCAGGGCTTCCCACACGGCGGCCCCCTCTATTTTCACTCGTCCCCCCATTTTCTCCTCACTCTTCATGGCTTCCTACATGACCGACCCCTAATTTTTTTTTTCTTTTCTTCTCCATTTCTTTTGCTCCCCATCTTCTTCTTCCGCACACTGCCATACGCCCTCCCATTTTTCCTTCATTCTATTTATTTTTCTTTTTCATTTCCCGTGAAACCCATCTCATTATTCACGGTTGGTTAGTCGTCGCCGGCGAGCTACCACCGACAACCCCATTTCCGGCAGTCGGGGATCAGCTCCCCTTCCATCCATTTTTTCCGACAATCGATTATTATTATTATTATTATTATTATTACATTTTTAATTTTTCTTGATTTGATTTTGATAGTGATTGTTGTTGAAATTGGGTTTGTGTATTTATGTTTGTTTGTAGGCTTATGTTTGGGCTTTTTTAATTATGAAATTTGAGTTAATTTATTATTGATAGATTAATTTGAAATTTGTTAATTTGGTTTTGTGGTTATATTACATTTAGTGATTAATTTGGGATATTTGGATTATATCAATTGCATATTGTTTATTTGGATTTGAGCTTATTGTTAATTTGTTATTTGTTTAGGCTTATTTGATTGGACTTGAATTTTATTTCCCTTGACAATGTATATTTTTTTTTATTTTTTTTTATTATGTGGGTTTGTTAATTGATGTGAATTTTGAGGCCCAGAATGTGGGTGGAATTTGTTGGATTATTTGAATATTTGATATGAGCTTGACCAATTTGAATTATTTAACTTGGACATGAGATAATTGTGGTGTATATTAAATTAGGCTAGGATTATGGAATATTAAATTTAGGCCTAGTAGAATTTATTTTAATTTATCTAATTTTAGGTTTGGTTGATTGCGATTGTATTTTTGGTTATTAATTTGGATGTTTTAGTTTAAGACCTATAGTAATTTAGGCTCATTTTAATTGGCAAAATTTATGGGACTAATTTGAAATTGGAATTTTGGTTTGAATGTTTGCTTGGGATTTTGCACATCTCTGGATATTTACATTTGTGCCATCTTTGTTTTTGCATGAACCCATTTTGCAATCTTGTTGGCTGAGTACGAGTTGATGACACGTGGAGCTTGTGGTAAGTTTATTTTGATACATATTTTATTTCCCACTTTTATTTGGTTTTATTTTTATTAGTTCTTATAAATATTCGTTTGTATATATGTATTGAGTGTGTACAAAATTGAACATCGAACAAACTAGAAATTTTGTTTAAACGAAATGAAGAATTCAATAAATGTGTTTTGATAACACAACAATTTTAAAGTATTATTTTTAATAAAAGAAAGCTTTTTTTATTTATAAAAATTCAGAAAAATGCATTTAGAAAAATCCAAAAAAATTTTGTTTTTAATAGAATTCGAAAAATTGTTTTTAATAACATTGTCCAAAAATTTTCTTTGTTTAATAAAAATTGTTCAAAAATCTCTTTTGTAAATAAAGTTGTCCTGAAAATTAATTTTTAATTAAATTGTCTAAAAATATTTTTTGAAATAAATGAAATGTTTTTTCCTTAATTAAAATGGGATTAAAGATGTTTTTCAGAAATAGAGGATTTAAATATTTTTTTTCTTTTTAATTAAAATTTCTTTTGCAAATAAAGTTATGTCGTTTTAAATAATTTGTAAAAATCACTTCTTTTTTTTTTTTTAAAGAAATGAAAATGAATCAAAATACTTTTGTAAATAAAATTGTAAAAATCCATTATTTTCTAGTAAAAACAAGTAAAAATAATCTTTGTGCCCAAATTGAAATTTTGTAATAAATTCTTTTGATACTATAAGTGTAAATAAATTTTCTTAAAAATTAAATACAAATGAAATCGAATCAAATCACTTGAAGAAAATGTTTTGTAAATAAAGAAATTGAAATCATCCATTCAAAATTGTTTTTTAATAAAATCCTTTGAAATTTTCAGAAAACTAATTTTTTTTAAATATTTTTTAAAATTAGTTCAATAAATCAATTTACATAATTCTATTGTCATTTATTTTGTACATTCTTGTTATTTTATTTTGTTATCACTTTTGTGTATATTGATTTATATTATTAATTTTGATATCCATGATTAATTAGTTAATTGTCATAATTCCCTCAATTATTTTAGTAGAGACCGTATGTATACGGGCTTAGAGGGGTGCTACGACTCACCACCGTACCTTCCTAATAAGTAACATGACCCCCAAACCCAAACTTGGTTTTTCATAGACTTGTTTTTTTCCTCCAGAAGTTACACTTAGGGTTTTTCTTTCTTATTTTGTTTTTCCCTTCAAAAATAAAATAAAAATAAGTGGTGACTCCAAGTTTTTTTCTAAAAATCAATTCTTCACTAAACAAATAAAAAAAGTGAGTCACGTCGTCGAGTGGGAACGCACATGAAAATACGAGGTCCACACAAGTGAAAAACAAGAAAAAATGAATGATTTTTAATATGTAAGTGTGTGAGAATGATAGGTACAGAATTCCCCATATGGTGAACATGTCCCTTGTCTGACATGCCCTATTGTATTTCTCCATGTAAACCTTTCCGTCCAATATCACTAGCTTGAAGAACGTTGGGTCTTTCATTGCTTCCATCATCTCTTTGGTGATTCCAGTCTCTGCCCATGGCCGGAGATCCTCATAGATCCACCGGAAGTAGTACGGGCATGCATTGTCGAAGAGTTGGCGTTGTTTGGTTAAGCATGTAAATCCCTGCTCAACAAGATCAAAATCCTCCCAAATTCGTCGGATCCAAATTCAAACTCGTCAGTGTTCAGATTATCAGTTTTTGATGTGAAATTCATTTTGCAGCCTCTTCTACTAGCTCTTAATTCAGCCTCCGTGAAGGTCATAGAGTCGGTGTTGGAGTGCTTGTTCAAGTTGTATTCATTGGGGCTGATCCATGGCGTGATTGATGGGAGGGGATGATAGAGGCAGTGTGTAAATTGGTCGGGACGAGGACGCGGTTGACCTCGCCGTGCTTAAGGTTCTTCTCTCCGCGATTCGATCGTCGTGCGTGTACATTAGGGGTGAGTGCTTAGTACATATTATGAAAACTTGTTATAATGTGTACCTCAGCAGCGTGAGTGGGACCAATCAGATCTGTGCAAATGTGGTACTTGCACAAATTATGTTGATTGTTTTCGCGAGAATGGAGGAGGATTCAATGGAGGTTGGTATTTGGACGGTGTCGGTGAATAAGTTATTGGAGTTTATGGATAGGAACTTGAATGAAGGAAATTCTATACAAATTGTTCAGAGTTTTATTTATGAGGTGATGGAAGTGAGTGAAGGCAATGCTTCACTAGTGGTGGAAGTTCCGAATGGGTCTAAAGGTGATAGGAAAACTGAAGTGGACAATGGAGAAATGGAAAATGGGTTTAAAGGTTCACTACAACAAATTACATGATTATGAATGAAATGCTTTGTCTCTAACAATATTTCTTTTGTGGCCACGAGAGTTTTTTGTGACATAAAGTAAGAAGTTTTGTTAGGAATTAGATTTTCAAATATGTAGTATACCATTTAGTGACATAAGATTTCATTAGGCAATGAAATTATTTCATCTCTAAGTGTTACTTTATACATTAGGAGATGAAATATTTTCATCTCCATCATGTTAATACAGAGTTTTTGCAACGAAATAATTTTATCTTAAAATATTTCCACTTACATTTAGCGAGGAAATGTTTTCATTTTGAAATATTGACATATAGTTTTAGTAACAAATAAATTTTGTCTCTAAATGCTTTCATTATAATTGGAGACAACATTATTTCATCTTTAAAACTAATCATGTTTAAGCAATGAAATAGTTTTATCTCTAAATGTTTTTATTCATATTAGAATATGAAATAATGAAACAAATTTCGTATTTATACTAATTTGAGGATGAAATAATTTCCTCCCTAAATATAATATTATTATTAATTTTTAAAATTTTAGATATTCCTATTGGAACATTTATAAACCTGTATGATATTCAACATTTTCCAATATAAGATGACATTATACAAAATGAAGAATTTAATAATGTAAAAACATAATAACCTATAGAAAATAAGTAATAACAAAACATTTGTTTTATCAATGCAAACCATATTTGCAAATAACATTATCTATGCTATTTGAATATTATCTAAAATAAAAATGACTAACATATAATAGTAAACCACATAATAATGTCAACTTGATAGTAAAGGTGGTGGTCGGGAAGCTAAGCCAAAATGAGGTGGTAGTTAGTTAGAAGTATTGGTTTGTTGTGGCATGAAACTCTATATCATTGCCTTCAACTTCTCCAATTAAGTGGTAGTTGTAGTCTTAAACTCCTATAACTCTATGATCTATTGTCACAACTTCTTTGTCTCTTCATTAGGAAATTCAGTTGCACTCAAACACTTAAGTTGTGATCCATATCCCAAACCTTGAACATAACTTGATCGCTTCTCGAGCACTCAATGAGTCATCTCTAAGTCAGACAAGAGCATCAACCTTCTAAGTACTTTGCTCTTGAATCTCATGCATCTCTTTTTGAAAAATATATTATAATTTCAATTAGTAAAAATATTAACATAATGTAATGCATCAAGAATCTAGCATCTATCTAATTAAATTTGCACCTTCTTAAGATAAACAAGTCAATCAACATGTACACATTAGCATATCAAGTAAATTGATTAAAAAAATGTTCAGACCAAAGTCAAGAGCTATCCAATTCATACAACACAACAATATAACCAGCGTGAACATACCAAACCAAATTGCTTTGTTATACACAACAAGCACACAATACAACCAAACCAAAAACCTAAATTATCACCAGAGAGTAACATACTACCAATAAAAAAAACAACAGATTACCAAGAAAAAAAAGCCTTCAACACAAATTTTTTTAGTTAAACCCGAGAAAACTAAAACCTAGAGCGTGGCAACTCACTTGATAGCCGCTCACGCAGATTCTGCAGAGCCTCCCGAAGAAACTGACCCACTTGGTTGACAGAGTCCTCAAAAATCATCCCGGAACCAACCAGAACCGACGAAGACGGCAAAGCCGGAGCAGAAGTAGAAGCTGAAGCTGGTACCGAGGCATCGAGAGAGGAAGAGGAAGAGGAATCTTTCTTAGAGGATGAAGAGAAGAGCATCAATTTGCTCATGCTCTCATCCAAATCAACGACCTCCTAGGACTTAGGGGCTTCAAGATCTTGAATGTAAAACATAAGATTTTATTTGGTAATCTGATCATGATTTGTAGGCAAATGTTGTGTTTTTCAGCCTGGCTAAAAAATCATGGATTTAGGGTCTGTGAAATTTAAATCCAATGGCACAAAAGCAAAACGACCCCTAGAACAGATCCAAAAAACAACAGGGAGCAAAAAAAAACAAGCAATTTTTTTGGTTTTCCTTGAGGGTTTTGCATGGATTTTCTCGGAAATCAAACGATGATGAATTTTCCTGGAAATAGAAAGAGAGATGGATTTTCTTGGAAATCAAACAAGGGTTGCAAATAATAATCATAATTATAATAATAATAATAACATGATTAGATTAGTACCTGCATATCATCCTTTTAGATATAAAATTTCATATGATTTTGATCTCTAACTTAGGCTGCAAAGCAATTCTTCTATGTTCAAGCACTTTAGCCTTTTGGTGCCTGCTAGATAATTGTCACAACAAATATAATTTGATGAGATTTCCTTGATAAAAAATTATGTGAGAACAGAAGACCTATGAACTAAATTTTAGGCCACCAAATTGTATGAGCAATGAAAAAGGATCTTGAAAAGGTTTTCAATTGCATCCCAAACCACCATGCTACTTAGTTTGAACTACTGCTTGCTTGTATTTGCTTATGATTTTCTTGGACCAAGAGTGTGGGACATTCTAAGATTTTTGTGTACTTCAACTTGAACTCTAATATATAGTAACTATTATCTTTTAGAATCTACAAGAGTAGTTTCCTACCTGACCCAAATTTACTTATCTTGATTTTTAACTTGTTTTGGTTTAGTTTGTTTATGATTTTTAACTGTCCAACATTTAGGTGTTGTAGCTGGCTGGCATTTAGTATTTATAAATTAAAATTTTAGTACTTAAATTTTATATTTGTAAGTTATATGAATGACTTGAAGCATGTAATATATATAAATACACATGTTCATACTTGAAATATTGCATTTTTTTTTATTATTAGTTTAATTTAATGGAGATGAATATTTAGTTGAAAAATTACAATGTATTATTGAAAATATGACTTGATAGTTGATTATGGATATGTGTCATTTTTAGTATAAAAAAAAAATTAAATCTGTAACATTTTATATTGATAATATATTATTCTTGTATCAGGTTCAAATAGTAAGCAAATCATTATCAAAGAAGTTATTGAAAGTGTAAGTGTACGTTTATTTATTGCATGCTCTTATATAGTATCAATTGTAAGGAAGATAAAATTACCTTGTAAAGGTAATTAAATCTTCAAATATTTAATTTTTTATATATATTATGCTTTTGAAGCTTGTTTAATTAAACATATTAGTTATTTGACAAACTTTTCACAAATTTTTGTATACTTATGTGCTTTATTTTGTTACAAAGTTTTATTACATAATACTTATGTATATTTTTTCACCAACTTTTTACTACTATTTTGTGTACTAATGCATATTAAGTTTTGTTCTTGCCTATATAAGCTACATTTAGTTATTTAAATATATCCAATATTATGTTGAAGAAAGATGTACTTAACTTTTTTTTGTTCTTAATATTAACAAGTTTTACAGTTCTCTTATCTAGGATATATATTCCATTATTTTAATTGAAATGGAGAATCGAGATTGGATGTTAAGAGATAGAAGGTTAGTTGAGTATGATGAAGTAGTTGAAAGCTTTATCAATGTTGCATTAGCATATTCAACCAACCATACCTCTATAAAATGCCCACGCTTACGTTGTGGAAATTTGTTATGTTAAACTCCTTAAGTCATTAGAGAGCATTATTCCTTAATGGAATAGATCTTAGTTATCGAGTATGGTATTGGCATGGAGAAAAGGGTCCTAGTGGAGGATTTTCAAATGTCTCACTACAACGTTATGACAAATGCGAGTATAATGATGTTGCTGACACAATATATATGGTTAATGCCGCACAAGTTAATTGTATGAATGATCCCCAAGTGTTTGGAAGGTTACTTGAAGATGCAAAAAAACCTTTATATCTTGGATGCATGAAACGCACAAAGTTGTCAGCATTGGTAAAACTTTACAACTTCAAAGCACGTCATGGTTAGTCTGACAAAGGATTCTCAGAATTGCTTCAGTTGCTTGGAGATATGTTGCCAGTGAATAATGAGATGTCGTTGTCCATGTATGAAGCTATAAAGACTTTCAATGCACTTGGGATGGAATATAAAATAATTCATGCATGTCCTAATGATTGTATTTTATATAGAAACCAATATAAGGATGATATTGCATGCCCAATTTGTGGAAAGTCAAGGTGGAAGATAAACGATGAAGGGAAGAAGATTAAGAAGGGGGTTCCTGCAAAGGTTTTGTGGTATTTCCCACCAATCCCTAGATTCAAAAGGATGTTCCAATCCTCAAAAACCGTAAAAACATCTTATGTGGCATGACAAGGATAAAGAATATGATGGTAAACTACGCCACCTATCAGACTCCTCAACGTGGAAACTAGCTGACCATATGTGCCCTAATTTTTCTTTTAAACCGAGAAACCTTATACTAGCACTCTCAACAAATGGTATAAATCCTCATAAGTCTATGAGCAGTAGACATAGTTGTTGGCCTGTTGTACTGATCATATACAACCTGCTTCCTCCTTGGTTGTGTATGAAAAGGAAGTTTATGATGCTATCATTATTGATCTCAGGACCAAGACAACCTGGTAAAAATATAGATGTTTACTTGAGTCCATTGGTGGATGACCTTAAAACTTTGTGGGAAAAAGGAGTTGAGACTTATGATGCACACTTGCATAAGGTTTTTACTTTAAAGGCCATCCTTTATGGACAATCAATGATTTCCTTGCATATGGAAACTTGGTCGGTTGCATTGTGAAAGGATATTATGCATGTCCAATATGTGGAGGAGGAACATATTCCAAAAGATTAAAGCATGGTAAGAAGAACTCGTATATGGGTCACCGACAATTTCTTCCACGTAACCATCCCTATCAGAAACAAAAGAAGACATTCAATGGCGAACAAGATTTTAGGAATCCTCCTAAAATTTTGAGTGGGGAAGAAATACTTGAAAAAGTTGATCTCATTCCTATTTCTTGGGGAAAAATGAAGATAAAATCTATTGAATCTGATGTGAACACAAATTGTTGGAAAAAAAAGTCCATATTTTTTTAGTTAGAATATTGGAAATATCTTCATGTCTGTCATAACTTGGATGTTATGCACATAAAAAAGAATGTCTGTGAGAGTATTATTGGTACTTTTTTTAACATCCCAGGGAAAACAAATGATAGACTTAATGTTTGACTTGACCTATTTGAAATGGGTTTATGGTCTGAACTTTTCCCAAGAGTTGACTTGAAACAAACATACCTTCCCTCTGCATGTTATTCAGTATCCAAAAATGAGCAAAAAAATAGTTTGTTAAACATTGTCTAATTTGAAGGTCCTCGAGGGGTATTGCTCAAAATTTAGAAATCTTGTCTTCTCAGAGGAATTGAAGTTATTTGGTCTAAAATCCCATGATTACCATGCACTTATGCAACAATTGTTGCGAATGGCATTACGTTTTGTTTTTCCAAAGCATGTGAGATATACTATATCAAGATTTTGTATCTTCTTCAATCAATTATGTACAAAAGTGGTTGATGTGCCAAAATTGAATGAAGTACATAATGAGTTAGTGGTCACGTTGTGCTTACTTTAAAAGTATTTTCCACCTTTATTTTTTGATATTATGCTTCATCTAACAATGCATTTGATAACGGATGTGCGACTATGTGGTCCATTTTACTTTAGGTGGATGTACCCATTTGAGAGGTATATGAAAGTTCTTAAAGGATATGTTCGCAATCATAATCGGCTTGAAGGATGCATTGCTGAGTGCTATTTAGCAGAGGAAGCTGTCGAATTTTGTACTGAATATTTATCAGGGACTCATGCAATTGGAATTCCAAAATGTAACAATTACGAAAACAAATTTGGTAGGCCTATAATTGGTGGTGTTCTACCAACATTGATCATAAATCGTGGTTACAAGCACAACATTATGTGTTAGAGAATAAAACTATTGTCCAACCATACATTGAGTAAGAAAATCATACCTTTATCTTTTTATAATTTCATAACATAATGATGAAATCCTAAGTTTGCATTCCTTGTCTATAACGTTATAGGGAACACATGAATTGGTTGAAGTCTCAATACTCTTGACAATTTAAGAAACAAATTTGGTTGTGAGAAGAACATATGCGTTGTTTTACATATTGTCTTAAAGCAAACGTAATCTCTTAGTTTTCAGAAATTATTTTAATATGTTGAAAACATCACAAGTTTCCAAAATGTTTTGATTACACATAAGTTGAAGAGGCTATCCATAACGGGCAAGATATTCCCAACACGCTTAGGTGGTTAGCACATGGCCCTACTCACCAGGTGGTCAAATATCCTGGATATATCGTTAATGGGTGTCGTTACCATACTAAGGAATGCGACATGACATGCGTCACCCAAAATAGTGGTGTTAGCATTTTAGCAGGGACTATGAAAATTGCCTATTCTAAGGATAAGAACCTAGTTTTTAGTGAACTTTGCTTTTATGGGGTCATTAATGAGATATGGGATCTTGATTACAACATGTTCACAATTCCAATTTTCAAGTGTGATTGGGTTGACAATAAGAATGGTATAAAAGTTGATGAACTCAGGTTCACATTAGTTGACTTCTCCAAAATAGGTCGCAAATCGGATCCATTTATTTTAGCATCACAAGCCAACATGGAAGAACTAGATGACTTCACTGATAATTGCATGGAACATCACCCCTTTATAAGTTCAATGCCAGAAGTTGAATCATTTGATGCTATGGATGAATCAGAGGCAATATACATGAGAGAAGACTGTGAGGGCATATGGATTGAAAATAATTAAATAATATATTGTACCCTTGACATGAGATATAATAAGGCATTTCACTTATTAGTTTTCATGAGTTGCAACTCTCATTCCTAAATTTCTTTTTCATTAAAACTATAAATCATAATTGAAACTATGCACTAATTTATTTTATTATTATCCTCACAAATAAATTCTTCATTATTGATAAGAAATAAAAAAACAATACAAACTTTGAAAGAAAATTTCAAAAAATATATTTGTAAATGACCAATTTAATTATAGGAAATATATGCAAGGCTATTCTAATCTTGCTTTTGAGTCATTTTACAGGTTTGTTGGTGAAGTACTAGTTTGCACATTTACTTGATATCCTCAACACAAATATGGATCCGGAAGAAGAGGAAATGCCAAAAATAAATCATAGAGGTAGTACATTGAAACCAGAAATTGCAAAAAATCGAAGTAAAGGGATAACACTCAAGATTGAATACAATAGCCTTGGTAGTCACATTGGGGAAAATTCAGTTGAACTAAGTAGTTATCTTGGTAAATAGCTAGAACCCATGTGCCAATAGTTATTAAGAGTTTGAGGAAAGTCCCTAAAGAGACTAAAGAGAAGTTATGGGATTTAATCACAGTAAGTCTATCTATAACTTTCATATATAATTATTGTATACATTCATTAACATGAGCTAACATGGGTTGCTATTTTGTTGACAAGCTTTAATGTGAATAAAAAATCCAAGAAAAATTGTTTCATACTTATGGGCATCAGGTTTCGAACCTTTAAGTACAAGTTGACAAAGAAATATATATTGTCTTTCAAGAATGACCTAGAAAAGCTGAAAAAGTCACCTCGTATCTACCCATTCATACAAGAGGAACACTGGAGACAGTTTGTTAAAAATAGACTTTCTGAACATTTTAATGTTAAGCATTATTTTTATTACATCTTCAATTTTTACATTTACATAGTTTCACCATGTACTAATTTCGTGTCTATATTTTCTAGGAATATTGCAAGGTTCAAAAATCAAGAAGAGATAAACACATTTACAATCATTATCTTGGAAGAAAAGGATATGCATGTTTTGAGCAGGATATAGTAAGTTATCAACAAGCCTTGTCATACTTGAAACTGAACATCCTCAGGTATGTCATTTTATGCCTATTGCAAATTTGATTGTAACTTGGTATTTTATTGTTTAGGAGTATATATTACTAACATTCCTTCTCTTTTCATAGGTGTTGGATAAAGGAAAGAAGAAGATAGTGAAGGCACCAATTATTCGAAAATCTAAGCCTTAAAATCATTCGGTCATTAAAAATTTTCAGAAATTTGTGGATGGTTGTCTTAGTAATGAGAAGACATACCTAATACAACTCCCCATTTCACTATTTACTGTCGAATTTCAAACATATATATCTAGAGAGGATTGTGAATATATTATTTCATCTTCAGAGGTGTCATCAAACTGCATCTCCTTCTATTTATGGTGTGCACTTTTTATTTTCATTTGTTTTTATTTTTTTAATATGATTTGCCCATGTTGAACGAGATTGGATATGACTAATGATAATTTTCTTTTGGTATTTTGATAAAATAATAGGCACATGCATGATCAACTACATATTGCCAAAAAGGAATCACAATTTCTATTTGTTAATCCTTTTACAATATCACGGGCAGGCTTTAGTACTCCAAAAATTTTCTTTACACATTCAACTTATGCATTTGCACCATTTATATATATGAGTACTAATGTTATTTTATAATTGACCGATTAGTGTCCAAGACAAGAAGGAGGGTTCGAATGTGGCTACTTTGTTATGAGATTCATTAAAGAAATAATTTTTTATCTTACAATTATTGCTTCAAAGGTATTACTTATTTAATGAATTGTACATAGTTTTAGGCTTCCAAATGTTATGCATTTGAATGTTATTTTCTTATTTGATTTCAATTTGGTGATAAAAAAAAACATATTCTCAAGTAGAATTCGATGAAATTAGAGGAAAATGGGCTACTTTTGTGCTACAACTAATCATGAATCATGTTGATGCATCATGATCACCGTGCATGGTGAGTCCCTTAGCTACTACATGAATTTTTCCATAAGTATTGTATAGTATTGCTTATTCTTTGAACAATGTTTCTATTTAAAAAAAAAATAGTTCTTAGATTTGTTCATTTATGATAACATCGATCCATTTTATTTTCTTCAATAAAAATATACAAAACTCATTAAAATATGAAATGCAAGTATACACTCTTGGGAATGTGGAATGGATGATTCGTGCCCAGTCGGGTGTTTATCAAAACATTTATAAAACCTACAACACCTTATACTAGGGTAGCAAAGACAAAGCTACTATAGTATAGTGGCTCTAGAATCGTCCACAATGATGGGTTTTCTTTGTACACTTAACATTAATGAAAGGAGAAATGGTGATTTCCTTTTTGGAAGTTAGTTTTTAAATGAACATAAGATTGATTGGAAGGGTTGATTTTAAGTTAAGCAAACATAAACAACTTAAATTATTACAAAGAGAAAGTCTCTTAGAGCTATAGGTTACTAGGATCAGGTTCCTGTTGCAAAGTGGGAAATTCTGGGTCTTCTCCTCGCATTGGGGACAATAACATAAAGGATGGTTATCTCCCAAACCAGATTTGTATTTAACAAATAGGTTTTGATCCAAAGGGTTCTTGAAAAATGGTAGTTGTTTCCCATTAATGGCTTCAAACACTAAAGACCCTCACCTTGAACCACCTTCCAATGGGTCGTACTTGATAACTAATTGACATCCATGGATCTAGCAATAAGCATCCATAGAATCCTAAAAGCTTACCAAGTATTGGCCATTCAAGGTGATTCTAAGGGATTAAAGCTGAAACTTGAAATACAAACCATTAATGATACACAACTACCTTCATTTAAAGCAAGTAAAAATGGATCCTTTACCTAGCTTCCATCACTCCAAGAAACGTGAAACTTAGCCACTCATCCTCTGAGAAATCATCCTCAGAGGGTGTTTGGCTAGAGAGAATGTGAAGAGAAAATGAGAAGGAAAGGCAGAGAAAAACCAGGCTTTACAAACTATCTAAAACATAATATATAACATTTATTGAGAGGTTTTCCAACCTCTATTTATAGTTCCTAAACAAACCCTAATGTCTTTTATCTATTACAAAAGAAATAAAAAGGAAAAATTACAATTCTGGAGAAAAATCTCGAAGGTCGGTGTGCATAAAGTGATTTTCGCACACCTTGCGAAAGTTTGGCACACATTGCCAAATTTTGGCACACCCTGCCAAATTTTGGCACACCTTGTGAAATTGATGTTTTTGCCTTGCGAAATGCTCTGTTTTCCTCCATCTTACTACTGATAGTTTTGGCAACCCCTTGCCAAGTTTGCCAAGGGGTTTTGAAGTGCTCCAAAGCTCGGATTCTTCATGTTATTGATATCAACTTGCCTTGCCATAGCTTGCACAAAACTCTCCCTCAATCTTAGCCTGTTTCAGTGATCGAAAAGCTACCAAAAACACTAAAACTTACCAAAAATTGGTTAGTAACATTTGCTAGGTCCTTAACATGCCAATTGGGATAAAAAGGTCTAACTACTACTCAAGAGTGCTTAATACAACTAAGTTTAAGCTTATAATAATGCACTTTTTGAGTAGTAATCAATGGAGAATAAAAATAAAGAAGAAGGCAACAATATTTTGGGTTTTTAAATGCAACTCTCATGTCATATGTTGTAGGGCATAAGCGTTACTTTAATTGGTACTGAGAATTTTAGATTTTTAGATGTGATTTTTATGTCATTTTATAGTTAGTCGGTTTTATGCTTATGAAATGGAGGTATACATGAATCTTAGGATCTTTAACATTTCTAAATCATGTTTTGGTATGTATTCACTCTTTTTTATTTTAGTTTTGATGGGTTTGATATGTTGGATATACTATCTTTTTATGAACATTTGATATACAAATATTATTAAATGATCAATGTATTACGAGTTATTCCATAAACATTATAGAAAAATGTGTTAAATGTAATATGATTGTTATATTTATGAACAAAATATACACCGTTTAATCTTACTTATTAATTCATAAGCATTACAAAAATCTACAACCAAAAGCAATCATATCTTCCACAATAATTTACAATGATGTGACACCATAACTCAAAGGTGATGCCTTTAATATGACATCATAACTCAAAGATGATGCATTTAATGCGACACCCTATCATCACTAGAAATATATGGTGTCACTTCCGAATGCGTCACCATTTATTTACTTTGGTGTCACTTCCAAATACGTCACCAATTGGTACCCTCTATGGTATTAGTGGAGAAGGTGACGCTATGTTGTAGTGACACCCTATGTTTATGATGACTCGTTATAAATGTCCCCATATATTTTTTTTCTTGTAGTGGAAACAACAAATGTTTCAAGTGTAAGAAAGAAAGGCACTATGTGAAAATTTGTCGAAATTATAAAGGAAAAGAAAAAAAAAAAAACTTCTAATTCTGGTGATGCAATAGTTGCAGAAGAAAATTCAAATACTGCAAATGTTCTTTCAATTATTGTTACAAACTTAGGTGATGAGTGGATTCTTGATTCAAGGTGTTCCTATAAGATGTCTCCCAATAGAGATTGGTTCACTACCTACCAACCCATAAATGGTGGGAAGGTTCTCATGGGAAACAATATAGTCTGTAAAGTTGTTGGGATAGGCACAATTTGAATTAAGATGCATCATGACATTATAAGGACATTAACTGATGTAAGGCATGTTCTAGAATTGAAGAAAATTTTGATTTCTTTAGGGACACTTGACTCCAAAGGATGCACATATAAAGCTAGAGGTGGAGTTTTGAGGATTTCAAAGGGTGTTGTTGTTGTGATGAAATGAAAGAAAATTAATGGTCTCTATACATTACATGGTAACACGGTTACAGGTGTAGCTACAATTTAAATCTCAAAATTAATTATAAAGACTACTATATTATGGCATATGCGACTTAGGCATATGAGTGGCAGAGGGTTAACAATTTTGAGCAGACGAGGTTTACTTGATGGACAAAAAATAGGAGAACTAGATTTTTGTGAGCATTGTGTTCAGGGTGAAATTTAGTACAGGTGTTCATAGAACTAAATGTACTTTAGCTTATATCCATTCAAGTCTTTGGTGCCCTTCTCATATCACATGGTGGTGGAAGATATATGTTAACCTTTATTGATGATTATTCTAGAAAGGTATGGGTATATATCTTGAAACATAAGAATGATGTATTTGGGAATTTCAAGCAATGGAAAACCATGATTGAGAAGCAAACTATAAAACAAATCAAGCGCTTGAGAACTGACAATGGCATGGAATTCTGTGGGGAAAAAGTCAATGAATTTTGCAAGAATAAAGGTATTGTGAGACACCGCACAGTTAAGCATACTCCACAACCAAATGGTGTTGTAGAATAGATTAATAGAACTTTTTTTAGAGAAAGCGTGGTTCATGTTTTCGAATGCATGGTTGTCAAAGGAATTTTGGGTTGAAGTGGTAAATTCAGTTTTTTATCTTGTGAATAGATCTTCTTCAATTCCTAATAAATGTAGGACTCTTGAATAGGCATGGTCTGGTTCCCCTTCTAATTATGTTAGTTTAAGAATTTTTGGTTGCTTGCTTATGCTCACGTGAATGAAGATAAGTTGGAACCAAGGGCAAGGAAGTGCATATTCTTAGGATATGCCAATGGAGTGAAAGGATATAGGTTATGGTGCTTAGATTCAAAATTCTCCAAATTTCTTATTAATAGGGATGTGACTTTTAATGAGTCTACAATGTTAAGTCCTAGGAAGGAGCAACTTCATACAAAAAATGACCCCAATGTTAGAGAAAAAGTGGAGTTTGTGACTAAAGCTTCAAAACCCATAGAAAAAATGATTTCAATAAAGCCAAAGGAGTAAGAAGTGCAACATCTTGAGGATAAAGAATATGCACCACAATAGCAACGATATTGTTTTACTAGAGATAGAACAAGGAGGCAAATTAAACCATGACAAAGGTATGCTTATGCAAATTTGGTTGCTTATGCACCTAGTGTGGCAAAGAGCATTGAAAAGGAGGAGCCTCAAACTTATCATGAAGCCATGACTAGTAGACAGTTTATGCAATGGATTATTGCTATGAATAAGGAGATTGAATCTCTTCAAAAGAACCATACTTGGCAACTAGTTGAGAAACCTAAAAATCAAAAGATTGTTGGTTGCAAATGGCTCTTCAAAAGAAATGAAGAAATTCTAAGAGAGAAGGATGCTAGGTTCAAAGCACGCTTGGTGGCAAAGGGCCACACACAAAAGGAGGGTGTGGACTTCAATGAAGTGTTTTCTCCAGTTGTGAAACATAGCTCAATCAGGGTGTTAGTTGCTATGGTACATTATTTGATTGAAAGTTAGAGCAATTTGATGTCAAGACTTCTTTTCTACATGGTGAGTTAGAATAATAGATTTATATGCATCATCCCGAGGGATTCATTATTTCAGGAAAGGAATACTATGTTTGTTTATTGAAGAAATCTCCTAGGAAATGTTATAAAAGGTTTGATACTTTTGTGATTGGTAATGGCTACCATAGGATTGAGTATGATAATTGTGTTTATCATAAGGAATTGTTTGATGGGTCTTTCATTTACTTATTGTTATATGTTGATGACATGTTAATTGCCTGCAAGAATATGTTTAAGATCAACATGCTGAAAATTCAACTTCAAGGAGAGTTTGAAACGAAAGACCTTTGAACTGCAAAGAAAATATTGTGTATGGAGATTCATAGAGATCGAAAAGCAAGGAAATTGTACTTATCATAGATAAAGTACATTAAGAAAGTGTTAGAACACTTTGAAATGCAAGGGTTAAAACCAATGAGTACTCCATTAGTAGCTCACTTCAAGCTTTCTAGTACTTTATCACCATAGACTGAAAAAAAGAGGGAGTACATGTCACATGTTCCTTATGCTAGTGCAGTTGGGAGCATGAAGTATGCCATGGTCTACACTAGGCCAAACATTCCATATGCAGTTAGTGTGGTGAGTAGATATATGGATCGCCTTAGAAAGATCAATTGGTAAGTTGTGAAATGGATATTTCGATACTTGAGAGGAACATCACATGTTAGCTTAGTATATGATAAAAATATTGATATCTTTGGGCAAATTATTGGTTATGTTGATTCTAATTATGCTGAAGATTTGGACAGAAGAAGATCTCTAATAGAGTATGTATTTACTTTATGTGGTAGTGTTTTAGTTGGAAAGCAACTTTTCAATCTACAGTTGCTTTGTCAACCACTGAAGCAGAATACGTGGCAGCCACAAAAGCAGTGAAAGAAGTTATTTAGCTTAAGGGTTTGGTTGATGATTTATGTTCACAACATGAGTTGATTGTTGTGTATTGTGATAGCCAAAATGCCATACATTTGACTAAAAATCACATGTTCCATGAGAGAATCAAACATATTGACGTCAAAATGCATTTTATTAAGGATGTGACTGCACAGGGTGCTATTATACTGAAAAAAAATCCCTATGGTGGACAATCCTACAAATATGATGACTAAGTCTATTCCTATGATTAAGTTCAAGTATTGCTTGGACTTAATTGGTGTTAGCAGTATTTGAAGGCCCCTATGGGGTGTGGGAGCGAAGTAACTTGGAAGACTTTTGAGTTTGTTTGAATCTTGGGAATTTGAGACAAGATGAAGATTTCGAGAAAGTGTCTCAAATTGTATTTTGAGTCAATTTGGAAAGATATTGATAGTTTCCTAATATAAGATATTCTTGAAAGTGGGTTTCCTATTATTATAGGAAATATCCTATTATGACATATATTTTTTTTTTTTTAGGAAAAGATATCTTTGACAATTATACATTTAGTTTTCTATATAGAAACTTTCTTTTTAATTAGGAAAAACTATTGGAAGATATTTTGACCAAAAATAGTAAGTCTCTTTTTGGGTATAAATTGGAGCTTTGGGATTTGAGATCTATAAGAATTGTAATCTCCTTTAATAATAGTGAAAGTTCTTCTTTGTCTTTGCTAGTGGATGTAGGCTCAAGGTCGAACCATGTAAATCACTATGTGTTTTGTTTTCATTTTTCTTTTTTTTTTTTTCTTATTATAATTCTTTGTCATGATTTGCACAATAGATATCAACATATTACTTTTAGTTGAATAGAAAAAGTCAAATATTTTAATTTTTTTTATTTAGCCAAAAAACAAACACCACCCAAGTATATCATAAAATCTTATTAGTTTAATAATAATAAAAATATATAAAATCAATGTATAAAAAAATGTTAATTATTTGCTAAAGGTAAAAAAATAACTAATTCAAATAAATTAGAATAAAATATGAATAAAAATTTCCTAAATAAACCTATTTAAATTAAAGAATAATTATTGATTTTTAATTCAATTAATCAAGATTGAGGATGCACAATCCAACTTTGAGTATAAACCTTTAGGCGAAACAAAGGTATATAATTTAATAGTATTAGGGTAACCAAAATGTGTAGTTTAACGAGATCAACCTAAGTTCCACACTTCAGAGTTATCTGTATCCTAACTTTTAATATTTTATTCCATTGAATTATCTAATAAAAGAATGGATATGAAATCTAGGTTTAGGTATAAGGTTTTTAGGCTTTTACCACTCTGTGTAGATTTACCTTAGAATAGATAACAATGACAAAACTTTTGATAACTAGAGATCAAGAATTACTAAGAATCCCTATTATCAAGGAATATGCAATTGTACCATCTCATAAGTCAAACTAATTTTTGAGGGTATTTTGATCTCAATACTAGTGCCCTAACCTTTCATTCATTCCATTATTAATCCAATTTTAGCCATTGTTTCCCTTGGGATCTAACCCTAGGTTTTCATGTTTCACCCTAAGATGGTTTTTTAGCCTCTTATGGGCATGTCCTCATATACATAGGCCATAAAACAATAAGAAAGAACCATTCTTGATTTCAAAGAAATTAAAAAGAATAATTTATTCAATAATAAAACGAAAAAAGAAAACAAACCAAGAAAAACATTTAAGGTTTTATTCTCTCTCTCTCTCTCTCTCTCTTTTCCCTCCCCCCCAAAACTCCCTAGAAAACCAAAATATTGAGTTTTTATAGTTTCCACCAAAAAACCTAACACATGGCATGTTCCTATTGGCCACTTATTTTACAAATAATTACTTAAAACTGATTAAAAATAATAAAATCTTGATTTTTAGTCATGTGGGGCCCGGCAGATGGAGTATCCAACATGTAATTCCCAAAATGGAGAAGGTGAAACATCAAAGTGTTTTGCAATCGGACTATTAAGGACTAAGGGTCTAAACAAATATTATTTGATGGAATCAAATGCTTGTTCACACTATGAAGTCCAATTTAATGATTTTACTCATTGGAGTGTGTTGAAGAGTTGCCAAAAGACAATCAATGAAGCGAGAAATGAATCTTCCTAAGGCTATCAATCTCCTAAACAATTGATAAACTTCTTGAACAAGTCGTTTTGTGACCAAAATCTGCTATGAAGCCGCTCGGATGTCGTCTTTCAGTATTGCGTACTTATGATAAATCCATCAGAACAAATCATCTATTAACATTAGGGTTTTCTTGACGATAAATTAAAAAAAAAAAAAAAAAAGGTTCTTAGACTTATGTTTCTCTTAAAAATCTACAAAATTGAATACTTACCACACAACTCCACTTGGAGAATAGCTTACCCAAATCTCTTTTTCAAATCACTTAGAGATTCATTCTCCTTCATTTTTATGTTTTGGAGCCCACTAATATTCTACTTCTATCAGGCAGAGCACAAGTAATGTGTTATAAGGCCTTAGAGATGTCCTTGAAAGAATGAATAAAATTTTGAGGAATTCGATGGAACTAAGACAAAGCAAGGGGCCATGCAGGAGAAAAACCTTATAAAGGATGGTGTCGTTTCCTATGTCCAGAGTCATCACCTACCTATAGTGCCTTAAGCGATCAAATGAGTCTCTCGTCTTATTATACACAATGAATTTTGGGACTACAAACCCTCTTAAGGATTCATAATTTATTATGTGAGCATCGAATGGAGTAGACAACATGTCATTGAGGCATCTGATAACTGACCCTATTGGTATTTTATGTCTATCTCTCTAAGGACATGCTTAGATCAGGTGTTCTACATGGGTTTTTTGAAAATCATCAACATGTAGGATATTGGACCATATCCTTGGTGTGGTGGCAGTGTTGCGCCCTCAAGCAGAATCCTGGTGGTGTTTTTCCCTTGTGGTGTTGGTGGCTTCATTGAAATGTTTCTCACTAACAGGTTTTTTCATTTGACACTTCGACATTATAGGTGATAGGGACGAATCACTAACATACAATTCATCATCTACCTGAAGTGAAGGTTGTCTATTTGAAGGTAAAACTCTAGCTGCCTTGTTTTAGTATGGTTTTAAGAGGGTTTGATTAACAAAATGACAACTTTTTCTGTTGGAGCATCACCTTCCAGACATTTGCACTCATAATTCCTCATTTTGTTACTTTAGTTGCTCTACATGACAAATGAGAGATTCTATACACTACTCATAATCTTTTTTCCTTCTCTCCATTTCGGTACGCAACATCACAGAATCTCTCATCAAGATTAGAAGGTTGTGTCGTAGATGACACGTTGATGCTAGTTCTAGAGAGTGTTGTCACCATTTTAATTTTTTTTTCACCTTGGCTTTTGTTCTAAGATTCTAATAGATGATGCCAATTATTAGTTCTTGATCAATACTGACCCCCCCTCCCCAACAGCCACCCCAGTGCCTTCTATTCTTAATGATCCGACAAAAAAGTTTGTTTGGATGCTTTCTCGATAGAACTCTCCAATGGCTAAGTTAGCTTAGAGGATTTTTGAGGGACCAGTCTTTCATACTTACATTTCTTATCATACTGTTATATATAGGTGGACTCTTGTAACTTTCTTCCGGTCATTATAACCCCACTTTATTGTGAAATTAATCTTGTAACGCCAACCCGTTGATGGTGCATAACAGTTAGCTTCTTATGGTTGCTTTCTTCTCGGATATGCTTTGGGTCAAACAAGACCACTTCAAATTGACTTTGGAATGGGATGCCTACTTGTCATTTTACTACTCAAATACTCACATCAAACACACTTATTTTTATAATAATAAAAAAAAACTATTTTTTCTTTCTCAACTTAAAAACAATTTTTAAAAACAAGCATAAGTAAACATGGCCAAACAAGTCTATGATTTTGAGTTTTTCTTTTTCTATTTTTACTAGCTAGAGATTAGAAAAGGTTAAGCTAAAGAGAAAGATTTGTGCTCAAATCATGTAATTTTTCATATTTAAAATTTTATATCTTAGTATACTTCAAAGCATGGATTAGTTCTTTTAATTAGTGTTTTATCTTAAGTTCTATTTATGGTACTAACAAGGAAATTAAGTGGAATTGATAGAAAATTAGAGGGTCAAAACACTTATTTTGATAAGCACTAGGAAACTTAAGATTTGTTGATAATAGAATGCATGAGGATATGAAGGATGAATCATTGGAAGTTGAAAAACTAGGGTTTGGAAGGTAATTTCCAACATTTTAACAAGAAGAATACAATGTAAAATTGAAATTGGTAAAGGGATAGTTTAGCATTGAAATGCCAATATCATAATCAACATAAAATTGATATCATAACCATAGTATCAAAATGTCTAGTGAAGGAAAAGTTTTGATTTCAAAATCAAAGCCTTGTGTCAAAATCAACTTGTTGGTATCAAAATTTTCGATACCAGAACTCTAGTTTTCCATATTTGAAATTGAATTTTATTTTTAAGTTTGTTAAGTTTGGAAATGTGGTTTAGTTATTTGGAAAGTTTCATGCTAGTTTCATGATTGTATAAAATGGCATTATAGGTTTGTGCCACTTGAATAGATGATAGAATAAATAAGATAGAGAATTAGACAATTTTAATTTTATTGTTCCTTCCACTTTCCATGACATTTTACTTCACTTTCTCAACAAAATAGGAGAATCATAGTCAAATTCTTCATGTTTGGTAGCTAAACCTCTTGAAGATCAAAGGTAAGAGTCCATCTCTTCATGGTGAATTTAGTTCCCATTCCTAGATTTATGGATTTCATTTTTTAAAGGTATAATTATCTAGTAATCCCTCTAGATAAGGTATAAGTGATGCTTTTTGAGATGAATCTATACTAAAACTTCTTGATATCCAGAATTTGATGGGTGAGATTAAACTTGCTTGAAAAGAGATCTTATTCAATAATTAGATTAATTCAAAGTTCACAAATCTTGTAGATATTTCTCCATCTTTATTTTTATGTTTTTATCCACTTCATATTTTTTTTCACTTTATCTTTCATAATTCGATCCATATTATGAATTTGGAATTGAATCTTCATTAATCAAATTGGTTAAGGAATTCATCTTAATGTTTTTTAGAAAAACCACCTAATTCCCCATGGAGACGACTAAACCTTTATACTAGTTGTTTATTTTTTCTAATGAATTAATTCATTTTGGCTAACGGAACAAAAAAACTAAATAAATTCTTTTAATTGAGTGCCACATCTTCATCTTATATTATATATATAAAAAAAAAATGGCACCAAGTTGACACCAAAGCCTTTTTTTTTTTTTTTTTTTTTTTTTTTACCTTTGCAATTTTCCTTCTTCTCCGATTTTCTTTTTTATTTTCTTAAATTTTCCTCAACATTATTTCCTTCCAACTATACATTATTTTTAAGCTCAAGAGGCTACTGAGATACTTCCCTCAACTCTGGTCCTTAGATGCTCCCCTCTTACATTTCCTTTCTTTCCAACTCATTCCTACTTCTTACAATAATAGCTCTTACAGTTTCAACTTTAGCTACTCCCTTGATTCAATTAAGCATTGACCCCTTGGATTAGGTTGTGTTTATGCTAGAAACTTCCCATTTTCTCATAATATCAAATCACTAGTAATCTACGCTTGAGTTCTTAGCAGCCTGTAGACCCTCCATTTTGTCCTAGTAGCATATGTTATTTTATATTTTTTTTCCTTCACTTCTCATTGCCTTGTAGTTGTCCCATGGTTGTCCATTGTTAGTCATTTGGAACTATTTTTGAGCTACCTTTAGAGATTCATTGTCGAGGTTGTTTTTTTTTTTTTTAATGGATCCCAAATGTGACCTTAGTTACAACACACTTAATTGCATTTTAAACTTAGCTCACTTAGTTGTATTTTAGGTTTAGCTCACTCAGTTACATTTAGATTTAGCTCACTTCGTTGCATTTTAGGAAAGTTCTTAATCCACTTTAGTTTACTTACATTTTAGGATAGTTCATCTAGATGCATTTTAGGGAAATTTTGAGGTGCACTTTAGGATAGTTCATCTATATGCATCCTTGGTTCATTCCATTTAGATTCACTTTAGGATAGTTCATCTAGATATATTCTTAGTTCATTACATTTAGGTACACTTTAAGTTAATTCATCTAGGTACATTTTAGGATAGTTCATCTAAATGCATTTTAGGAAAATTTTTAGTTGCACTTTAGGATAGTATTTCATGTCACCTTACATGGCATGTGCATGGGGGCTTGTTTGGGAAAATAAGGGAGACATTAAGACATGGAGATTTTGGAGATTGAGTAGGAGTCTTTGGATGTTCATGACACATTGATAGAACTTTCTTTAGATCATCAAGCCATTGGAGAGTTAGATTGAATCGGTGGCTGAGAGGATTCTCTTAGGAGTTAGACAACATTGAGATTTTGTTGGAAATGAAGACTTTTTGGAGAGAACTCGTTGGAGAACATGACTATTGGAAGGGAAATAAGGAATGATGCAGACCTTGAAAAATTTAGGATTCTCTAGTGTACACAACATTAGAAAGCTTAATATTTTTTAAGGTTGAAAAGGATTCCCCAAGGAGACATGACATTGCAGACTTTGCCATGGGGAGGATTCTTTGGATTGAGAACATAAGGGGACTTGGAAGGAACACACGACCATCTTTGTTTTTTGTTTTTTTTTTTTTTTTTTTTTTTTTTTTCAGGAAGGTAAAGAGATTTTGGAAGGAATGAAGGGAATTCTCTAAGAGGTACAAGCTTTCATATTGAGATAGGAAATGTATACACAACACAAAGAGATTATGAGAGAAGATTCATACCATATGGAGACTGGGAAAGTAGGTGTACATAGTTGGGGAGTTTTAAGAAGAGAGACTCCCTTTAGGAAGAGATTCTCTAAGAGGTGCAGCTGCCATATTAGAAGCGATTCACGCTATAGGAGGATAGGAGACTTCACACATTGAGAAAAATAGGGAAATTGTTGCCATAGTAAGGACCTTCTTTAGATTGATACCATTGGAGATTGGTAGAGCTATAGATGCCATTGGAGAAAGAAAATAGTGTTGACACAAATTAAAGAAGAAAGGTGAAGTTTTAAGGCTAGAGGTTACGTAATAGCAAGAAGAAGAAGCTAGCTTCATCTTTTTCAAGGAGAGGTATGTTCTCTTTTAATTTTTCGGCGTATATGTTAATAATCATATCTCTATCCCTCTCTTTTCCTTGCATCTTGCTTAGATATGGGAGTTATCTTTAGTTGGTGTGGATACATAGGCCAAAAATATTGTTAGTATTTATTGATTGGATGATTTGTTGTTTATGCTTAGGATTTAGCCCACTCATTGATTTTCTTAGTTTTCTTCCATTAGGTTAAAGCCTCTTTGACATCACTTGAAATAAGGCCTTGTACCACTTGGTATCTTTACTTTTGGTTTTATTTATTTGATTGTTTCTTTAAGATGTTTGAGTTTAAGTTTAAATATTATCTCTCACATGTTCACACACACACACACATACACACCTATTTTTGCTTTGAGTTTTGTTCTCTTGGTTTTCATCTTGGGATCTTATGTGAATTGTTTGTTTTAAAATATTTTTCTAGGGTTTTTTTAATTTTTTTTTTCCAAGTTCATTTTAGATCTCTTGATCATTAAAAATAAAAAATAAAAAAAAACTTTTTTGAAAAACATGTACCATGTTTCAATTGGTATGCATTTTTATAATTGACTCTCTTTGATTTTCAAATTTCTCACATAAATAAAAATTCATGCCTCCAAATAATGGAGTAATTCTCAATCTTTATAAGCTTCATCATGATTATGGAGGATAAGGAATTTTGGATTAAATTTATGTATATCAAATTGGGACTTGGTAAATCCCTACAAACATTCAACTTTCAAAAGCCTATTGTCACTATTTGTTGTATTGCTAATATTTGAAATGAAAAATTGGAATTGAATGTCTTAGGGTTTTTCTAAAAATATTTTGATGTTTTTACAATGTTCCTAACTTCTTAAATTTTCAAAATAATAATAATAATAATAATAATTTGACTCAAAATCATTTTTCAATTAAGAAATCTAAATTGATTTTTACACAGGTCCTGTTTTAACCCAACTTTGGACACTCAAATTGATTCTCCAAATTTAAATTATTTCTTGACTTTCTTAATTTTGTTTTATTTTTTTTCTTAATTTACACTTCTTGAAGTTAATTTTAGGACCCTATTTTCTTGAAAACCAATTCCCTAAATAGGAAAAAAAAATTTCCTATACTTACTACACTAAACCCATTCTGTAGTTAGGGAATGTTTGGCTTGATTTAAATATGCTCCTTGAGCAATTTGAATGTGTTATTATTTTTTCTGTAAAATAGACATTGAATGTGTTGTAGAATTTTTTTTCTTGATTTTATCATGCTTTTGGGCTAGTCAAATAAATTCACTTTGATATATTATTGAAATTTGCTTTGTTTCTTACAAATGTGATTATGAATTAATCTAGTCTTAATAGGACCTAATTAAATAATTTGACCTTTTGGGTCATAATCTAGACACATATGAGATGTTGTTGATTTTTTTTTCATGATAAAATTCCTTTTCTAGATATTTGTTTAGGATTTATTTTGCAAGTCCCTTTGTTCTAAGCATATGCCGATTATTTTGTATAGTGTCCTTATTATGAATTAATCTAATATTGATTGGCACAAAATTAAATAATTTGGACTTCTATATTGTGATTTAGATATATTAAAGATGTTATCCAATTATTTTATTTTTTTGATGAAATAACGCCTTTAGTTATTTTTTTAGGGTTTATTTTGTGAATTCCCTTGTTCTACTATGTTGCTAAAAGTCTTGTTTGTTGTTGATAATGTAGTTTCCTTAGGCATGCTTTTAGGTTGTTTTGACTTGTGTTGTACATTATAGATATATTATATATACTAGATGAGTTCTTTTTCATATCTTTATTCCTCTTTTGACATGTTTTGAATAATATAAGTTGAATTCTTAAATTTGATTATTGTGTATCTCATCTTAATTTACTTCTTTGCTCTTTATTTTGGATTTGATTGTATATAAAATGAGACCTTATATATGATATTCCATTCATCATTTCATTCATTAAGCTAATCCCTTTGGTCTTATGAAAGCGTTTTCTATGTTATCAAGGGACACTTCATTTGTCCCTTATTTGCTTAATTCCGTGGACCTATATGTCATGTTTTAATATATTTTCATGTTTAATTACATCTTGTTATGCCTTGATCACTTCTTTGATTCTTGGTTTGAGTGGAATGCATGTTGGATGTATTGTAGGACATTTTCTATATTATACATGTTCAACTAACCCTATTATTTTATGAAAGCACTTTGGATTGCAATTGAGGTATGTTCCTTTCCTTTTCTTATATGCTTGATTTCACTCGATATGCATGTTTTGTGTGAGTAATATTTTGCTAAGCTTTTTTTATGGTCATTTTTTGCGTTATTCTTGTTTTTTGGTATCCATAATTTACAAATCAATTGTCATAATTACCTCAACTTGATTAGTAAAAACCTTTATTTAGGACTTAGAAGGATACTACGTTATGGCACATTTCTGATAGGTAACTTGAGCCCCGGACTTAGACTTGGTTTTCAAAAACATGCTTTTCCAAATAAGGACTTTTTTTTTTGTTTTATTTCTTATTTTATTTATTTTCCCTTTAAAAAATAAATAAATATGAGTGATGACTCAAATTTTTACAAAAATCATTTTTCATTAAAAAAAAAAAAAAATCTCTCCATTGAGTATAAACGCACATGAAAAATGTAGGTTCAACAAATGGCAATTCCACTAGGAAGACTAGAGGGTCAAGCTTGAACTTAAGTTGAGGGACATATGGCGTTCGATTAGTCGATCAATGGATAACCTCTCTTTGTGCTTTTGTATGCTTGAGTGTTAATGGCATATTAAGAGTTTTGATATGATGATTATCTATGTTTCATGCTTGATTGTTATATTTATTTGAGATCTTGACATGTTGATTATATTGATCAAGTCTTTTACATATCTTAGCATGATGCTACTCCTTATTATATGCTTATTATGACTATCTTAACATAGTGATTGATTTTTTTGTATGCTTATCTATGTTGTCTTATCTTTGCTTAGCTTATGTGTAGATATGGATGATATACCTGCTTTGCATGATTGTGTGTTGCATGACTACCCTTCTCTTGTATGGTACATGTTGCTTGTTTTTGTGGAACTCATTTTTGTCTCCTTATCTCCAATTCCCTAGTCTCGGTCAACCTTGTTTCTCTTTATCTCGTATTTGATATGAGACTTGTTGTTTTGTTTGTTCTTCGATCAAGCTAGTGATTTGGAGTAGGGTTTAGTGATGGGTTATATGTATGTTTGGGAGCTTTTTGGAAGAGGTCGTCATGTTCATGTTGCATAGAGTATGATCTTTGAAGACTTGTCTAGCTTAGAGCTAGATTTTAGGATATTTGTGTAACCAGTGTGTTCTCTTTGCTATTTTAGATTGATGGGCTTTTTAGATGCACCCACACCATTCATTGTACACTATAGATCACCACTAAGCATTGAGAGTTATGAGGACCTTCACTATTAGGAAACCCCTTAGGATGTGAGATAATGCATGTGTGGAGGTGATGAACACCTTACATGGAAGCACCCCATCTCTTCAAAGGCGTGCAGGAGGTTACATACCACCAATGGGTACGATTGCTTCTGCTAAGGATCCTTTTCAACCCACCCTCTTATTTTTAGAGTCACCTTGACCTTGTAAGTTGAGCTTAGATCCTTCTATTAGAAATTCCCTTCCTAATATACACCCTCTTATTATTGAAGCTCAAATTGAAAGTTGAATAAAAAATATCATGCTTGAGATTGATATCAATCTTGTGATAGTGTTGTTCTTCACACCTATTTTATCTTGGATTATTAATAAGAATTCTCTAGTCACATTTGTAACCATCTCATAGTGGACACCTTTATGACTTTAGAGTTCCTATCATATATCTAGATTTTACATTGTCACCTTAGGACCATGTGTTTGTCCTATGTTTTATTGTTATCTTTAAGGTCTTCTCTTATGTCTCTCATTTGTATTGTTGTATCATTTTCATTGTAGGGAGTCAGTCTAAGCGAGTACATTAAGTTTGAAGCTACAGTCTTAGAGGGTTGGAGGCAAATTGGTTAGATCGGATTCTCATCAAAGTTCAGATAAACTAGTTGAGATGTCAGACAAGTTAACTTCTATACTTGCTTCCTTTTAGAAGTCTATGGCAAGGGTTAGTCGATGTTTGGATCAAATAAAGAGCTCATGCTAGGATCACTAGCCAACTGGTATGGGTAAAGATGAGATAGTTCTTCCTACATCCTAAGATGTGCAAGTTCCTCCACCCTAGATTCACATGATACTCCATTTCACTTATTGAACCATTATGAGATTGCTTTACCACCTACTACCATAATGCTACCTCCCATTATTCCTACTATTAACGATACTAAATTGGTACAGTAGAAGGCCAGAGTGGAGAGACTTAAGACTAGGATGAGATAGATGAGGCTATAGGAGGGGGGTTGAATTGGGATGACAGAGATGGTATACCGGCTGCTAGCTTGCCCACTAAATTCTGCATGCCAAACATTGAGCGCTATAGTGGAGTATATTGCTTGAAGATTCATTTGAAGCTTTATAGGGCAGTCATGAGAGCACATAGATTGTATGATGCACAATTGGTAGTTGCTACTTTCCTAAGTCACTTAGTGGAGTAGTATAGAGGTTGTTTGCACCAATCGAGCTTGTGAGACTTCATACCTAAGAGGATGTGGCCCATGAGTTTTCGATAGAGTTTGCTTTCAGTGTTGATATTAATGTTTCTGGATGAGAGCTAGAGGCCACCAGACAAAGGCCAAATGAGACTATTTCTTTCTTTGTCAGTCATTAGAGGGCAAAGTTGGCTAGTATGGTAGACCAGTTTAAGGAGCAGGATTAGATTGACATAATTCTTCAAAACCTTCATTTGAGACCTATTGGACGCCTTGTGGGTATTCCTTTTTAGGATTTCAAGAGCTTGGTCCAGGCTACCTTTAATGTTGAGGAGAACATTGCTAAAGGTTTATGGACACACACTACTCCTTCCCAAGATGGTAAGGGGAAGAAGGCTATTGGATCACCTAGGAATTCTAGAAAGGTTAACACCATTAGTTATTAGCAACAGAGGACTGCCTATCATTTATATCATAAGCCTTCTATAATCAAAGCCCACTTTCCTCATCCACAATATCAATATCAATCAGCTTATGTTCAGTAGCCTTTCATTGCTCAGACCAATATGTAGACACGACCGCCATATTTGAAAGTCACTGTTCCTCATATACCTAAATCATATGTTCCAAGGCCCACGAGACAATTTACTTCGTGGGGCATGACTTTGACTAGAGCTTTTAAGAAGCTCCAAAATGTTGGTTTGACCATCCCCTTGGCACCTCATCCCTTGACACATCTTATTCTTCCCCAATTTCATCTACATGAGCCTTTTCTATATCCTCAAACTTAGAGACATGAAATTGAGATTTGTACAACACTTCATCATGCCATACATAACTTGATTGATGTTGGGGTGGTCAACTTGTCTAAACTGAGTGTGATAACCAACCCCCTGCCAACACATTTTACTTACTCGGTCCCCTTTCCTCCTCGTCTTTAGTAGATCGATGTGGATGTTGGAAGTATTGATGGGTATGGCATTTTGAAATCTTCTAGGTTGAGTCTTTCGTTCAATTGGCATGGGTACATCACTTTATAACAATTTAGTTTAAAGCACTTTCAAGTTTGACTATGGTCATCGTTAGAGACATCATTTTCATTTTTGTTGAGTCTAGTCCTAGACTAGTGTTGTAGTCTACCGTCTACATCGAGAGTCCTCTATAGTCCTTTACTTTTCATGTATGATGTTCTCATTGATTCATTTAGTGATATGTTCTCTTTCTTATAAGTGTGTGTTTCTGTTTTTCTTATGGGTATGTGGTATGTTTTTACATCTCTCATGTTGCATGTGTTGGACATTGTTATACCTTAAATAATAGTAGATTTAGCTTTTCTTTTATTGAAATACTAAAGAATTGGTAATCTTCAAGATGGTTTGATTTCATATATAACTTGGACAATGTCACATTGGAATGCATTGATATCACTAGAGTATAGGTGATTAGCAACTCATTACCAACTTCTCAAAATTAGATATTGGAAGATTAGAAAAGTGCACTATGAAAAATGTCGCCGGCTTCAAGCAAGCCTGAAGCTATGCTAACACATATAACACATATAACACATTGATTTGGTGGTGCATACTTTCCAAGTGGGTAGGGTGAATTGCTTCAAGCTGAGGAGTCACTAGTCCTCCATCTAGTTATCTTTGGTATCTATGTGTCCAATCTAAACACAATAAGAGCACTTGTAGAGTAACTTCAAAAATTGATAATACTTTGTACATAAACTGCATAAATCATATAATTAAAAGTTTTAGTTACAGAATTTCACACTAGACTTCACACATTACAAAAGATACATATAAGGGCAATGCATAGAATTGAGGTAATATAGAATAAAACTTGTGTGATTTTTACATGCACCTTAAAATAAAATATATTACTGAACAGGCTAATAAAGGACATGCATTAGGTAATAACATATTGAAAGGCCATACCTAGTACCAACGTTGTATATTCCTATCGAAGATGCCTGGCCCATATGTGGAAATGAAAATATTAACAAGAAGGGGAAATTGCAATAATGCAAATAGGGTCACCGGAACACAGGCAAGTAAAATAATCGGGATCATAACCACTTTGGTTGAACTTTTCTTTAGTAAAATAGCAAGGGCAGCACAGAAGGCTATCATCATGGCTGCAATACAGATGAAAAGGGTCGAAAGGCCAATTATCAGCTTTGTGGGCAACCGCGTGAGGAATTTGTTTTCTGCATATTGTGATGTCAGGATTCCCAGGAACATCAACACTGAAGTAGTAGCAGAAAAGAGTGAGATTGAATCCGATATTATAAAAACCATGAACAAGGGATCGTCCAAGAATATGGGAGCGCCTTTGTCATTGTTACCCCCGGGAATAGTAAAGGCTGCAGCAAACATAATGGTAACAATGAGAGCAGCTACAAATGAACTAGATGTTGCTATCTCCTTCATCCATTTCTCCCCTTCTTTTACCAAGTTTGCATGTTGCTGAGAGAACACCTCACTGGGCTTTTTTCCATCTGAGTTTAGAACGTCCTTGCATATTGGCGGCACAATACTTTCCACCTCCTACAATAATATCATCAAAAATTTGAAAAGGATGCTACTAAAATGCAAGTGAATACTTGATTTGTTGTATAAAAGCTAAGGAAAAAAAGGCAGGGGATTGGAGGTATGAAGACATGGGAAGCTTAGATATTCACCTTAAATAATTGGAAAAATAATTGTATGCTACTCACATTAACATTTGTAGAAAACAATTGATTAAACACCAATGAGAAAATGAAAAAAAATGATGGGATATTTCTTCCTTTCTTTTCTTTATTTATTTTCTCTTACACCCAAAGCACGTTAATAATAGACACAGTTCTTGAAAATTCATAGGAAGCAGGACTAACATGGAACTTGCCATATTAAGGGGTAAGTTTTAGAGTAGTTCCGGAAAGGGAATGAGGAGACCGCAGATGGTATCTTAGTGTTTCAAAATAGAATATTTAGATAGATAAAATACATATATAGACAAAGAGAAAATATGAATTATTTTATGAGAGGCGTAAGGTGAAAAGATGTTGACCTTAAACCATTGTAGTTCTCTTTGCATCTGTAGAGCAGCACCTGAGATACCATCAAGTTGATCCGATGGGGCTAACATCGCAGCCAAATGTAGCATGTTGTTGCCAAACCTATCATCAGCAGATGTCACTTTCATCTTCTTTACATTAGTAAGACCATGTAAAAGGTTGAAAATCTTTTCTTGACGGTTCAAAATTGCAATGGAAAATATGTTTCTATCATTTATATCACCGTTCCACACTAACTCAGGAATAGATTTAATCATCCTAGTGACAAATTCAACATTCCCTTTCTTGACAGCCTGGATGACTGCTTGGTGCACTCGATACCCAAGGACCCTGTCAGGTTTTATATTTCGTAATTCAGTACAAATGCCTTGTAGCAGTTTGACGGCTTGAGCATGCCTCAACTTTTGAGCACGTATGCTTTTGATTCCTAGGTCATTAATCAAAATAGACTTAATTAAGATTGAAGAAGACTGAGGAGTCAGGAGCAAGGAACCCAAATTAATATTTTTTGTATCGTACCAAGAAGTTTTAGTGGATATGAAACCAACCCATGCATTAATTGATGTAGCACTGCAACAAAAATTTGAAATGTTAGTGTATTGACATACATAATAAAAGAATTCTTAGTGTAATGCTACTTATGCTCAATGGTTGTCTATTTACAAGGTTTTGAGTGCTTTGAATCACTATCAAACAAGCTCAAAGTCATACTTGGTATAAGGTCATACCCATCATCCTGAATACAAGGGGAGTGCACCTATCACCTCCAAATGGAAGGGTGTTTTCAAGAAGGATAGTGCTTTCCCTCATGCACAAGGTAGGAGCCACTCCTTCAATAGATTGTGGAGGCGATTTTCAAGATTCCCATATGAACCCTATGTTTAGAGGAGGGGAGTGATCAATCACTCTTTCTAAATCATTTGTTAATGCACAAAGGCACCCCTAACCCTCCTATATGGTGTGTCTAAGTGCCTCCTACGGCGTTGACTCATACCCTCCACCCCAAATAAAGGCAATTTATGGGCGACTCTTGAAGACATCTCTTTCCATTTTTGGAGGGGCTCCTCCAAATAGTCTCCTTTGTGACCTCTCTGCATCATCTTTTACCTCCCTAGAAAACATCTTACTTGGATTGTGACACCTTAGTGCTATCACATCTACCTAAGTTAAAACAGAGTTGTGGAAGTCTTATGCCAACTTAATATATCTCAATGTTAGGCTTGGCCTTGCTACTCGGGTTTTTTAAGTAAGTCCATGCTTTGGTGTTAAGATTGGAAGCTCGTCAATTGCAACAAGATGGACTCTATATGCATTGAACCCACTTCAATGAATTGAGAGGAGGGGCATATATCCTCATTAAGGGACTGGTAACCATCTAACATAATGTGTCACCACAAGAAAGGAAATTTAAATTCGAAGACTAACATAGGCCTATGGTTGCCTCCTGTTGTCTTGGGCCTGATTGATCAATATGATTCACCCTTGGGTTTTTATATGAAGGGTTCAGTTTTTATCCATATACAACAGCCAGAAGAGTAGGCTTGGGTCACTTTGGTCGCTGACCCTTCTAAGAGCTCTTGAACCCATTTGATCTCCGAGTCTACTCCTAATGTACTATGCTTTTCTCTGAAGCCTTGACATGTTACTTTCCTTCCAATCATCTCCAATCCATAAAACCCTTTTTCAACAACAATTTCTTATTTCTATTGTTATTTCTCTAAATCATATATGCAAAAAATAAAAATAAAAATAAAAGGACAATTAACTTTAGCAATTTTTAAAATATGCTTATTCATTTTATCCTAAAATCTCACTTACCAATGACCTTACAAAGATGACTAATGTTACATAACAAAATAACAAATAAATGGATTTGTAGTGTTTCATAGAAAATTTTATCATAATATCTATTTAGTATAACTAGTAAATTAACATGGAAAATGAATTTTTTCTATGAATTATTAATTAACATCAACTCTGTTCACAAATAAATTTATTCCTTCATAAATAAATGACTTTCTAAACATCTTTCTGAAAAGACTCTTGAACTGTTCTTGAAGTAACCTTCAATGTCTATCCAGCTTAGTTTCATGATACAAAATTAGTATGTGGAACATAATTTATAGTTTCATGATACAGCATTATGTAGGTGAGATCACAATTACAACATTAAAGTGATCGGTTTGTGCTTGTGACATACCTGTTTCAGTATTATTCCTGACATCTCGTGAATGTGTGTTGTCGTCAACGACGTTTACTCGAACCCAATCCGAGGCGCGATCTATGTTTATAGTTACGCCTTACATGAAAGATTAGCAAAATCAATATAATTTGTCATTCATGTCTCAAAAATGAAACAAATGAGCTAAGATCTTTCTTATGTGATGGTGATGGAGACATATAAAATGTTGGAAACTTAAACTAGATATAAAAAGTTTCTAAAAACTAGAATCAGCTTGAGCCTCTAAAATTTAAAGAAAATATTTTATTTTGAGTGATTTTTTTTTTTTTTTTATTTAAGTAGTTATATATTGTTAGGAGTTCCAATTTTATTTAGAATAGGTATCTATAAATAAAATATTTTGTAATATTTGAATAAGGGTAATGAATTAAAGAAAATATTTTTTTAATTCTTATTCATTATTTATCTTCAATTATGTAATCGTTTGCATGTTTTTTTCAACTCTATAGTCCACCATAAACTAAGGAGAATAATTCAATTAAAATTTAGCACTACATTACAGGTTAAAAAATTTACTTTTTCTAATTAATATACACTATTTGTTGCTTTTAGATAATTCAATAACCTAAAATTTGATAGGAAGCAATTATACCCAAAGTCAACTTTGTTATTTGAAATATAAAGAATATATATATATATATATATATATATATTATAAATTAATTAAAATAAAATCATAATAAATTAATTAATCTTAATTCTTGTGTATTTTGTATAATAATTAAAAATAAATTTCCAAATAAAATTATCAACATTTTAAAATAAAAAATACTTTTACATGTATTATCATTTCTTTTATATTATTGAATATATTTAAATTAGATAAATCTCTCTAAAATATATTTTAAATTTTGAATATTATTATTAAATGTCTCAAATTATATATATATATATATATTATTTTTTTTAATAAAATAACCTCAAAATTTTTATTATTACTTGTTATATCATTTATTTAGAATTTATCTCAACATTTTTACAAGTTTTGATCAATTTTTATTTTACCGATATTTTGTGTCAGAATAGTCTCCGATTTGTAAAAAATTGATATATATATATATATATATAAACAATATTTCATTAATTTCTTTCTAAAATGAACAATAAAAAAGTAATTAAAAAATATTAAAATGTTAAAACTATTATGATTAAAAAAAAACCATGTTCTCAATAAATATTGTTGAAACTAAAAAAATAAATGAGCTAGATCATATTTATCATACAATTATGATGAAAAGATTTCATATTCATAATACAACAATTACTTTTGGAACAAATTATGTGTGCTATTATTATTCATTATAATAACACTATTTTAATAAGTACGTAGTAATTTTTATTAAAAAAATTGTTTATGAAAATTTACTTGTTTTCTATGACTAAATTGTTTTTACGACAAAGTATATTTGTTAAATATTTGCAATAGTTTAAATTCATCATAATAATATTTTTATTGATAAGTATTTGTTGTTGTAATTACCATCAATAAATAGTTATATATAAGTAACAATAATTCAATTTGCAACAAAGTAAGTGTGTCATAAATTTGTAATAGTTTAAATCCATCGTAAAAATAAATCTAAGTGGGTCGGTAATAGTTAATTTTTGGATAGTGCATGATCATTCTATTTGAATAGTGTTATTGACGAGACTCTATTGAGAGAGTAAGAACAGTACTTTATCCATCTATATCGTTTTCAAGAAAATAAAGTTGAAGATGTACTCACATAAGTATATCCAATGCTGCCAAAACCAAAGCTGACTTCCACTCTTGAACAAAGAAGGCGTTTGACCCAATACATAGAGGGGGATAAGACTATCCATATCCAAAGTCACAGCCAAACTTGGGTACTTCTCGAGGATATCCAAAGCAATATCTATGGAATTGGAGTGTGCGTATAGACAAACAAAAGAGGGTATGAGAATTATTTAGGGTAAAGATAGATTTCTTACCTCAACAATGGTTGGAATATTCATTCTCCCCTACCTAAGAATTTGGAAGCAATACAATAACTAAGAAGCGTTGCACCATTTTTGCCATTTGCTGGAGCTAGCTCCTCTTGTCCAGTGTGAAAGTAGAGAAAACATGTCATTTCTCTTTTGCCTCGGTTACAAGCAAGCACAACTGGGAGGATTTTATCGCCATCTGAAATGTTGGCCAATGTCCTGTTCTTTCTAATCATGGACTGCGCTATTTCAGTGATTCCATCTGATGCAGCTAAAGCAAGTGGTGTGCACCCTAGCAGATCCTCTTTTTCTTCTAAGTCTTCTGGATTCAGTTTGTCCACCAACTTCTCCACAACCTTTACATGTCCAGCAAGAGCTGCGACATGAAGCGGGGTCAGGCCTGTTGGCGAAATCCTTGCTCTCACTGCATCCGGATTTGAATTAAGGAAGGATTCGATATCGCTCCAGCTACCACGGTCCAATGCCTGCTCAAACTTCTCATACTGAGAGAAGTCAGCGTTCCCTGCAGGCAGTTTTCTTCTTGTTAATTGCTATCAATCTGTTCAGCATTGTAGTGCAAAAAATTAATTAACAATCCAGCCAAGAATCTACTCTATTGTTCGTCAGGTACAACTGCTCAGGCCTAATTACAGCCTCAGTTGCATTTCCTCTATGGATGAATAGCGGGCAGCCTTGAGATTGGGTGTTGGGCTCTGGGGCTACTGGAAATGAACCCCAAATGGTAGGAGTTTCTAGGACAAAGAGTTAGCGGGCCTCAAGTTTTCATGCCTAAATAATAAATTTGAGTAAAGGTTTTTTTTTTTTTTTGTAAAATATACATAGTACAAGTACTTCTAATATCACACCCAGGTCATTGAATGACATCTTGTGTTAAATTCTAATTCTATTTGAATATCCAGTAGCCCTGTGGATATTACTGTAAGGGGTGGAGTCGATCTTATCCCACTAATCAAATGCTTTAAATAGAGGATAATGCTTCATAGGTTTGAGAATCCTCCGAATTGGGAGATCATATGGCTTTAAGAATCAGAAGCAGTTGGGAGAATAAGACCACTATTCGTGACAAACAATCCTGGCCTCATGCTGGGTAAACTGAAACCCATCCACCAAAGTGTCTAATCCGGACCCAATCTTATCCCAAGTTTTCTCCATAAGCATCCCATTCATGTGTATAATAGTCTGTGATAATCATATATAGAGGTATTATTATTTTTTACTTGAGGAAGAGGAGAGGCACTTTACCAGTTGAGGCTGCCGCAGGAGGTGACTGTTCATCTAAGCGATCGACTTCGTCGAAATAGAGGGTTGGGTTGGCGTTTCGCTTCAAAAAGTCCCACGCGTGGTTCGCAAACTTGATTTCCCTGATCTGAGAAAGTATCTCTCGACTGCAAGAAATTTGAATGGCATGTAAAGCCACGGAATTCTTCTTTTTCCACTCTGAATATGCCACTGGATCTTGTTCTTTATCAGGAATCTTGCAGCTCATCCTGCAAACTTCCCAGAGACCTTGACCCACCAAATACCGTTTTACACAAGTTCCCCAATATGCATAGTTGCCTTCGGTAAGAACTTCACGAACTATTGAAGTTGGCACTACAGTTGGGATTATAGCTGGGGTTATCTGGGGAAAAACATCACCGCTCTTATTGGGGGTTATAGCCGGGGTTATCTGGGGAAAATCATCGCCGCTTTTATTCGGGATTATGCTTGGGACACCTTCACCAGCCATCATATTAGGGGCAACGCCTTCAACTTCCATGCTTGCTCTGCAGCATAAGCTTAAAATCAACTAAAATATGCTAAATTTTAGAGATAATTAGATGAGAAAAGAGAAACAAATAATGTGTGATGACAATTTGATTCAGGACTTCAATCGTCTTTAACAGTCCAAAGGACTTGTCTCTATCGCCTGGTCTCTTACTAACAGCTGCCAAAGGGTCTCCATAATAGAACATAAAGCTTAATAAATAACAATAAATGTGAGATGGGTACTCTTTGTCAGTGGTGGAAAAATGTATGGTTCTTGATGTTCAAAATTTAGTACATAAATTAATTATGTAACCCGTCAAAGAGTAAATGCAGTGGAGGTACTGAATGTTGCGTCTGGGAAACATCTAATCAAATCATTTAAACATTACAAATTCGGTGAGTTTTAACTATTTTATGACATTAAAGAAGATGTTTGAAGGGACAGAAAATCATTGAATCAATTGGACACAATAGTAGGCCTGAGAAAATTAGTCTTAAAAGACTTAAAAGATGGCAGAGGATGATTGATTTCTATTGCCGAAACCATGTTTTACATGTCTGTATGCCTTCAGTGAAAGGGAAAGAAAATAGGTTTAAACTAGAAACAAATTAAATCTCTAACTCTTAAAAGCAAACATCACCTAAATTGCATGGAACATGGGACATACCAGCCCTTCGCCTAACTGAATAACTTCAGCCCTCTGAGTGGTGTGGATGAAGAGAAAAGGAGCTAATTATGGACACACTAGGACATATCTACAGAGGAAGGGGGAGACTTGTAAAAGCTGCAGCTCTGGCAAGGCTGTGCGAATTTGGCTGCAAAAATACTTGTTTATTGATGAGGAGAAAGCGTAGGCGCAGCATCATGTGAGGAGGAATCTTCATTCTGTCTATTGATGAGGGACCTCTATTCATTTTATACTCGGCTTAGCAAATCATGTTGATTAAGAATGCCTAGAGAAGTATGACTTTGAAAAGATCAAAAGCGTCTACTTACAAAAATAAGATATTATATACAAAATTTAAAAATCATTTTAATAACACTTCAAAAGGGTTTTTGGAACATTACTTTCTTTTATTATGTATCATATTATCAAATATATTTTTAATACCAATGATTAAGGATGTAAGTAAAATCAAAAATGAAAAATTTAATCTAAACCAATCCAAATCGATTATAACGGTCAATTTTCAATAACCATAAAGGCCAGTTCATTTGGGAATTTTTAAAACCAACTTCATTTATTCCATTTGTGATTTTCTTGTCTCCTTACCAATAAAAGTTGAGTTGAACCAAATTCTAAGATTTATATATAATTGTTTAATATTTAATTAATTTTTTATATTAGATATTATTAAAGTAATTTATGATTGTTAGACATTAAATTAATTTCTTAATATACTCATTACATTCTAGACTAAAAATTTTAAATATACTTTTCAAGTTCGCTTCAAATAATTTTAAAAATAAACTAAATTTAATGTCTAAATTAACTTATATTCAACCAATCATCCAAACGAAATCAAACCAACCTTAATTAAGCATAGTTTAATATGATTCAATTTTTCTATCAACAAAATATCAGTTCGATTTTGAGTCAAGTATGAAATGATCATGTAGGGTCTGTTTGATAATTGTTTTCGAAAATAATTTTGAAAAATAGTTTTTAGAAACAGATTTTAAAAATAATTTTTCGATGTTTTGTAAAACAAAAATCCGAGAACTTTAAATGTTTTTAACTTGTTTTTTTAAAGATGTTTTAAAAATAATTTTTAAATCTAGTACTTTATTTTTAATTATTCTACATATTTGTATAATTATTTTTTAAAATAATCTTTTAAAAAATAAGTGAAAATAATATAAAAAGAATTAAAAAAACGTTATTTAGAAATATTATATTTTCTACTCTTCAAAATAGAAAACAAAAAATAATTTTTAATTATTAAATATATTTTTTATTATCGATAAAACTGTTTTCGAAAACCGTTTCTAAACAAGTTTGTAGTTTTCCCTTATTTCTCCTTTGAAAACCGACCAAATAATCATATCTTTTTACACTTTTACTATCACTCGATCGTTGAAGTGTTACACACTAAAAAAAATCACTTTTGCAATTCCATACTTGAAGGACATGTCCTTATATAAGTTAAAAAGCTTAAGATCATGAGCTGACTCATCAACCTTATCCTTTCCATATATCTCACTTTCCATGGCTAGAATATATATTTTTCTAATAGTATAACAAAAAGCTTAACAATAATTGTGAGAATGGTCAAAAGCTTTCGGTGGGTGGGGCCGCTAAAATAGTGTCACGTTGTGTGAACAGATATAAATAAGTTGATCATATCATGAACATCGATATTTTAGTAAGTTAATAATAACAATAATTAATAAAATAAAATAAAAAATAAAAAAAAAACCTTCAACTTTACAAGCACCATTGCATGGAAAGTAAAACGCCAGCCCTTCACCAAGCTCAATCATCCCGCCCCCAGTGTTGTGAATGGACGAAACATGGAGCACATGTGGACAATATTGCTGGCCAGCTGTCTGCATTTTACTGTAAGAAACATAATTATTGATGAAGAAAGGGCAGGTGGTCACGTGGGGAGAGGACATTCGCGCAACGGACAATGGAGTTGAGTTACCACGTCTTCATTATACGAAGTATAAGATTTTTAAAAAATAATTTCTAATTATAAAATTGACTTTTAGACTAGCGAAGACCAAAGATATATCTAGGGGACTTTTCTCAATAGTACGATAATATAAAAAAGTTATGCTTAAATTATTATAGTAGAAAAAATTATTACAAATATATGGTAGTTTTTGCCACCTAGGAGAGAGGAGAAAGGGTGAATGGATAATTTATTTTTTAAAATCAAAATCATCTTTTCAAATTTCAAAAGACAAAATCGTCTTTTCAAAAGACGATTTTAAAAAAATTTCAAAAAGGAAATCGTCTCTTCAAGAGACGAGTTCCCATGAAAAAAAATATATATTTTTTTTAAAAAAAATTCCCAAATTTAAAAAAAATAATAAAAATTCCTCGAGGAACTCGTCTCTTCAAGAGACAAGTTCCCATGAAAAAAAATATATTTTTTTAAAAAAAATTCCCAAATTATTAAAAATAAAAAAATTCCTCAAGGGAACTCTTCTTTTGGAAAGACGAGTTCCCATGAAAAAAAAATTTTTTTTTTTTTAAATTCCCAAATTATAAAAAAAAAAAAAAATTCCTCAAGTTCCCATGAAATTTTTTTTTTTTTAAAAAAAAAATTCTCAAATTATTAAAAAAAAAAAAAATTACTCAAGGGAACTCGTCTCTACATGAAAAAAAAATTCCCAAATTAAAAAAAAAAAAAAAACAATTCATCAAGGGAACTCGTCTCTTCAAGAGACGAGTTCCCATGAAAAAAAATATATATATATTTTTAAAAAAATTCCCAAATTAAAAAAGGAAAAAAAAATAATTCCTCAAGTTCCCATGAAAAAAAAAAAATTTTTAAAAAATTCCCAAATTATAAAAAAAAAAAAAAAAATTACTCAAGGGAACTTGTCTCTACATGAAAAAAATTCCTCAAGGTAACTCGTCTCTTGAATTTTTTATTTTTTTATTTTTAAATTCCTAAATTATATTAAAAAAAAAATTACTCAAGGGAACTCGTCTCTTGAAAAAAAAAAAATTTTATATATATATTTTTAAAAAATTCCCAAATTATATTAAAAAAAAAAAAAAAAAAACAATTCCTCAAGGGAAATCGCAAGTATCTGACGAGCCAAGCTGTCTGGGGAAGCTGAATCGCTGGCCACGGATGTTATCCGGATAAGCGTTACCGAAGGATCCGGACATGTCTGCCCGGGGAAGTTGAATCGTCCTCCTCTCCCATCCGACGGCAGGCGCCGGATGTGAAATATCCGGAGAAGGTGGAATATCGACCGGATAGAATTGTGGTTGTGAGATATCTGGAGAAAGTGGGATGTCGGTCGGATAGAATTGCGCTGTGAGACATTCGAATAAGGTAGAACGTTGGCGGGGCAGAATTCCGGATGTGAGACGTCCAGAGAAAAGTGGCGCCAGCCGGACGAAATTCCTACCCGGGTGGAATGAGCTATGATTCCACGCGTCGAAAGGAGGCCGTCTGCGTGGCCAAGGGAGAGGAGGCCACGCGACACTTTTCAGGGAGGATCCCACACCCTTGAGTAATTTTTTTTTTTTTTTATAATTTGGGAATTTTTTTTAAAAAAATATTTTTTTTAAAAAAAAGATTTTTTTTTTCATGGGAACTTGAGGAATTGTTTTTTTTTTTTTTTCCTTTTTTAATTTGGGAATCTTTTTTAAAAATATATATATATTTTTATCATGGGAACTCATCTCTTAAAGAGATGAGTTCCCTTGAGGAATTGTTTTTTTTTTTTTTTCCTTTTTTAATTTGGGAATTTTTTTAAAAAAAATATATATATTTTTTTTCATGGGAACTCGTCTCTTGAAGAGACAAGTTCCCTTGAGGAATTGTTTTTTCATGGTATCCCTTGGAGGAGGAATACCAGCGGCAAGCGGACGAAATGTACTTCTTTGGTTACCGCTGCTGTATGAAGAAGAACGGAATCATACATGATACTCCTTCCTTCCCTTATGATGATGAGGACGAGGCACCTGGGGGGTCCGTCCAGCTGAGATTTCCTTTTTGTGCTGACTATACACTTTTTCTTTGTTTTGCTGCGTATGGGGCAGCTTTTTGTAAAAGACACTTTGTTAGTTATCTTATAAATACATTTCATTTCATCTGTCCCTTTTTTCCTTACTCTTCATTTCCTTTTATTGATAATATTGCTTGAGATTGGATACATTCCATGGTCGGAGCAGTGGAGTTCCGTCTAGCTTTTGCAGATGATAAGCTCCACTTTCACTTGTCTTCGATACTATATAGGGGCCTTCCCAATTAGCTTGGAATTTTCCTGCTCCGATTTCAGCAGTGTTTTCAAAAAACTTTCTGAGGACTAGCGTTCCGCTTTTGAAGCTCTTGGGCCTTACCTTACGGTTGTAGTGAGCGGCTGCCCTTTGTTGATAGTCGGCCGTCCGGATGGATGCGGTCTCTCTTACTTCGTCCGCCTAGTCCAAATTTCTTCCTAATTCCGCATTTGCATCGTCCTGCAGTCCTGCCTCGGTCCGGATAGTGGGTAGCCCTATTTTTGTAGGAATGACTGCGTCCATACCATATGCGAGGGCAAAGGGAGTGTTTCCTATCGGCCATTCGGGTGTGGTTCGATAAGCCCACAGGACACCAGGTAGCTCCTCCACCCACTTCCCTTTGGCTTGCTCGAGCCTCTTCTTTAAGGCAATTATTAGGGTCTTGTTTGTGGCCTCTGCTTGCCCATTGCTTTGAGGATAACGCGGTGTGGAGTATAAATTCTGGATGTTTAGTTCCGCACAGAAATTCCGGAAAGTGATGCTATCAAACTGCGGGTCGTTATCAGCTATAATAGTCTGAGGGATTCCAAAGTGGCAGATGATGTTCTTCCATACGAACTTGGTGACATCTTTGTCCTTGATGCTGGCGTATGCTTCAGCTTCCACCCATTTACTGAAGTAATTCGTGGCAACGAGCAAGAATTTTTTCTGGGCAGCTGCGGTTGGTAGGGGTCCTACTATGTCTATGCCCCACTGCGCAAAGGGCCAGGGGCCAGAAATTGGCTTTAACATCTTCGACGGCACATGCGGTATGGGGGCATGCCTTTGACACTTGTCGCATTTCTTGACATAGGTTGCCGCATCTTTTTTCATCATAGGCCAATAATAGCCTTGTGAATGCGCCCGGTGCGCCAAGGTTCTGTCCCCCGAGTGGTTTCCACACACTCCCTCATGTAACTCAGCCAGCACATACAGGGCTTCCGAGTGGTTTAGGCACCTAAGGTTGGGGCCTGTAAAGGACCGCTTGTACAAGTGCAACCCAATCAGGGTGAAACGGGCGGCTTGTACCCGGGTCTTATGTGCTTGCTTGGGCTCTTCGGGCAAAGTGCTTGTCCGGAGATATTTTATGATGGCTTCCGTCCAGTCTTGGTCGTCTGCTTGGTTTGCCTCGATGGTATTGCAAGTGGAGGCTTCCGCGACAGAGGGGTTGGTTTGCACATATATAGGCAATAATATGGCTTCTTTGATGGGAAGGGAAGCGGCTATGCCTGCCAGGGCGTCGGCACGTCCATTTTCAGTTCGTTTAATTTTTTCGATTGTCCATTCGGTGAACTGTTGCAGGGTGTCCCTTACTTTAGTCAGATATCTCGTCATGCACTCATCCTTAGCTTCGTACTCTTTCTGGACGTGTCTTACCACGAGTTGGGAATCACTATAGATCTGAAGCCTGGAGACAGACAGAGCCAGGGCGAGGTCCAACCCGGATAGGATGGCTTCATACTCGGCTTCATTGTTAGACTCGGAGAATCCCAGTCGGATAGCTTGCTCCAGCTGTTCTCCTGTTGGGATTGCAACAGGAGCCCTACCCCGGATCCTGATGACCTGGAGGCTCCATCAACCTGCAAAGTCCACCACTCTTCTCCGCTTGGTTCTCTGTGTTGGGCAGGCCTTTGGGAGTATTCTAGCACAAAGTCAGCCATTACCTGCCCTTTCATGGACAACCGAGGTTGGAATTCAATTCCATACTCGCTCAACTTTATGGCCCATTGAAGCATTTTCCCGGTGAAGTCCGGCTTGTGCAGGATGTTGCGAAGGGGCTGGTCGGTCAACACGACCACCGGGTGGGCTTGGAAGTAAGGGCGAAGCTTCTGGCCGGCACTTCGAAGGGCCAAGGCCGTTAACTCCATCTTTGAATACCTTGTTTCTACGTCCGCCAACGCTCTGCTGACGTAGTAAATAGGTCTCTGCTCCTTGTGCGAGGGGCAGCGGAATAGAACGGCGCTGATTGCTCATTTTGAAACAGCCAGATACATATACTATTTTTCTTTAGGGAGGGGGCTGGTTAGAATGGGCGGTTGCCTGAGGTAGTGCTTGATTTTTTCGAAAGCGCTCTGGCAGTTGTCCGTCCACCCGCTCGCGCCGACTTTTCGTATTGCGAGGAAGAAGGGTCGGAATTCATTAGTGAAGCGGGCTATAAAACGTCCTAGCGCGGCGAGCTTGCTTGTAAGGCGTTGCAACTCCTTTTTGTTCCTGGGGGGCGGTGTCTCCATGACTGCCTTAACTTGATCCGGGCTAACCTCTATCCCCCTTTGGCTGACCACAAATCCCAAGAATTTGCCAGCACTCACGCCAAAAGCGCATTTAGACGGATTCAATTTCATGTCGTAATTCCTTAAGAGTTGGAAGACTTCTTGCAAGTGGAGGGCATGTTCCACTCGGGTTTTGCTTTTAACCACGATATCATCGACGTATACTTCCACTGTGCGGCCGACTAAAGGTTTGAAAATTTTCGTCATCAGTCTCTGATAAGTGGCGCCAGCGTTTTTGAGTCCGAATGACATGACTTTGTAGCAATAAAGTCCATGCGGCGTTATAAAGGCTGTCTTTTCTTCGTCAACTGGGGCCATGGGGATTTGGTGGTATCCGGAGAAGGCATCCAAAAAAGAGAGCATTCCCTGTCCGGCGGTGGAGTCTACAATTTGGTCTATTCGCGGCAGAGGGAAATTGTCTTTTGGACATGCATTATTGAGGTTGGTGTAATCGACGCACATCCGCCACTTGCCTCCCTTTTTGGGTACTACTACCACATTTGCTAGTCAGTCCGGATATTCCACCTCTCTAATGAATCCGGACTCCAGCAACTTGTCAATCTCATCCCTGATAACCTTTTGCCTATCCGGGTGGAAACGTCTGACCCTCTGTCGGACGGGTCTTGCTGTTGGCAAAACGTTAAACCTATAAGAGGCGATGGAGGGGTGAATTCTCTTCATATCAAAATGCGCCCATGCAAAAACGTCATGGCTTTGTTGGAGGGCATCTTAGATGCTTTTGGCCTCTTCCGGTGTTAAGAGGGAACTGATATGAGTGAGGTGAGCACTTTCTTCAGAAATCTGGATTGCCTGTAAGGGATCCGCTGCTGGTGGATCTTTGTCCGCCGGACTTAGTAATTGCTATTGGTCAAGTGCGGGGGGAATGAGGGGGGGGGGGGCTCAGGAAGGGATCTATCCTCCTGGCTGGTTCCTACTTCTTTCACTATCTGATAGCATTGGCGAGCGGCTAACTGGCTGCCGTGCAGGTCGATTTGCCCATCTTCAGTGAGAAAGCTTACCATTTGATGGTATGTAGAGGGGATGACTTTCATGTAGTGCAGCCATGTGCGCCCCAAGATAGCATTGAAGGGTGATAAATCTTGTACCACTGAAAATTGTACATTGAGAGTGACTGGGCCTGCTTGGACCGGCAGCACAACATCTCCCAAGGAAGTAGTTGCCGCTCCATTGAATCCGGACAAGATTCGCCCAGGGTTTTCGAGGCTGGACAGATCGCGTCCCATTTGGATAATTACCGACGCTTGCAAGAGATCGACCGAGCTGCCTGGGTCAATCAGGATGCGCCTCACGTCGAAGTCCCCCATCCCTAAGGATAGGATGAGGGCGTCGCTGTGAGGCTATAATATTTGCGTGGGGTCTACTGGGGGGAAAATGATTGTCCCTTCTATGGGTCGGGGGCCCCCACCGGTTATCCCATGTCGTATGGAATTGACGCACTCACGTACCGATGCTGCCCACAACACCTCTGTTTCTTTCGTTTGGAGTCGTACTCCTCATCCAGTGGTCCTCCGTGGATATAGTTTATTACGGCTTTGGGGGCAGCTGGGTTCCTGGGGGTTCCTGAGTTGTGATCTCAGGAAGTGTGTCTAACTCTGGTGTCTGAGGCGGAGGTATTGTTTCAAATGCCCCGCCTTTATGATCTTTCCCACCAAGTAATGGAGGCTCTTGCATGCCTCCATAGTGTGGCCGTGCTCCTTATGGTAGACACACTTCTTACTATGATCCCTTCGGGCCGGGTCCGCTCTGAGGGGTTCGGGCCACCTGAAGTCGGACAGGTCTTGGATCATAGGGAGGAGCTTCTCCTAGGATATGGAGAGGGGTGTGAGGGGCGGTCGTTCCGGACGGCTCTGTTCCCCCTGCCTTCGATCGAACGGCCTTAGCCGGTCAGGGGGTTTGGCACTTCTTTCCGTACCACTTCTGAATGCTTGTCCGGCAACCAAGGTTTGTTGGGTGGCTGCTCGGACGTCATCTTCGAGCATTGAGTATTTGCTCGCGCGCCGGAACAAGTCGTCCATCGACGTAGGAGGCTTCTTAGCGATCGATTCGAAGAATGGGGTGCCTGGACAGATACTTTGCTTGAAGATTTGCAGGACAACATCCATGCTGTAAGCCTCTACTTGTAACACAGCCTGACCAAACCGCTTCACGAACTCCCTCAATGACTCGTTCTCCTGCATTTTTATGTTTTGCAGAGTGCTGATGTTCTGTTTATGTCGCGCAGAGCATAAGTATTGTCCCACAAAGGCTTCCGACAGGTCTTTGAAATTATCAACAGAGTTAGGGGGTAGGCGGTGAAACCATGAGAGAGCCTGTCCTTGTAGGTTGGCGGGGAATACTTTGCATAGTAGCACGTCGTTGCCTATATTGAGAGTCATGAGTTGTCGGTAATGCATGATATGGTCGAAGGGGTCGCTGGACCCATCGTAGGTGGAGAACTTAGGCACAATAAATCCCCTTGGGGGGTCGTAATGAATAATATGCGAGCAAAAGGGCGTGGAGAGCATGTCGTCCAGTCTTTTGCTGATGGAGCCAGTGGGTGGCTCATTTAGGGGGTTTCTCCCAGCTTGGCGTACTGCTTGGTGCGAGAAGACGTTCTGCACCATGGGAGTGACCAGGGGGTCGGGGTGTGCTCCCCAGGTTGTGGCTACCGGCGGTCTTGTCTTCCTAGGTTCTTGTGGGCCTAGCCTCGCGCGCATCACGTCTGACAACTGGGGTCTCTTGTCACGCTGTCTCTTTGACGAGAGACGGGTGGAGTCTGAGCTTTCCTCCTAGGGAGCTTGGTGCATGGGCGTGTGTCGGCCCTGTGGTCTAACATTGCGCGACTTGGGGATGGCCCCCGCAATTCCGGGGTATATCGACTCTGGTTCAGGCCTTGAGTTTGCTCCTTGGCCTCTCGAGCGCTGACCACGAGGTGGCCCCGTCGACGAAGCCTGAATTCGCAACACAGCGTTTTCTTCCCTCAGTCTCGCTGTTTCCTGGAGAAGGGCCTGCATCTGTCGCTCGCTTTCTAACTATCGTCTCTCGATGGCTTCGAGCCATTCGCGATAATCTTCGTCTCCCTTAACCGACGAACGGCCTCTGGAAGGTGTGGACATCTTGCCGTCGACTGAATCAGAGGATTCCCATAGACGGCGCCAATGTTGATACCTCGCGTCCCAGGGATTCACGTAGCTGCCAAGTGGACGCGCGCCTTCAACCAAGATTGAGTTCTGGCTTAGTCGATCCTGCAAAAGATGTCCGGACAGGGTGTCTGGACACACCCTCCGATGGTTTTGTCAGCCATGGCTCTAGAGAATAAGCTGTTGGCTTTTTCAGAGATAGCAAGCTTACATTCTTCCTTGTGTGAAGGTCCTTTTATATAGTGTCAACAGCTCTGCCTCCCTTTTTAATGATGGGAGGACTTTTTGGCTCGTCATGATGACTTCAAGGTGGTGGCAGGGCCATCATCACCCTACAGGCGGCTGTCAGAGATCGTGGGAGGTGACCTGCCATCATTCCTGTCCTTTCGCTCTACAGGCGGCGGAACGTGGGTTGTGGTAGGTTATCGGGGATGACTCAGCAAGGATTGCTTGCTACAGTCAATGATCCGGACAATATGCCCGGATAGGATATATTGCCGTCCGGACATGATGCTTGCGAGTGCCGTGTGCTCCACTCTGGGGGACCCGGATAGAGGTGTGTGCCACGCGTCCTCTTGTGGGGGGGGGGGGGGAGAGGGGCGGCCAGGGTCGATCCGGGTAGAGGTGTGCGCCACGTGTCATCGGGGGAGGGGTCCCTACAAAAGGATCATGGAGTATTGAATGTAAACGGGAATAAAAGAAAATATCAAGAAGCATACCCGGAAGCTTTGACTCAACTCGTTTCTTCCAGCTATGATTCTTCTCTCAAATCCTTCAGAAACTTGTGTACATAAGTTCTTGTTGTTCCCCACCCAAAGTAATAAAAAATCCCTCCCAGAATCCTTTCTCACATATCTATATATATATCACCTCCCAAAACCTAAATTTGTCCCTGAAAAGGAAAATTCTCCTATTTCTTTTCTTTTAAATCCTCCCATTCAAAAGCAATCTTCCCAATTTCAAATTCCCCTCCAAAATATTTTTCTTACCTTTTTTAGTGCACATGCCTTAGTGAGAGTTGAATAGCAGCCCCTATTATCTTGTCAAACAATAAAAAACGAAAATAGAGAGGATAAAATCAAAAAGAGTTAGCAATCTTACAACATATCAAAGAGTAAAATAAAATAAAAATAAATAAAGTAAAACAAAATAATTAAATAAAAATGAAATGAAATAAAATAGTCAATCCTATGCGGGCCATGCGAGTCATACAAGTCATGCTAAAAAAAAAAGTCTTAATGGGTCGAGTGTGCCTAAAAGGGCTTAGGTGAACCTAAGTGAGCCTAAGGTGGTGCCTAATGGGCCAAGTGTACCTAAAACTATCCTAAAAGTGAATGAAAAGCCTAAGTCTAAATTAGGGCTACCAATTATCACAATAAGGGGTCAAATAAATCCCTCAACCAAAATCTCCAAGGTGACTCAGAAAAATGTGAGTTGTACGAGTAGTAATAGGCCACCAAGGAACTATTGTGGAGCACTGAAAGTGAGTTTAAAGACATGTACTAAAGGGATAAAATTGAGGTCTACAACGGGCACTGGTTGCATGCTGTTTCTGAGACCCAAAAGAGCAGGAATGATAGAGACTACAAGATTGAAGGAAGGAATATCAGCCACCAATTGATTATTACCACTATCAAAGACCTCTAAACTATCAAAATATGGCATTCTATCATGAGCAAAAGGCTGGCCAACTAAGGAATTGCAGCTAATATTCCAATACTGAATCGAGGAAACGAAGCTGGAGTTTCTAAGTCCCAAGTCTAGTGAAAAGATTGTTGGAAACTGATAAGTTTTGAAGCATTTTAAGGTCAGTAATGGCAGTGAAATGAAAGTCTCCAACTATACCCAAGTCGTTTAGGGTGATGGATGTGACATGGCCTTCGCTACAAAGGATCCCAAACCAGTTTTCTGGACACCCATCAGATGCTAAGGATTTAGAATCCCATGAATCAAGAACTCCGAAAGGGTCTTTCTGAATCCCTTTCTTGAGCTCTATGAGTGCCCCAAAATTTGGTTGTCCTACTGCCAATTCTACCAATAACAAGAATTTCAAATATGTGGAATGCATTCTTACTACAACAAACCTCCACTCTTACACCTTTTTTACAAATTCTAGGCCTAAGACAGAGAATTTACACAATTTGGAAGAAAACATAATCAACCCATGTGCATTGAAGCAGAAAAAGAGCAGAAAACAGCCAAACAATAATGCAAAACAAAATATTTTCGAACTTACAAAAAAAATAAGACAAAAACTAGAGCAATGGGGTAAATGAAAAGAAATGGAAATAAACAATGCAGTTGCAACTAACAGAAACCACTAAGAGAAAACCAGAGCTCAAGCATTGCTAAGATAAACCCATTTTTGCAAAATTGGAAACCAAAATGTAAACAAATCAAGTCAAAACCAAAATGTACCCAAAAAGAAAAGATGAACATGAAATAGAAAAAATAACAATGACTGCTGAAAAAAAAAAAAAAACCACAAAAAGAAGTGGGATTTTGCATAAAATCCTACATCTTCAACACTAGGAGTCACCACAAAAGACAGGCTTCCTCATCTCCATCAAAACCCCACAAATAACAAACAAAAACACCAAGCTAAACACTAATACTCAAAACCATAAGCACATAATCTGAAATATGTGAAAGTACTATACAATATAGGAAGAAGGCTCAAAATTAAAAGACATGAGAGAAGGTGGAATCCAAAGATGAGACTAAGACTGAGAGTGAAGGGAGCGTGGAGTAGAGAAATATGGAGCATGCTGTAATCATACCTGGACAAAACCGGCGAGCCCCTCCTCTGCTTCTTCTTTAGTTACAACTTCCCTTACTCCAACTCCTTCTCCTTACAGCTCCTTTTTTTCTCTCAAAACCTCCTAAAAATCCCTCATAGCGCACTCCGCTCTCCTTCCTTCCCATTCCTCTATTTTCCTCTCTCGAAACTCAAAATCCTTATAGCACTTCAATCCTCTCTTGCAAGGTGCTACCCGCTCCCCTACTCTAGCCGTCACCCTCCGATAGCTTCAACCAACTCTCTGCTTCCTTTTCTTTCTCATCCCATCTGGCCACCCAAAAACAACTCACTTCTGAGGTGGTCAGAAAAATGAATAAAAATCATCCTTCTATCCGAGGGAGTCTACATTATAATCATTATTATTTATACTCTTAATATTTTAAAATAAAAACATTCAAAATTAAAATGATAAATATAAAAAATTTAAAAGTGAAGTGATAGTAATTTTTTAGAATAGAATTAATGAGATAAATGATGATTTCAATGGAAAATTGATCAGTGATTTCAATGTACAACTTCATCACAGATTCAACATTTTACTTCCACCCAAAATCAGAATTCTGACCACAGGTTTCTCATTCTTCATTATTAAGCTTGAACTCATGCCTTTGAAGATAGTATAATTTTTACAAGCGATCTTGTCAAATAATTTCTGGTTTCAGCATTTGTTTTCTGGTTGTGAAATGCTTTCAAGCTTGGAGCTTTAGAATCAAAGCAGATCCCAAGATTTTTACGCTTCAGGATTTGTCTTCCAACCAACTTCTCATAATTGGCAAAGCTGTTGGTTTGGTTAGATCAAAGAATCTCTAGCAGATGGGTTGAGCTCATCCTAAGCTTCAATCCATGCGATCATAGCATCTCCTAACTTAAGAAAGTGAGAATCAACCTTTCTAAACTTAGCCTTGACCTGCTTGGAGAGTTCAAGGTAGCATTGTTGAACAGTGGTACGTTCTTTTGGAAGTGCTGCAGATTGGAAGAATGGGATCAGCTCTTCTTGCTAGTATGGTTCTGTATCTGAAACTGAAGAATATACCTATAGTCACAAACATCAACAGACTGATCACACCTCTCACATCGCCATTTCCTATCTCCATTGTTCATAACCTTTTTGTTTCATTGACAATCACCAATCATAATAGGGCATGTTGTATACCAAAAAATTTCAACTTTTATAAAAGAAACAGTTGCATAGACAGTAACCCAATCTGGTTTTTCAGAAGTTCCTTACCTCTCATCTCTCATTTGAGAAATAGTATTTCGAACATCTGTTTTGCCCATAGTTATTACTTCTCTAGAAATAAAGACAGAATGGGTGTTCCTTCATTCCTTATCAAACTATTCTTTAAGCTTGCGAGCCTCTAGAAAATCTGTCTCTATGAACAGTTGGTTGGTAGAAATAGTCCCTATTGCCTTCCCATTGTGAATAGCAAGGATTTCAGTGTCACTAGCATGAACCACTAGTATACTTGTGGCATTTTTGGATCCCTTTTCGGACTCATTTCTCCTATGATTGCCATACCCAATACATTATAATATTAGAGAATTCATTACAATATATTTTCTTTCTATTTTCAAATTCTTGTAATTAGTTGTAACTTCCTATTTTTGTTGTAACCCTCTAATTCTAGTATTGTTTCCTATTTTTGTGTATATATATTCATTCTTAATCAATGGAAAAGTTAAGTCATTGTTTCTCAATTATCTTCTCTCTACTTCAACATGGTATCAAGAGCCTAATCTTCTTGGGAGTATTTTCTTCCCTTTTTTTCCTTCTCCTCAATGGCTTTTGGTGCGTCCTTCTCTTCCATCAACGATCCTATCACCATCCAAAACTCCTAAGATCCTCAACATCCCCTCCTTACGATCAATCTCTCCAATATCACTAAATTGTCATCCACCAATTATCTCACATGGAGCCTTCAAATCCAATTTTTTCTTGAAGGTTATTATCTTCATCACTTCATTGATGGCACTCATACTCCACCACCACCCACTATCACCATCACTAGTGTTGCATCCCCAAATTCGGCATACACAATCTAGAAGCTTTAAGATCGTCTCATCTTTAGAGCTCTCTTTGGTGCTATCTCCGTTTCACTACAACTACTTATTGCCCGCACCTCCACTTCCCTTTATGCATAGCAAACCTTAGCCAATACCTATGCTAAACCATCTTGTGGTCATATTAAACAATTGAAGGAATAATTAAAACGGTGTACCAAAGGCTTAAAATCAATTAGTGAATATATGCAAGCAATAAAAACTCGTGTCGATGAACTTGCCCTTTTGGGGAAGCTAATTAATGATGAGGATCTTATTGATTGGGTTCTTGAAGAACTAACTGATGAGTATAAATCCGTCATTGATATAATTAATGGCCATGACACGTCAATTCTTTTGTTGAGCTCCATGTGAAACTTCTCAATAAAGAAACATCTCTTCAGACTACTCAACCACATCTTTTATCACTACCAGCAATGGCAAATCCTACAATCTTCCGAAATCGTCCAAATTGGCGTTCACCAGCCACCACTCCACAACAACCAGGCCCTACCACTGCATTTTATCCTCATGATCAATGCCAACCCAAACCTTATTTGGGTCATTGTCAAGCATGCGGTATTTAAGGACACACTGCCAAGCGATGTCCGATGTTTCGGCTTGTCACTAATCAACAATCTCTGACACCTCGTCCTCAAGGCATTCATGGATTATTTATTCATTAGGCAAATACACTTTCTCTTCATGCCTTCTCAAATGCAAATTAGGCTGGAAACAACGACGATTATACCTCTAGGAGTGCCTATATTATCTATCTTGGTCATCATCCAATTTCTTGGTCATCCAAGAAACAACGTACAATTGCTTGGTCATCCACAGAGGTTGAGTATCTATTAGTTGTCACTACTACTTCAGAAATCAATTGGATTTGTTCCCTTCTCACAGAGCTTGGTGTCACTCTACCTACACCGCATGTTATTTATTATGACAATGTTGGTGCCACCTATCTTTGTTCTAATCTAGTCTTTCATTCACGCATGAAACATGTGGCACTTGACTATCACTTTATTCGGGATCAAGTTCAATCAGGTGCTCTTCGTGCTACTCATATTTCCTTACCAAATCAACTTGCCGACGCTCTTATTAAACTGCTTCCACGAAGCCGCTTTCAAGAATTATGGGTCAAGATTGGCATCTCCTCCGGAGCTCCATCTTGAGGAGGCATATTAGAGAATTCATTACAATATATTTTCTTTCTGTTTTCAAATTCTTGTAATTAGTTGTCACTTCCTATTTTTGTTGTAATCCCATAATTTTAGGATTATTTTCTATTTTTGTGTTTTAGATTTTGTGTATATATATTCATTCTTAATCAATGGAAAAGTTAAGTCATTGTTTCTCAATAATCCTCTCTCTTCTTTAACATAGAAAAAGGAGCACTCAGTAGTGTCATCTACGTCAGTCTTCATGGAAGCTGAACCAAATTCCATATTTGATTTTGATAACGACAATTCAGATTCTTCAAGGTTGTAACTCTCTTCACCAGCAGCTTATCAGCCATAAATATCGAGCTTTTTCGGAATTGAAGAAGACTTCTGGCTAATTAGCCCATATCCCAATTCTCTATATTGGGCAAGGTCACAACTGATGCAAGAGGAATCAACACCAACAAAATGGTGTACATTGCCTGAATCCATGAAATTTAGATGCTAACCACTTAAATTCATGAGAGGCTTAGGATACATCCAATCTCACCTGAAATCTTTATTTTGCCTCACATGCACATCTCCCTTCCAATGGCAGCACATGAGGAATGAATAGACTAGCTGAAATCACTATATCAGGAGGTAGAACATTCTGTCTAAAATACCTCAAGATGATGAGGAAACCACTCATCCTTCTACTTCAGCTTGTCTGAATTTTCCTCTAGAACTTCTGATCTTTCTCAAGAGAGTTGTGGTATAAATCAGAATTAGGATTTGTCTTTCCTAAGGAACGTTGGTTTTCTTTGAGCTGTGCCGGTAAGTCTTGACAAGTCAAGTTAACATCTTGCAAGTTAAAAAAAATTGGGTATGATATATAAATCCTTATTGAAAATTTTTAAATCATCCATTCACCCTCCTTTGGTATTTCCTATTGGAATTTTGGTTTTCCAGGCTCTACCTAATTGAAATTATAAATAGCTAAGTTACTCTGATCCTCTTTCATTTGTAAAGAACAAGTGATATAAGGCATTCTCATTTTCAAAGTATTATCTCCCTTTCTCTATTGCATCCAGTGGGTGGCTTCTCAATTGTGGATACATGTGATTGGTGTTGGAATTTTTATGTGTGGACTTACATAATCAATTTGATGATGTCATAAATCAGTGTTAATTTAATTTTTTGCATTGTGGTCCATAATGGGGTTGGACATATTATTGCTTGATTTCTATGGGCTCACCCTAATTCATTTGATTGGCCCATTAAGTCAAGTGGTCCAAACTGTGTATGTGTGATATGTGTAATATATATATGAATTATATATATATATAAGGGAAAAAGGCAAGGTGGTTATCATATTCTGTTCTATTTTTCTCTTTGGGACTAAAGAAGAGAACGTACACGAACGATCTCTTCAGAGCACACACAGTTTTGGGGTGTAGGAAGGGAAGAGTCAATTGAACCTAGGGTTTCTCTCCTTCATGAATTGAGCACATCCTTGAACACGAGAAGAACACAAGAATGGCTTTCTATGGGATCAATCAAGGTCAGCTTTTCTTAAGTCCAAATTTGTATTGCATGTTTTAATGTTTTTCATGAGATCCTGTTTGTGGTTTAGATTTTTCCAACATAGATAACATTTAAGTTGTTTTTTTGTTTGGATTATTTAGGGTTTTCGTTTTGTTTTGGAAGCCAATTTTGGGGGGATTTTTTTTTTTTGTTTGGTGTTAATCCTCCGTTTTGAAGCCAAATTGATGTTGAAGACTTGTAGAAAACACTTTTTGGAGGAAAACCTATCATCTTTTTTTTTTTTTGGTTTTTTGGAACTCAATTGATGGGATTTCGAAAGTTAAGGTTTCTTGTGGTTCTTCGTTTATGTGTTTTTGTGCAATTTTTTGGTCAAGATTGATGGATTAATATTTGAGGATGGAAAACCAGTTGTTTGCTTCAAAAATTGCATAATTTTTTGGCCGAATTTTTTTTTCTTCTCCAAATCTATTCAGCCCAAACCAGGTCTGTTCAGCCCATGGAGAAGACGATGATGTCATCATGACCTCATTAAAAAAAATTGTTTGTCTTGGCCTTCTTGGAATGATAATGCATATGTTGGAATTATTATGCATTTATTAAATTTGGCTTTATTGGGACAATTGTTATTATTATTATTGTTCTTTTGGGTATAATTTTTGTGTTATACCAATAATATTGTCCTAAGCTATTTTGTTGAATATATCAATTTATTATGACATTTGAAGAACACTTTTGTGATTGCTTATCGCAATTCCAAGTGTGTCAAGTTGTGCAAATTGAGATATTTTGAATTTATCATGACAATAGTGAACATATATGTGGTTGCCTATCGTGATCCTATATGTGTCAAATTGTCTTTGTTAAGATATTTAATGTCCCACATTTTTTGTTGTATTATTATTGTGATTACTAAGGTCCATACGGGTATTGTAATTGTCCTATCAATGATTATAATACTTGGTAGGATGCTTAGATTGGTGAAGGAAATTAATTATATATTATGAATCGTATTAATTTTTTTTGCCCTTTCAGTAATAAAATTAGTGTATCTTGGTTGTGATATTTAATTAGTTGTCCTTACCGATGTAGAATTTTCAAAATTCCAAGCTATTGGTAAATTGAGAAATTCTGGAAACTAGCAAATAGCATGATTTTATAGTAACATGCATATTGTTTAATTTTGCTATTTTCCAGCTACTAGCAATCCTGGTATTACTCTGCAATTGTTTGCCATCAAGCCTCTTAGTGGAAATAATTTTGAGGAATGGTTTGAGTCTTTCAACGTGCATATGACTCTACACAATCTGGACTTGGCTTTGAGAGTTGATGAGCCAAGTAAGTCCACTGATATGAGCTCTGTAGATGAAAGATCCTTCTATGAGAAATGGGAGCACTCCAATAGGAGTTGTTTGATGGTGATGAAATACACTATGGATAAATCTATAAAAGAATGTGTGCCAAAGACGGAAAGGGCCAAAGGTTTTTTGGAATATGTGAAGGCCAATTATACCAAGATTGATAAGGCAAAAATGACAACTTACTTGAATGTAAACATGATTGAGACTAATATTATTGATGTTCATGCCAATTCTTGGTGGTTAGATACTGGTGTCACTATTCATGTTACTAATTCTTTACAGGATATGACAAAGAAAAGAAGGTCGTCAAAGCATGAAGAATTTGTGTATATGGGTGATGGAAGCAAAGTGAAAATAGAATTTTTGGCATGATAAAGCTAAGATTGGCCACCAAAAGCTTTTTGCTATTACACGATGTTGCTTACATACCCTCACTTAGGAGGAATTTGATTTATGTATCCGTTTTGGGTAGACATGGTTACTCTTTCCACTTTGGAGGTAGAAAAGTGGATATTTTTAGCAACTCGATTTTAATTGGCAATGGTGTTTTGTTTGGCAATCTTTATAGTATCAGTTTGCATCATGGTCCTTTGTGTGAGTCATCTTCTGTTAATTCTGTTGTTGGTTGCAAGCGTGCTAGAATGAACTTGAGTTCTTCCATGTTGTGGCACAAACACCTAGATCATATTTCTAGGCAAAGATTAAAGAGATTAGTTAGAGATGGTGTGCTTTCTAATCTTGATTTCTCAAACTTCGAGACTTGTGTTGTTTGCTTAAAGAGGAAGATGACATCTAAGACCAGAAATGAGAAAATTGATAGGTGTGGAAGCACTTTAGACTTGATCCACACAGATATATGTGGTCATTTGACACAACTGCTTTAGGGGGTTATAAATATTTCATCACTTTTATTGATGATTTCTCTAGATATGGTTATGTTGAACTAATCCATGAGAAATCTGACTCCCTAAATGTGTTTAAGGCCTTTAAGGTTAAGATGGAGTTGCAGTTGGGAAAACTCATTAAAGTTGTAAAGTCTGATAGAGGTGGTGAGTATTATGGAAGATATGATGAGACTAAACAAAATCTTGGACCATTCGCTAAGTTTCTGTTGGAATGCAGCATTGATGCTAGATATACAATGCCAGACACTTCTCAACAAAATGGGGTTGCAGAAATGAGGAATCGCACATTGTTGGATATAGTGAGGTTCATGTTGTCTAATTCCTCTTTACCAGAATTTTTGTGGGATGAAGCCTTAAGGATTGTGGCATATATTTTGAATCAAGTAGTGCCTAGTAAGTCTGTGCCTATGACACCTTATGAGCTATGGTCAGGGAAGAAACCAAGCCTTCATCATTTCCATGTTTGCTAAGGTTAGGCCATATAACCCACAGTCAAAGAAACTTGATCCTAAAACCATAAGTGGTTTCTTTGTTGGTTATTGCATTGGATCAAGGGGTTCCATATTTTATTATCCATCTCATATCACTAGGATCATTAAGTCAGACAAGGTTGTATACTTTGAGGATGAAGTTAATGTTGATCCAAATTTTGTGCCTCATGAGATACCTTTTGGAGAAGAGCATGTTGTGATTCCTTTTCCTACATCTCATGTTCCAAATGTGGATGTTCCTATTGTCCAACAACCAACCACAAATCAAGGAGACCATGGTGATCAAATGGAATCTAGCATTCTTGTTGATGATATTGTTGTTGATGGGATTCCTTTGAGAAGATCACAGAGGGTTCGTAGGCTGGCTATTTCAGGTGACTACATGATTTATTTGTAGGAGCATGAGTATGATGGTTATGATGCTTCTGATCCAGTCACTTATCAAAAAGCAATTCATTGTCCTCAATTCACTTCTTAGATAGAAGCCATGGATGATGAAATGAATTCTATGTATATGAATGGAGTTTGGGATTTGGTTGACTTGCCACATGGTTGTAAACCAGTTGGGTGCAAGTGGGTGTTTAATACCAAACATGATTCTAGCGGGCGAATAGAGAGATATAGAGCTAGACTTGTGGTTAAAGGTTATAGTCAAAGAGAAGGGATTGATTTTAAAGAAACCTTCTCACCTATGTCGACCAAGGACTCTTTTAGAGTGACTATGGCCATGATAGTTCATTTTGATTTGGAGCTACATCAGATGGATGTCAAGACAGCTTTCTTGAATGGTGATCTGGATGAGGATGTGTATATGGAGTAGCCTACAGGTTTTACAGAAGTTGGAAAGGAACACTTAGTTTGCAAGCTCAATAAGTCAATTTATGGTCTTAAACAGGCTTCGAGGCAGTGGTATCTGAAGTTTGATAGGATTATCACCCAAAATGGTTTTAAAGAGAATACAGTTGACAAATGCATATATTTGAGGGTCAGTGGGAGTAGTTACATATTTCTTGTTTTATATGTTGATGATATACTACTCGCATCAAATGATTCTGACTTGTTGAATGAGACAAAGCACATGTTGTCAACCCATTTTGACATGAAGGGTTTTGGTGAGGCTTCTTATGTTTTGGGCATAAAGATTCTTTGTGATAGGGCTAATGAGGTGCTTAAATTGTCTCAAAGAACCTATATTGAGAAGATATTGAAGAGGTTCAATATGCATAACTGTAGTTCTACTAGAGCGCCAATTGTGAAGGGTGATAAGTTTTCAAAGGCTTAGTGTCCTCAAATGGATGATAAGAGAGAGGAAATGACAACCATTCCTTATTCATCTATGGTTGGCAGCCTTATGTATGCTCAAGTATGTACACGCCCTGATATTGCTTTTGTTGTGGGCATATTGGGAAAGTACTTGAGCAATCCTGGGAGTCAACATTGGAAAGCTACTAAGAAGGTCCTTAGGTATTTGCAAGGAACTAAGGACTTAATGTTGACATATCGGCGCACCAACATACTTGATGTAGTTGGGTTTTGTGATGCTGATTTAGCTGGTTGCATAGATGATAAGAAATCCACTACGGGCTATATTTTTATGATGCCAGGAAGAGTTGTATCTTGGAAAAGTGTCAAGCAGACACTTACAGCATCCTTAACTATGGAGGTAGAGTATGTGGCATGTTATGAGGCTTGTTGTCATGCTACGTGGATGTGGAATTTTATTTCAACTTGAGGAGTTGTTGACTCCATTTCTAGGCCACTGAAATTATTTTGTGATAATTCTGCAACTGTTGCTTTCTCTAAGAACACTAGGAGTATTTCTAGCTCCAAACATATTGATGTAAAGTTCTATTTTGTTAACGAGAAAGTGGCAAAGTCTCTTATTAATATTGAGCACATGTCCACAAAAAGTATGTTGGTGGATCCACTAACAAAAGGCTTACCTATAGTTGTATTTCAGGAACAAATATCTCAAATGGGATTGTTGGAAGCCTAGGTTGTGTTAAGTTAGTGAGAGACACTTATGGTATTGTAATATTATACTATTGTTGGAAGGATTTCTATTATTGTATATTTCCCTATGAATCAAGCAATGAAGCATATATGATTACTTTTGTTTTTGTTTTGATGAGATTCTATGGGACATTGATTTATGATTATGTATATGTTGTGATGTTTGATTAAGTAGTCCAAGTGGGAGAATTGTTGGAATTTTTATGTGTAGACTTACATAATCAATTTGATAATACCATAAATCAATGTTAATTTAATTTTTTGCATTGTGGTCCATAATGGGATCGGACACATTATTGCTTGATTTTTATGGGCTCACCCCAATTCACTTGACTGGTCCATTAAGTCAAGTGGTCCAAACTGTGTATGTGTGATATATATAAGGGAAAAAGACAAAGTGGCTATCCTATTCTATTATGTTTTTCTCTTTGGGACTGAAGAAGAGAACGTACACGAACAATCTCTTCAGAGCGCACACAGTTTTTGCATGTAGGAAGGGAAGAGTCAATTGAACCTGGGGTTTCTCTCCTTCACGAATTGAGCTCATCCTTGAACACCAGAAGAACACATGAATGACTTTTTATGGGATCAATCAAGGTCAGCTTTTCTTAATTCCGAATTTTTATTGCATGCTTTAATGTTTTTCATGAAATCCTGTTTGTAGTATAAATTTTTCCAACAATTGGCTCTTGTAGGCTTTCACTATCATGGCATGATTGTCTAGAGCATTGTGAGAGAACCTTTCGAGATCGTCAATTTTTTTTCTTCAAACCTCATATCAAGTATGGAAGTGTTTTTAATTCAATAAAATTACATGCTTGGACGTGATTGGTAGAAAATGCTTAATTGACGTCGTAATTTTCCCAGTACGCAAGAGTTTTTGTAAACTCTAAACAAGATTTTTATAATGTCTAGTTTAATATAATGGTTGAACTGTGGTCCAACCAACTATTGAACTCATAGCTCTTAACATAACAACTTTTCTTATTAAGTGGCCAATTGGATTGGAAAACTTTGTATGGATGTTGCTTGTAAGGTTAGTGTTGGAACATACAGCCACCTTGCCCAAGCTGAAATGCTAAGAGTTCATTGAACAGTTGAAAAAAAAAATCATGTCTTTGGTAAAATTTAGAAAATAGTTTTAAAAATATAAAAAATCACTTTATTGTGTTTCTTGAAAAAACACTTAATTATTTATTTTTCTAAAAAAAAACACTTTTATTAAAAAAATACTTTGAATAAAAATACAATCAGACGGACACTACTAAGTACATTAAGTTGGGAAAGGTTAAATTTAAAGTGTTTTTCATCTTATTTATATTTTGTGAGGTTGGCATCAAAATTGGGAAAGACTTTTCATCTGCTATCCATTTTGTTGCATTGAATTGACCAGGTGGCAAGGGACCCAATTTTTTTAAGAATTTTTTCTTTCTTTCTTTTTGTGCTCAACCAAAAGTTGTATTATGCTATAAGATGTTCCTACATGAATCTAACGTGGAGTATAAATTTTACTTAATATTTGTATTTGAATAACCGTATTTGCAGTATCTATGGCTGCGGTTTTTTTAACAATATTTTGTTTCCACTTGATATTTTATTTAGAATGCGTTTGGGAATGATTTTAGAAAATATTTTTAACATTTCTAATACTTAAATGATAAAAAGATCTCAAGCATTAAAAAATTAAAAGCGTTTTCTAGAATCACTATCAAATAAGTTCTTAGTATGACGGATTGATTCCTTTCGTCCACACATGATTTAGCCAAATCATCTCAAACATTGTCACTTGTTTTTCTTTCTTTTTTTTAGAAAAAATTGACATTGCTATCCCTTGAATAATACTACATTTGGTTTTTCTTTTATTGAAATACTAAACAATAATTGATTCCCGAGAAATTTGAGAGAAAATATGAGAAAGAAAATAAAAAGAAAAAGTACAAGAAAAAAATTAAAGAAAAATAAAAAAATATATATTTAAAGTTAATAAATTATTTTTATATACTTTTTTAAAACTTATTCCACTTATTTTTCTCCATTATATAAAGATTAAATAATTTTAAAATACATAAATTTTCAACTCATTTTAATTATATTTAATTTTCTTTATAAATTTCTATAATAGAACCAAAAAAAAAATCATTTTCTCAATTTTTTTTTTCTTACTACTTTCTAGAAACCAAAAGGATTGATGATCTTCATGATGGTTTGATTTCATGAATACCTTGGACAATGTCATATGTGAGTTTGGTGTTCTATGTTTTTGGGCCATAGATTATTGGCAATGCATTGATGTCACTGGAGTATAGGTGATTAGCAACTTATTACCAGCTTCTAGAAATTACATATTGGAAGATTAGAAAAGTGTACTGTAAAACTGTGGCAGCCTTTCCGGCTTCAAGCAAGCCCGAAGCTATGCTGACAACATATAAGACAATAATAATGACTATTGCTAGCAGCTAGCATGTTTGCTAAATTAAAATTGTATTAGTTTCTCCATAGGACTTGTTAATGGTTCACCGTCTGTCCGGAGGGTTGATTTGGTGGTGCATACTGTCACTTTTCAGGTGGGTAGGGTGAATTGCTGCTAGTTGAGAAAATTCAAACGTCCATCTGGTTTTCTTTAGCATCTACGTGTCCATAAATTTTATAACTAAAAGTTTTAATCACATAATTTCACTACAAACCTCAACATTACAAAATATATGACAATGCATAAAATCGAGGTAATATAGAATCATATAGGTATTAAAATAAAACATATTATTGAACAGACTAATAAAGGACATGCATTATGTTATAACATATTGAAGGGACACAGCTAGCTAGTACCAACGTTGTATATTCCTATCGAAGATGCCTGGCCCATATGTGGAAATGAAAATATTAACAAGGAGGGGAAATTGCAATAATGCGAATAGGGTCACCGGAACACAGGCAAGTAAAATAATCGGGATCATAACCACTTTGGTTGAGCTTTCCTTTAGCAAAACAGCAAGGGCAGCACAGAAGGCTATCATCATGGCTGCAATAGAGATGAAAAGGGCGGAAAGGCCTATTATTAGCTTTGTGGGCAACCGTGTTAGGAATTTGTTTTCTGCATATACTGATGTCAGGATTCCCAGGAACATCAACACTGAAGTAGTAGCAGAAAAGAGTGAGATTGAATCTGATATTATAAAAACTATGAAGAAGGTATCGTCCAAGAATATGGGAGCGCCTTTGTCATTGTTACCCGCAGGAATAGTGAAGGCTGCAGCAAACATAATGGTAACAATGAGAGCAGCTACAAATGTACTAGATGTTGCTATCTCCTTCATCCATTTCTCCCCTTCTTTTACCAAGTCTGCATGCTGCTGAGAGAACACCTCACTGGCCTTTTTTCCATCTGAGTTTGTAAGGTCCTTGAATAGTGGTGGCACAATGCTTTCCACCTCCTATGGTAACATCATGAAAATTTTGAAAAGCATGCTACTAAGATGTAGGTGAATACTTGATTGGTTGTCTAAATTCCAGGAAAAAAAAAAAAAGGGTAGGGGGTTGGAGGTATAAAGACATGAGAAGCTTAGATATTCACCTTAGCTTATTGGGAAAATAATTGTAGGCTACCAACATTAATATTTGTAGAAACCAATTGATTAAATATCAATGAGAAAATTAAAAAGGCTAAATATTTCTTTCTTTTCTCTATTTTCTTTCTCTTACACCCAATGCACACTAATAATAGAAAGAGTTCTCGGAAATTCATAGGAAATAGGGACTAAGGCTTACATGGAACTCGCCATATTAAGGGGTAAGTTTTAGAGTGGTCCTAAAAGGGAATGTGGAGACCACAGATGGGATCTTAGTGTTTCAAATAGAATGTATGGATAGAGAAAATATGTATTATGCTATGAGAGGTGTAGGTGAAAAGAAGCTGACCTTAAACCATTGTAGTTCTCTTTGCATCTGCAGAGCGGCACCTGAAATACCATCAAGCTGTTCCGATGGTGCTAACATCGCAACCAAATGTAGCATGTTATTTCTAAACCTATCCAAAGGAGATATCACTTTCATCTTCTGTGCGTGAGTAAGCCCATGTAAAAGGTTGAAAATCTTTTCCTGACGGTTCAAAATAGCAATAAAAAATATGTTTCTTCCATTAATATCATGGCTCCACGCTAACTCAGGAATAGATTTAATCATCTCAGTGACAAACTCAACATTCCCTCGCTTGACAGCCTGGAAGACTGCTTGGTGCACTTGAAAACCAAGGACGTCAACTTTCATATTTTGTAGTTCAATACAAATGCTCCCAAGAATTTTGATGGCTTGAGCATGCCTCAACTTTTGATCATGTATGTTCTTGATTCCTTGGTCATTGATCCAAATAGACTTAATTAAGATTGAATAAGATTGAGTGGTCAGGAGCAAGGAACCCAAATAAACATTTAATTGAACAATTGTATCATACCAGGAAGTTTTTGTGGATATGAAACCAGCCCATGCATTAATTGACCTAGTCCTGCAATAAAAATTAGAAATATTAGGGGCTTGATATACATGATAAAAATTTCTTAATAATCCTTTATGCTAGTTTATTATAATTTAAGGGAAACCTTAGTAAAGCCACTTATGCTAAATCGTTGTCTCTATTCACAAGGTTTTTAGTGCCTTGTGTCACCACAAATTTGCTCTACACGAATGCACCTTGATATAGCACACTACCCCTTGTTTATCTATGCACAACATCCAAAAGAGTAGGCTTGGGTCAACAATTAACTTAAGCAATTTTTAAAATATGCTTATTCACTTTTATCCTGAAATCTCGCCAAGCAATGACTTTACAAAGATGGCTAATGTTACATAACATGATAATTCAGGGACCTTATCCACAAAAATTTATACCTTCAAGAATAAGACACTCTTTAAACATCTTTGTGAAGGGACTCTTGAAAATTCTTGAAGTAACCTTCAAAAACTATCCAGCTTAGTTTCATGATACTAAATTAGCATGTGGAACATAATTTATAGTTTCATGATACACCATTACAAAGGTGAGATCACAAATACAACTTTAAAATTATCAATTTGTAGTAGCGACATACCTTTTTTAGTATTATTCCTATCATCTCGTCCTTGTGCAATGTCGTCAACAACATTTATTTGAATCCAATCTGAGGCACAATCTACGTTTACAGATATGCCTTACATGAAAGATGTGCAAATCAGTACAATTTACCATGCATGTCCCGAAAATCAAACTAATGAACTAAGATCTTTCTTATGCCATGGTGATGCAGTCATTTAAAATGTTGAAAACTTGATATAAGAAGTTTCTAAATAATATATATATATATTTTATTTTGAGTGGTTGGTTTAGTGTTTATATTTAAGTACTTTATTTTATTATTAGAACTTTCTAGGAGTCTTTATTTTATTTTGTTAAGTGTTAGTATTTATAAATAAAATATTTTTTAATAATTCTATTCAATTATATTGAGAGAATAACAATAGTACTTGTATCCATCTATATCTTTTTCAAGAAAATAAAGTTGAAGATGTACTCACATGAGTAGATCCAACGCTGCCAAAACCAAAGCTGACTTCCACTCTTGAACAAAGAAGGCTTTTGACCCAATACATACAGGGGGGAAACGCCATCCTTATTGAAAGTAACAGCCAAACTTGGGTGCTTCTCGAGGATATGCAAAGCAATATCTGTTGAATTGGAGGGTATGAGAATTATGTAGGGTAAAGATAGATTTCTCATCTCGAAAATGGTTGGAATATTTCATTCTCTCCTACCTAAGAATTTGGTAGCAATACAATAAACAAGAAGCGTTGCACCATTTTTGCCTTCGCCTTTTTTTGGACCTTGCTCCTTTGGTGGAGTGTAATTGTAGAGAAGACGAGTCACTTCTTTTTTGCCTCGGTTACAAGCACGCACAACTGGGAGGATTCCTTCCTTATCTAAAATACTAGTCAATTCCGTGTTCTTTTTAATCATGCACTGCGCTATTTCTTTAAATCCATTCAATGCAGCCAAAGCAAGTGGCGTGCGCCCTTCATTATTCTCTTGTTTTAAGTCCTTTGGACTCAGTTTTTTCACCAACTCCTCTACAACCTTTACATGTCCAGCACGAACTGCGATATGAAGCGCGGTCTCGCCTTTTGGTGAAATTTTTGCGCTCACTGTACCCGGATTTTTGTTAAAGAAGGATTCGATATCGTTCCACCTACCACGGTTCAATGCCTTGATTAAGCCCTGATACTGAGAGAAGTCAACGTTCCCTGCAGGCAGTTTTCTTCTTGTTAATTGCTATCAATCTGTTCAGCATTGTAGAGCGAGAAATTAGTTGACAATCCGGCCAAGAATCTACCCTATTGTTTGTCTAGTACAACTGCTCAGGCCCATCTATGGCCTCAGTTGCATATTCTCAATGGATGAATGGTGGGGGAGCCTGGATACTGCGTGTTGGGCTCTGGGGCTACTGGAAATGAAGCCCAAATGGAAGGAGTTTCTAGGGCAAAGGGTTGGTGGGTAATTTAAATAGACGAAGTCCAAATTCTTCTGAAGATTTTACAAGGTTGAAGAAGTCACTTAGAATCACAAATCAAGAAATCAAATTCAAGGGAGAATGTTGCAAAATTAAGCTTGATTTAGAAACTTTTTAAATATTAAAAGAAGATTTAATCTTTATTTTAATTTCTATATTTAATTAGTCAAATTTTAAAATGTTTCTATATTTCATATATTATCATAATTTTCTTCTTAACGAGTATGTCTAAATAAAAGAAATGTAATATTTGAAAAATAAAAAGCAGTTAAGAAAATGTTTGTGACAATGACACCTAGCCTCATCCACCAAAGCACGAATCCCCACCCAATCTTACCCAAAGTTTTCTCCCTAAGTATCGCGTTTGTATACATATTGTCAAGGTTAATTATGTATAGAGAAATTTGTTGTAGTATGTGGCTCATATTGAGGGAAATGCATATATGGAGAAAAAGAGGCAAATACTAGAGTGGAAAGGAGTGGAATGAGGGGAGAGTAGGTACCGTTCAAGGGTATTTTTTGAATTTTATTACCTGAGCTTTAGTATAAGTACCCTTTTATATAACCCTAATTTCATACATAGTAAAAGTCTTTCTTCCTTATTCATGTGGACATGGACATAGGCGATCCGTCGAACCACGTATTTTTTTTTTTTCCCTAATTTCTCCACATTGCACAAGATCAACAAAATTATTATTTTTGAGTTGAGGAAGAGGGAAGGCAGATTACCAGTTGAGGCTGAGGCAGCAGGTGACCCTTCGACTATGCCACTGACTCTTGGGTCGAAACAGAAGGTTGGTTTGGCCCGTTTCTGCAAAAAGTCCCACACGTAACTTGCACAAGTTTCCCTCCTAATCTGAGAAAGCATCTCCCCACTGCATGAAATTTGAATAGCATGTAAAGCCATGGCATTCTTCTTTTCCCAAACCGAAAATGCTTCTGGATCTCGTGCTTCATCAGGAATGTTGTCTTTCGTCCGGCAAACTTCCCATAGATCTTGACCCACCAAATACCATTTTACACAAGTGCTCCAATTTTTATAGTTGCTTTCAGTAAGAACTTCACGAACTATTGTAGTTGGCACTACAGTTGGGATTATAGCTGGGGTCATACGGGGAAAACCATCACCGCTGTTATTCGGGACTATAGTTGAGGGACCAAATTGCATCATATTTGTGGCAACACCTTCAACTGCCGTACTTGCTCTGCAGCATAAGCTTAAAATTAATTTAAAGATTTTAGAGACAGGATGAGAAGAGAGAAACAATGTGAGACAAATTTTGCATTCGGGACTTCACTCTGCCTCTTGTTCTTCTAACAGTCAAAAGGGCGTGTGACAAATCAAAGAGTAAATGCAGAGGAGGTATTGAATGTTGTTTCTGGGTTAGCATTTCAAAACTGAAAGATGTTACCAAATCATCTAAAAATTACATATTTGTTGAGTTTTAACTATTTTATGACATCAAAGAAGATGTTTAAAGGGAAAGAGATTCCTTGAATCAATAAGCACAAGACGTCATAAAAGACTTAAAAATGACACGGTTTCAATTATTTTGAATTTGTTTGAAAAGTGTTTTAGAGTTTAGAAAATCAAATTTTGAGAACAATATTTTAACGTTTTATAAAATAAAAATATATTTAAAAATTTTAAATATTTCTAACTTATTTTTTATATTTTAAAAATAATTTTTATATATAGGGTTTTATCCGTGATCATACAAAAATTATGGAGAGTAGGACATACCAGACCTTCTCCTAGCTGAGTAACTTCAGCCCTCTGAATGGTGCGGACGGAGAGACCATGGAGCTAATTATGAGCACACAAGGACATATATGGAGAGAGGCTGCGGCTCTAGCAAGTCTGTGTGAATTTGACTGCAAAATATCTTCATTATGTGGGGTAGCGGTTCAAGATTTTTTTAAAATTATTTCAAATTATAAAATTAATTTAATAATCGAAAATAATGCCTAGATAAATGTGATTTTGAAAAGATTAAAAGTTTTCTTTACAAAATAAGATATTGTACAAAATTTAAAAATCATTTTTAGAAGACTTAAAAAAGTGACTTTTGGAATTACATTTCATAAATATATGTTCAAAACATCATTTTCATAAAAAAAAAATGTATACTTTTGGTTTCGAAAAATATTAAAAAAAGAAAAAATATATAAAAAATAATTTTCTCATATTGGTTCATTATAAGAAATATAAAAAAAATATATAATATAATTAAAATCAATTTAAAATTTATATATTTTAAAATTATTTAATTTTTGTAAAAGAGAGAAAAATAAGTTAAATAAGTTTTAAAAAATTATAATAAAAATTTATTGATTTTTAAATTTAGTTTTTATTTTTATTTATTTGTTTATTTATTTTTATATTTTATTTTCTACTTTTTTCTTTCAAAATTTCCGAGAAAAGTACAGTGATGGAAAGAAAGATAAATAATATAAAGTGATTAAAAATTAATGAGAGGAGGAAAAATATCATAAAAAGAATAGTAAATTGGAAGGGACTTTTTCCCTTTGAGAATTCAGGGATAAAATGTGGCAATTCCACAGTCGGACATGATCTTATACAAGTTAAAAAGATTAATATCTTGAGCTGACTCATCAACCTTATCACACTTTCGATAGCCGGTATGTTTTTCTAATATTATAATAAAAAGCTTAAAATGGTGTCATGATATTCAACGTACAGGTATTTATAATAATAATAATAAAAATCTTCTACTTTACAAGCAGTTCAACTAGCTCAATCATTGGGCCCTCAGGATGGTGAACAGAGGGAACATGGAGCACATGAGGACAAATGTTAATTAAAGCAGTTGATCAGCTGTCATTTTCCTGTAAGAAACATAATTATTGATGGAGAAGGGTAAAGGGAAACTGTGTGTCGGAATCCAACTTTATGAAATGTGAAAATCAGCTTTTTAATGTCAAAAATTATATTTTTTTATATATTATAAGTCGATTGTATTTTTTATATCAAGATCACCATTTTTTCTTTTTTTCTTTTTTTTTTTTTTCCTTCCTGTGCCCACCCCCACCATCCGCCTATCCCTCCCTCCCCACCTCCCCAATGAAATCAACCGACGTGAATATTTTTCTAACTATATTCAAATACCAATGATTAAGGGGGTAAGTAAAACGGAAGTTAAAAAGAATAAAAAAAAAAAGAAGGATGTAAATCAATCAAGATTGATTATACGATCCAATAATTTGATTTGAGAATTTTTAAAATTGATTTTATCGATTATATTTGTAGTTTTCTTATCTCCTTAAGTGTTAAAAGTCTAAATGAACTAACTTCTAACCAATCATTCAAACTAAATCAAATCAACTTCGATTAAGCTTGGTTTAATTTAGTTGGATTTTGCAATCCCCGAAAGGTTAGTAAATGGGGAATATGATAGCCTCTTTTTGTCCTTTTATAAGCTAGAAAAATACAGTGATTAAAAGAAAGATAAATAGAAAAAAATGGTTAAAAATTAATGAGACAGGAGGAGGAAAAATATCAGAAGAAGAATAGTTAATTGGGAGGGGCTTTGGACCATGCATAGTTCCACACTTGAAGGACATGATCTTATATAAGTTAAAAAGATCAATATCATAAGCTGACTCATCGACCTTATCCTTTCCCTCTATCACACTTTCAATGGCCTATACATTCTGTTGATATTATAACAAAAAGCTTAAAATGGTGTTAAAATGGTGTCATGGTTTCAACGTCAAGATGTTTATGAGTTGATCACATCATGAACAGAGGTAAATAAATATATATATATATATATATATATATATATATATATATATAAATATGTATTGTTTTAATGAAATTTTCAATATTTTCTTTACATTTATGTTCTTCTCAAGCCATTATGGCCTATGAGGAGACTTCTTCCACCGTGATTCATGGTTGAATTTCTCTTTGTGTAGAGAAAATATTGCATCTTAAAAGAGGATATTAATAACATTGAATTATTAGGTTGTATTATCTTTCGATTATAAGATTTAGATTTCTCAAACTTTTTCAAAGAATAAAAGTTTTGTACGAATATAATATGATAAGGCATATTTGAAGTTATTGGGTTCATTGAATATTTACCTTGAGGTTTAAATCAAACGTGACTGATTTGATTATTTATTTATGAAAAAAAAATCTCTCCAAGTCTTCTAGGATAAGGATATGTATCCTTATTAGGCTCATTGAATACATATCTAGAGGGTTTGATTCAATGGTAATTGATTCAGTTAGATATTGGTATGAGTTAGGGTTTTCACTTTTTGAAAATCAAATGTGAAAGAACGTGAATATTTTTAGAAAATTAAGATCTTATTTCAGCTAAGATCTAAATTTAGAAGCATAATGATTTAGGACACTTAGTTTGCTTTTATTTATTGTGTAGATCATTCCATTAGTTTCCAAGTTTTTTTTTTTTTTTTTAAGTTAGCTAACTTCTTTTAAGTTTCAACAATAATTCATTTGTTTAAGATGGAAAATTGAATTATCAAAGGCCCAACTCCCAATGAGATTATATCTATAATTGATTTTTCCTCATCATACTTTTTATTTGGGAAACAAAAACCTACAACCTTAATTTACCAAAATCATGTTTTGATTTAAAAAATATAAATAATGAAAAATTAGTAAAGATTAATGGGAGGGGAGGGAAAAAATAGCATAAAAGAATAGTAAGGGAGTGCTTTTAGCTATAATCCCTCCTAAAATTAAGGAACAAATGTTTTTAATGATTTAAAAGGCAACATCCAATCACAAAAAAGTTGGGTATTTTGTCTTTAGTGGAAAAGTGAAATAGCAATGAAGATGCCACTAGGATGCATTATTGGGAAAATGACTAGGAATTTTGTATTTTTATCTAAATCAACTTTCAATTGGTCTAATAAGATAAGGTGGAAATACACTATAAAGAAAAAGATGTATGATGACTTTTAAACCGAGTCACCATAAACATACAGTATTACTACAACATAGCATCATCTAATCAATAGAGAGTACTAATTGTTGATATATTTGAAAGTAACAACAAAGTAGATAAATTGTGATGCATTTGAAAGTGATACCATAAGAATATTAGTGGCAAAGTATTTAGAAGTGACACCATATATTTCTAGAGATATATTTTACTATTAAGTTGTACAAGATATATATATGATGTCACTTTAAATGCATCATTTTTTAGTTATGGTATCATATCATTGTAAATAATCATAAAAGATATGGTCGCTATTGGCTTATTAACCTATATATTTTTGTAATGCTTATGGATTAATATGTAAGATTAACTTGTGTATATTTTATCCATAAATATAATAATCATATTATATTTAAGTTATATTTTTTTTAATACTTATAGATTAACCTGTAATACATTGTATTGTCTAATAATATTTATACACCAAATGTTCATAAAAAAATAGTGCATCCAACACATTAAACTCACCAAAACTAAAAGAAAAGAGTGAATTCATATTTAAACATGATTTATAAATGTTAAACATCTCAAGATTCATGTATACTTGCATTTCTTATGCATAAAACTGACTAACTATAAAGTGATACAAAAGTCGTATCCGAAAACCCAAAATTTTCACTTTCAATTAAAGTAGCATTTATGTCTTACAATGTATAACATAAAAGTCACATCTAAAAGCCCAAAATCTTATTTCTTCATTCTACTTTCTTTTTATTCTACATACCATCCTCCTAAGAGCGTATACCTATATTTTATAGTTTAATGAGTTTTAAAGTTTTTACTGAAAATAAAGATTAATTAATGTTATCATAAAGGAACAAATCTAAGTCCTGTTTTTTCCTATTTTGATATAGAAACATTGTGCAAAGAATAAGAAATGCCTATGAAAAATTCATGTAGTGGCTAAGGGACTTGTCATGGATGATCGTGATGCATCAACATGATTGATGATTGATGATTGATGATTAGTTGTAACACAATAGTCGTCCTCCTCTAATTTTGTCGAATTTACTTGAGAATTTTCTTTATTATTATTGTCAAAATGAAATCAAATAAGAAAATAACATTAATATTTACAATAATTGGAAGCATGAAACTATGTAGAATTCATTAAATGAATAAAACCTTTTGATGTAATAATTTTAGAATAAATAATTATCTCTTTAATGAACCTCATAACAAAGTAGTCTCATTTAAACCCCTCTTCTTGTTCGGGACACTAATTGATCAATTATAAAATAAATAACATTAGTACTCTTATATATAAATGATGTAGATCCATAACTTGAATATGTAAAGCAAAATTTTGAATGTCACCTGCACTAATTGTCAAGATGATTCCCTGTTAGATGTTTTCTTTCCAAAGATTCTAAGAGCCCTATGTAAAGAAGTTCAATGAGTATTTTTAAAAAATAGGTAAATGTTATATGTTTTTTAATATATACAAATAATAAAAAATTGTATTTGAGATGAATGTAATATATATATATTTTTTTAATATTACTATGAAAAATAATAGGAAGAGCTTACATGCTTACAATATCCTTCAAGTCATTGAAGTCATTACATGGTTTGTGATTATTAAGATAATAAACTATTATTTTCCTTGGTTCAATCACTATCAAGACTCAATCAAAGCTAAAACATTAAAAACAAAAGTATCATCTAGTTAGAAACATAAATCAAACATAAAACATCAAATTAAAGTGCAATATTCATGACTTAATTGGGGTTGTAGGGCATAAGAAAATATTCGACATCATGACACCCTAGGAAGTGCTTTTGATAATTGTGCTATGTTATTTGTTTCAGGAGTAGTGAATCTTGCTCGTGATATTGTAAAAGGATTAAAAAAATACAAATTGTGATTCTTTGTTGGCAACATGTAGTTGATCATACATCTACTTATTATCAAAACACTAAAAGAAAGTTGTCATTAGTTTCATCCCTTACAACATGGACAACTCATATTAAAAAAATAAAATAAAGGCAAATGAAAATGAAAGGTGCACACCATAAATAGAAGGAGATATAGCTTGATGACATCTCTAAAGATGAAGTAGTGTATTCACAATCCTCTATAGATATATACGTTCGAAATTCAACGACAAATAGTGAAGTGGGGAGTTGTATTAGGTATGTTTTCTCATTACTAAGACAACTATTCACAAAATTTTTGAAAATTTTTAATGGTTGAATAATTTTGAGGCTTAGATTGTTGAATATCTGGTGTCTTGACCATCTTTTTCTTTCCTTTATCCAATACCTATGAAAGGGAAGGAATTTCAGTAAGATATACTCCTAAACAATAAAATACCAAGTTACAATCAAATTTACTATAAGAATAAAATGACATACACGAGGATGTTCATTTTCAAGTATGACAAGGTTTGTTGGCCAATTAAGTTCAAAGCCAATTGAATCTCCAACATTGATAATATCATATGGATTTGGAAGTGGGAGTGCATCATCTGGCTTGTGTGCAACATTTATTACAACCAACCTATTTGATTCTTTTTCTTTTATTAGAGTACCTTTTGCATTAGCGATACTAGTAAGGAAATCTTAACGATTTACAATACTTAAATAGTCCATCCATGTAGAGAATCAAACACTAGTTGGGCTCCCATAATGGTTATTACTCATCCCCTGGATGAGAGCAAGACTAATATATTACATTCATGTGATCAAGTGTGCTAATATATATATATATATATATATATCACTACAAGAAAAAGGGTCATTGTTGACATATATTATCTTTACTCAAAGTAGTATATGTCAATATTTTTTATTTAAATGGACAACTATGACATATAAAACTTAGTTAAAAGGAATAATGATATATATGAATTCTAGTGATTATTCCATGACTTATGATGATGCAACCTTGACAGAGAATTTATAGGTCAATATAAAATTAATATATTTGTATGTCAAGGTAGCTAAATAAAGGCAATAATGACATATATGGAATTTGCTAAAAAAATTTTTAATTTATAGTAATACAATCTTGATAGAAAAATTATAAGTCAATATATATGGTTAAAATATTCTTATGTCAAGGTTGGTAAAAGCTATCTTGACAAATAATTTATAAGTCAATGTAATTTCATTTATAAATCTATCAAGGTTATATTAGTAAATATTGAAAATCTCACTTCTCATTTTTTTTTCTTTCAATTCTTTTGTTTTTCTTTTAATTCTATCTAGACCCATTCCCATCTAGAAGCAACTTGAAAGAAAATCCTAATAGGCCACCATTAAAAATTTTGTGAAAAGTACAAATAGTTTTTATGAAAATTTATTGGATTAGATATTTATTCTCCATGCAAATATATATCCTTTATAGGGTTTAAATTTTTGTTTTTGTTTTGTTTTTTTTGTTTTTTTTTTTTTTTGCATTTTTGAAGACATTTATTAAATGATGTAACATGACTTCCTGTTCAAATTTGGAATTTGTGGAAATCTGATATAAATATATTTTATGACATTTATTAAATGGTGTAACATGACTTCCTATTCAATTATCCAATTATCCCATAAGGCATTTGTATAATGATCAGAAATAAGATAATTCTACATTGAACATGGTAACTACAAACTACAGTGGATACAACACAAACGAAGGATAAGATATCCTTTTACAAAGCTGGAATTTGTTTTTTTCAGGTTACTTCCTTTTCATTGTTTTCTGTAACTAATAACTCTGTAAAATTTGTTTTATGCAGTACATTCCTGGAACAAAGATGGTGTTCCCTGGACTAAAGAAGCCTCAGGAACGGGCTGACTTGATTGCATATTTGAAGCAAGCCATTGCTTAATTTGAAACTAAACGTTTGAAGAGAGTTCATTTTGTAGTTGCTAGATGTACCGAAACCAGATGGCAATACCATTCTTTTCCAAATAAAATAGACTTATGTTGGTAGGTCTAGCATAATGAGAGTTTGTAGTTATTGCTACTTTTGCTAAGAGATTGCCTTGGAAAACATTCAATTGGATTTAGTTACCTATTTGTGACTATCTGATGAATATTTGGTGAAACATCAATTTACTACTATGAATGCCTAGGCTAGTCTTTATATGATTAGCAATACCAGAAGACTGGTTTATGGTTAAGTTCCTTTTTCTTTGTTTCTTTCTTTGGTTCATTTTTTTTAACCCAAGCTGATGACATAAGAGGTTGCGGTTGATGCTGTTGGCATGAGGAGAGAGCATCATTGTCTTTTAGCTATGTTGGAAACAGTATGAAATAACATTTGCAAGGAGGTAGTCATCTCATATGAAAACCAATTAAGTGTCTAGACATTCATATTCTATTCATTGTAGGGTTTAACCATTTAGAGGTACACCTTTGTGTTTGATCTATTCCATGCAACATGCTTATCTCCATCTTGAGTATTACTCATACTGAAGTTTATACCAGTGTTCAACCATCACCGATCTTATCAAGGGGGTTGTTTAGCAAGTGTCTTATCAAAGGGTTTCAATTTTGAACTCTCAGTGATTAAGTGTATTTAGTTCAAATATCGAATGAGGCAAGTGAAATTTAAAGAAAAGACACTTTAAATAATGTGTTTTTGAGCAAACCCATATCAATTTATGATGATAATTGAAATGAAATGAAATGAAAGTTGGTTTAATATTTGTGGGTTTCACTTGATTTTAAAGTAGTTATCAACACATGTAAGGGGGATTAATAAATTTATTTTATTTTGTTTATATAAATATTAATATTAATAATTGTTTATCAAATTTAAATAATATTAAAAATATCAAATCCTTAATAATTATACCTAGTCAATGAAATATAAATATGTCAAATTAAATTCTAAACTCTTACACTTTTTTTTTTTTTTTTAAAGATGAAGTTGTAATCCCTTCAAAACAAAATTTTAGAATGAGAATAATTTTTAAAAATATATAATAATAATTTTATTTAATTATTGGTTTTTGCATTCCTTAGAGTAGGAACATTACTCCCACACATTAAGTAAACACATCCTTGGATGTCATTTTGTATGAGAAAGGGCATTTGAGATTGTAAAATCATCCAATTAAACCCTAGACATGCATTTATTTTATTCATCATCCTTTCATCTCACATAGTTTTTTTTTGTTTTGTAGTTACCATGTTCAATATATTACATACATAGAAACTAACGTACCAAATCCCAATGATTTTGTTTGCCTATTGACATTGATCTTGCAAATAAATGCATGGAAATCTTTAGACAGTCTCTACACTATGATGCATTCTAATAAAATAAAAATTTAGTAAATAACTTTATAGAATTATGCATACAAGCATTTGAGTAAATATATTTATATCATGTTCAAGGGTTGCTTGTGTTTTTAGGCTCAGGAGTGACATCAGGACCACTGTTTTTGCAGGGTATCTTTTGGTGGGGGGAGAGAGATGGATTATGGATGAGTAGGATGAAGCAGGAGGTGGTGGAAAGGGAAAACCAAATTTGGAAAGTAGCGTTCACGTCCCCTGGACAAGTGACATCATGCCACATGCCACAAAAAATACAAGCATAAAATAGTGAAAGCCAGATGATTTTCCTCATGTGCGATGGCATCATTGTACAGGTTCCTGATTTGGATGGGAAATGTGGTGGAAATGGAATTTTACCATCAAAAAAACAATTTCCTTTCAAAAAACAATTCCCCTTGTCAGACTAAAGTCTTTGCTCATGTTTCTTCTTTCTACTCTTATACATTTTCATTGGGAATCAATCAGCTTCCTCGTGCATCTATGCAAACTACACCAAACCCCCCCCTTTTTTTTTTCGAAGTATCTTTTTTTGTGTCAATATTCATACTGTCCCATGCAATGATTCTCCTTCCACCCATCCAACCCTTAGCCCATTCCTGTTTATAATCAATTTGACTTTCAAAATCACATAATCCAATGTTTCAAAATGTAGGAATGAAAAATTAGTTCCTTATTCTAAATATAATAATTTTTTCTGATAAACTAAAAATAAAAAGAATATTAAAAAAGAAATTTAAATTTTAAATTAAAAATCAATTTTCCCTCTTAAATTGCTTCTAACCAAACCCAAAAATCATATTTTGGTTTGTAGAAGTAAAGTATAAGGTTAAAATGAAGGAGTCAAGAATTAGTACTTACAAGTCACTACAACCATAAAATCTGAAAATTACTTATCATAATTCCTTTTATGACAACAAACGAAATAAAAAGTAAAAACAATCATATAATTTATCTCTTTTTGGGTGGGAGCTGGTGGAGGGCATGATGAGGGTGTTAGAGTTGTGAATCTAACTACTTGGATTTTATCTGATAGGCCACAGAACATAGGTAGGGTTGTGAAAAGTAATAGATTATTTATTTATTTATTTATTTAATGGGGCCTTTGAATCGAAGAGCAGAGAACATGGCCCATTTGTTGAAGGTAAGGATTATTCTATTCTCTATTGGGTGATCTGCCTCTCCTCCCCACCTTCATGCCTCCACTCTCCACCTTCTGCCTCTCCTCCCCATCTTCCTTTATTTTTTTCACTCCCACAACCTTTCACATGGACTGATGGGTAATTTTCAGTACTCCTACTTTCAGAGTAAGAAGAGAAACTTCAAGTTCTTTTCATCTATACTAAAATAACTGAGATAAAAAATTATGCACTGCAATTGATAAATAGAGAAAATATTTGTAATTGAAATGATGACTACATTAAAATCCAATAAGATCATATATGAATCCATGGCAAACACTCTGTTATGCCAAATGGAAGAAAATATAAGAAAGAACAATATTCCAATCAGGAATGAACCAAAAATGTCAAATATAACAGCATAATGAGACCAAGAAATCACTTATAAGAAAAACAACCTTAAATATAAAGGGCCCAAGATAAGAAAATAAAAAAAGTCATCCATGAAAGGGAAAACCTGTCGGGATTAAAGAACTGCAACAGCAAAATCTTGGCAAGCCTCAAGAGACCTCATCCATGAAGTCCTTTTAGCATCTGAACGAGTTGTGGGTTGAATAAGGCTGAAGCTTGCTGCAATTCAGCTGCGCACTCGTCGTTTCTACTCCTCATGGCACGTTCTGCTGGTACACATCCCATTCGTCTAGTGCCCGTCGGATTCTCTTGTTGTTGCATGTCGGATTCCTCGCGGTGAGTTTCGATGGAGTTGACAATTGAGTTCTACATGATGACCAAAAAACGTTTGGGTCGAGCCATCCTCGCCACCTCTTCACGGATGATTTGTTGCATATTGAAACTGCTATGGTGTTCAGTTTGAAGGAAAGAAGAAGACGACATCATAGTGAGGCTGGGTGCTGCTAATCAAAATGTGCATGTGCGGAGGGATAAGGAGGGAGAATTAGTGGATGGGAAGCATGGGTGGCTATTCATTATGATAGATGGTTTTGGGCAGCCCAAAGCATGGGCTGTGTCAGAAGAAAGACATTTGATGTCTGATGAAGGTGGTAGAGATAGGTTTTTTTGATTGCCTAAAGAATAGGGTGTTGCAGGGTATGGCATGGTCTGAAGTACTTGTCTTGAGCAACTAAAAATAAGCTTTAAAGAGAGAGTGGTATGGGGTTAAGATACGTTTTAAGCCATCTGAAATATGAGCAGTAGCAAGTAGCAACAAAAGTACAAAACACAATTGATGGGTGAGAGAAATGGGAAGCTAAGCTAACGACCTATGGAGAATATTGATGGACGGTTGATGCATGGGTTAGTTTAAGGTGTGTTTGGTATGTTTTAAATGATATGAAAGCTAAGTATAAATATTTCATAAAATCATCATACAAGTTGCATATTTGTTTTTGATTTACAAAATTAAATTATTTTATGTTTTGATGTGTGATTTTTAATATCATATACACTTTACTTATGATTCATGATATCTAAAAATAATAATTATTTTGGCATATTTATTAAAAAAAAAAAACACATTTTGTTTTATATTTTAAGACATGAATTAGATAACCATAATAAACTCAAATTATAATTTTGTTTTTGGTTCATAAAGTATTAAAAAAAGAATTGCTTTGATATATATTAATAAACTCAAATCTTTATTTTGATTTAGGATTCTTGTGATGTTAAAAAATAAAATTATTTTATCATAAAATAAAGCTTTGAATATATATTTAATAATCTTAACATATTATTTCTCAATTTAATCATTCAATATATTGATTAATACCTCAATTTCTATAATTTATAAGATAAAGTTGACAAAAAAAAAAACTTGAATCTTATTAAATCATTCTTTAAAAAAAGAAAAAAAATACCTCATTCCAATTCATTATCAAAACCTTATTGTATTTTATATTTTTAAAGAATATGATATCAATTATTATATTATTTTAAAACAAGAATTTATTTGTAAGAATTAAGATTTTAGAATTCTAAACAAACCTAAATATGCTATAACTCAATCAAAAAAAAAAAAGTCCTAAATTAATAATTAAGGATCACTACACACGAAATAGGGATCCACTTAGTCTCTCCAAAATATCTAATTGAAAATCCAAAACTAGTCATCGATATAGTCTTAGTGGACCATCAATTAATAAGAGCTAAAAACAACTCAAAAAATAACCACAATTGCACATTAAAGCATCAAAGGATGTAGGAGGACAATCCTATATGGAATGTGTCAAAAGAACAAAATAGAGGGTTTATAATATTCTAAGAAAAAAAACACGTTACTGTATATACATAATCTTCTTTCTTAGTTTAGACTTTAATACGGTAGTATAAAACTAAAGTTGTTTTTTTGTCAGCCACTTTATTAAGCCAGGTTTAAGTCTTTTCATACTTCAACTCTATCACAGTTCATTTATGCTATATCTTTATATTTTAATACTTAGGGTTTATTTGCTTTCACTAGTATTTTTCAATTTTATAATTTCAAAGAGATGCCCAAATAATATTACTTTAAGCGCTTTTTTAATTTTTAAAATTTTTGTTGGTTTTAGGATAGAAATGGTCTATTTGATAACTATTTTTGAGAATAGTTTTTTTTGTTCTCTAGAACAAAAAACAAAAAAAAAAAATACATTTGACAATAAAAAATATGATATTTTTAGATAACATCTTTTAGTTATTTTCTATTATCTTCACTTGTTTTTTATGGTTATTTTAAAAAATAATTATACAAACATATAGAATTATTAAAAATAAAATATTAAACATAAAAATTATTTTTAAAAAATATTAAAAACAGATTAAAAACATTTTAGGTTTTAAAATAAATATTTTTTTTTCACATAAAACATTAGATAACAATTTTTAAAAAGTTTTTGAAAACTGTTACTAAATATACCTAAAACGTTTGAATTTTCAAAAATAGTAAACATGCATGTTGCGTGTGTAGTAGTTTAAAATTTGCTCTTGTATGGCAAAAGGAAACTTCTATGGTGCTGAGGGAGGTACCATACCTCAGATTTTTTATAGCCGTTGGATGCAAGAGTTTAAATCTCAGCCATTGAAAAGAAAAAGAAAAAAAGGAAAAAAGGAAAACTGGCTACCTGTTGTCTCCCCCTCTCAGGCCATTTTCCCGTTTGTTCCCTCTCTTCCCTCATTTTCTACCTGTTCTCTCCCCCTCTCAGCCCCTTTTTTCCCGTTTTTCCCTCTCTTCTCCTCCATAGCCGAGCGTCTTCTCCTCCGTCTTCTCCTCCAGTTGTGTCTCGTGCTCTCATCTCCAGACTTCTCCATACTCATCTCCACGCTTCTCCATAGGTTGGTTGGTTGTGTCTCGTGCTCTCATCTCCACACTCCTCCATACTCTGATCTCCACTCATCCTCGACAGTCGGGTCTAGTTTCCTTTTTTTTCCTCTCTTCATTCAAGGAGTGTCTAGTGCCAAATTTATCACCAGCCCGTCTCCACAATCACAACCCTCTCTCAATCTTCACTCACAATCTCATCATCTTCCAAAACCCACCTCAAACAACTCCGGAATAAACTCAAAACCAACCTAAAAACCAGAGTCTACTCTAGAAAAAAAAAAAAGAAATCCTATCTTCGGAAGAAACGTAAGAGGCAAATGCGAGACAATGAAGAAATGGGGGAAAGAAAGCACTGAAGAAGGAGATATAGACCCCTCTCACGATTAATCTTCAGTCGAGTTTCTGTTTTCTCCATTTTTTACCGAGTTTCCCGATATTTTCCTCTCTTCTCCATACTCGACTCTTCTCAGGTATCTCCATGGACTGTTATTTTCAGGTGCTTTAAGTTGTCTTTGTGTATTGTTGGATGTTTTTGTGTTATTGGGTGTTTTCGGGTAAGATATTGTAGCTGTTTCGGGAGACATCTTTTTGAGTTCTGGCTTTTTTAGTATCCCCTTTGATTATGTCCATATTTAGTTTTCATATTTGGGGTTTTTTCGGGTTTTGAAGTAAAGAGTATAATATTCCCGCTCCTTCCCTCCTATCCATAACCCTTGTATTTTGTTCATATTTTATATTTTGTTTAAGGGGTGTTTTCGGCTTTTAAATTTCGTGGTTTGAAGACCCGAATTGAAGACATAGCTGGAAGAAGAAGAAGAAGAAAAAATGTGAGTATTGATAATGTGTTTTACAATATTGTAGCCATTATATTTCATGCTTTCTGTGAGATTTATGGATTGATGACATTATTGAAAATAATGTGGTTAGATCCATAATTGGAGATTGAAAAAGATTGATATGCTAATTTTGTGACCATTTAAAATGTACATAGATTTAGGGAGGATTTTGTAGTGGTGGTGAAAGTATGTTTGATTTATTATATTTGAAATCATATTATAAAAATTGACTTAAATGCTTTGATTTAATTTTTAGGAGCGAACGCGATGGTCTTGAAGTTGTTAGAAATCCAAAGAGGCCTATCGGCGCTTGGATACATTACTAGTAAGGGAAAATAGAAATATGTAAAATAATATGTTTTTTAATGTATTTTTTGTGGTTGTTATTGTTAAATTTGTTTGAAATTGTTTTGTAGTAACGATCAATTAGCCATGATGAAAGAGAAGGATAAAGGAGTGAAGATAAATGATGATGTAAGGAGTAATTTTGCTAGTCTAATATAATTACATTTTAAAATTAGAATTTAAATTATGTGACCAATTAATGTAGTTGAGGAAAAAATTGGGCAAGAAGTGGAATGCACTTTCAAAAGTAGAAAAAGAAAATTTCATGGCAAAGTCCAAAGAAAGTTCAAAACAATATTCACTTCAAAAGGGTGTGGTTCCAAAGGTAATTTTTTTTTTTGTAATGAATATTTAATTTCTTTACTTATGTATTTGTTGGAAATTATATTAATGTAAACATGTTTGATGTTTGTGTATCTTTTCAGTTATATCTTCAAACTCGATGCTCCCCCGAGCGAGTTATTAGAGTGATTGAAAATTTAGAACCAAAGCAAAAAGCAGCCATAGAAGAAATAGGATTTGGTAGCCTCTTGCAACTTCGATGTAGGAAAATTGATCATGGGTTATGTCTTTGGTTGATAAATAGTTTTAATCCGAACACTTATATGTTACAGTTGTATAATACTTGTATCAAATTATCCCCCATTGATGTTGAATTTATTATGGGATTGAGGGCAAGAGGGTTCAAGATTGGCATGAACAAAGATGTTGGTCATAAGAATGATTTATGTAAAAAATATTGTGATAAAAAACGGCGATTGCCATTAGTGATGTTAGAAAATCAAATTAGGGAGGATAAAGAGAGTGGAAACGATTTTAAAGTTCGTTTTGTATTATTTGTGTTGGGTGCATTATTGTGCCCAACAATGAAGCTTTTTGTGAATCGCTCTTTCTTACATCTTGTGGAAGACATCGATTCAATAAAGAAAATGAATTGGGCAGAATTTGTGTTGTCCTATCTTGTGCACGGGATTGAAGAGTTTAAGAAGAAACAACAAAGTGGGGTTTGCGGTTGCTTATTGTTTTTAATGGTAATTAATTTACATCATAGTGAAATACGATTTTGTTTTAATATAATTTATGAACTAACTATATATCTATGTCAAATATACTCGTAGTTATTCTACCACGAGCATATATCGTTTGAAGAGAAATTCCTACCGCTATATACTCGACCTTCTCCTCGGATTACTGCTTGGGGAGATGATGAAGTATTGGATAGGAAACAAAGATTGAAAAAACTTGGTGGATATGCAAATGAGAATGTAAGTTATAGTTTTGAAAGTCGTTTACTATTGATTTAAGTTTGTAGTGATTTAAAATCTGATATGTATTATATTTTGATGAATATATTGTAGCTCAAAATATGGGTGATAGAAAATGAGATAAGGGATTGCGTTGATGGAAATGCAACGACAATGGCGAGTGAGAATGAGGAGGATGAGAAATTTGTATCCAATCTAAACAAAGATGTTATTAAACGAGTAAGTGTTTTACAATATTCATTGTGACTATCTATATTAGCATTGAACCTTTGTATTATGATGTTATTAATCACGTTCGTATATATCATTAGGTTGATGGTGGGAACTTAATGGAGATGGATAAAACCTTTCAACAATTAAAGACACATCTACTTGATATGGCTTATGGTGCAAGTAGTAGTAGTTGTGATCAAATTTTGGCTAAATTTGAGGAGAATTATACTACAGTGAAAGGTCTCTTCCTTAGGTCAAGCGGAAAACCTTTGAGAATGCACGAGGAAGGAACGAAGAATGACATGCTCTCATGCGAGAGAAGTTTGGAAGATATGAACAATATGAATGTGAATGAACATTATCTTCACACTTTTTCAAATGAGAAGTTATGCACCGAGGACTTGAATGAAAAGAATGAAGATGCATGTGCTACATCAATTGAAGTGCATATCATTCCAGACGAAAATCAAAATATTTTACCACTTCCAATCAAAAGGAGTAGAAGAGATTATGGAAAGGTATGTATCATATAAAAGAAAAAATTATTTTCTTTACAACTACTTAACCATTACATAGTAAATAGATGTATATTACTGACATTTTCCATATTAGGAACCATTACGAGCACTATGTGGTTATCCTAATCATGTCATGAAAAAACGTTCATCAAGGGAGAGGAAACCAAGTAAATTCAAGGTCTCCCTGTTTGTACAGAAATCAAGGAAGATGGTAAAACGTGAAGCATCAGAGGTATAATACAAATAGTTTAATATCATTGTTCTTATTTTTTGATACTTAACATATATAGTTAATAATTATGTCTTGTTTTTGAATTAGTCAATCCCCATGTCCATTCGTGAAGACGTGGTGGATACTCAATCATTCAATGTACTTCAATCTGTTGTCGCTGATTATGTTTTCAATAAAGCGTTGTCAAAAAGGTTTGTCGCGTCTAGAACATTCATAGATGTGTTGTTACAATTTTAGCCTTCATATGCTTCCAATTTACTGAAGTTTGTTTGAACATATTATTATTTTAGTGAGCTACTTGTTGACTTTGGTCATGAACATGGAGTTCGTGGAGATTTTGCATGCTTACGTCCTAGACAAAATTTGATGGATGTTGTAAGTACCTACTTCATTTATATCAAATGCATCCTATATTAGTTAAATAAATTTATTGAAGTTATTGTTCAACAACAGGTAATAAATTTAGAAGCCCCAAAGCTAAATTATTTTGAAAGACAATTCATAGGCATACGAAGTATAAGATGCTATCTTCCCACGACATTTTCAGTAAGCTCATATTTCTCTTGTTGTTTACTTACATATTAAGTACAATATAGTAATGTTCGTATTATATTTTCTTATTAGCAAATGATTTTGTGCGGGAGTCCTCATCCTTTTTTCGATAGAAAAACATCCATCGTGAGTAAGTACATTAGTGAATTGGATGATTGCGAGAAGGTTAGTAATTATTTCTAATGTTTAATTGCATATATGAAATTTAGAATAGATATTGTTTTCACCTATAATATAGTAGATTTTTTGTGCCCCAACTCATATATATTCTTTTTCTAACTTTACAGCTATTTATTCCAATGCATGACGAATGCCCTGGTCATTGGTATCTGTGCGTCATTGACTTTAAAAACTCTCATACCCTAATTTTGGACTCATTACGATCGAAGAATCGAGACAAGTTCCGGTTTCAGAGTGTCAAAACAGTTGTATGCTTTCATGTTTATATTTTTCTTCTATTCTATTTTTTCCTCTTCCATATTTATTAACACTTTCATAATAAATTAGGTTGAATTTTGTCAAACGTTCTTCAAACTGTATGACATAGGGAAAGATGTCTTCCGATTCTCCATTGATTGGGCTCCTTCGATTCCGACCCAAGAGAATGGGTTAGTATGAATACATAACTCACATTACTATTCTTTTGCTGAGGTATAATTAGACAACCATTCAATAAGTTGTTTTGCTTTTCTTTTTTCTTTCTTAGGTGGGACTGTGGAGTGCATGTCATTAGACATATGCAGAGATTCAAAAATGGTGATCCGATGACGAGCTCCGACTTTTGTAATTCTATGAAAATACGTCGAGAAATAGCATGTGATTTAGTTTTACATGAGGGAAATAGAGAAAAACAAACCATTGTGGCTATTGTTTGTACAAAGACGTCGACACGATCAATGAAAAAATTATTATTATGATATTTGTTATTTTTCAAATATTTATCATTTCCATATCCACATATCGTCATGTTTATTGGGAAGTTGTGAGCTTCGATGACCATACATTATTAATGATTAAGTCCATTTTATTTCAATATCCAAATACTCTTATTTCAATATGGTCGTCAAAATGAAATTGTAATATATTGGTATCATTCATGTTCGACATGTGTGATTTTGTACGATCTTTAACCTAATCAGATCTGTAAATATCCATTTATTTATCTATGCTAACAATATATAGTTAGTACATTACTACACTGGTTGACGAATGCCATTCAGCCGGTAAGAACCAGTCCAACGATTTATCTATGTCCACTTTTCATAGGCATACGCATTATTCGTACCGGTTGAGAACATTCCTCATATTTTGAGTTGTGGAAAGTGGTTGATCAATGAAGAAATTGTCTCAACCGGTTGACGAATGATTTGACCAGTGGGAACCGGTTGACAAATATATCAAATTGGTTGAGGAATTTGCTCAATCGGTTCATGGTTTTTTAACCAGTGGCAACCGGGTGAAGATGGGCATCAACCGGTTGAGGTATTTGCTCAACCGGTAGCGGATATTTTTAACCAACTTCAACCGATCGATCACTTCTAGAACCGGTCGACCGACTTGGCTCAACCGATTGAGAAATGGGTATCAACCGGTTGAGCCATTTTTGACTAGTAGCTACCGGATGAAGAATTTCCTCAACCGGTAGCCACTGGTAAAAAATTTTCTCAACCAGTTGATACCCATTTCTCAACCAGTTGTGGAATTTTTTAACCAATAGCTACCGGATGAGGATTTTCCTCAACCGGTTGAGAAAATTTCTCAACCGGTAGCCACTGGTCAAAAAATCATCAACCGGTTGATACCCATTTGCTCAACCGGTTGAGGAAAGTTCTCAACCGGTTGAGTATTTTTTTAACCAGTAGCTACCGGTTGAGGAATTTTCTCAACCGGTTGAGGAAATTCCTCATCCGGTAGACACTGGTCAATAATGCCTCAACCGTTTGAGGAATTTCCTCAACCGGTTGCCTCCTGCAATGCTATTGTGCACAAAAAGGGTATGATATGAGTTGTACCAATAACTTTTCACTATGGAAACATTCGACAAGGTACCATTAAGTTCAATTATAAGGTTTGAAATTGATGAAAACTGGCATTACAATTTACCTAACTACGATTTACCCATTTTGAGTACAATCACTAAATTTACCTATTTCATATGAATTACATCATATTGATTACTTTCCTATAGTTAACTCATAACCACCTAATTGTTAAACTTTAACCACAATTGAATTTAATTAAATCCGCATAATTAACCATTTTTTTCGACATGATATAAATGAATCGGTTTCTCCATTTACCAATCATTTTATCCCTTGTTATCAATTAAATTATAAATGTAGAGGATATTGCATTCTATCAATCAACTTGACTCTTGATCAAAATTCAAACTTTTCATTAAATAGTTAAGTTAAAAGTACACATTAGTGGAAGTGATAACGTCAACTAATATAAATACTGATTTAATACCTACCATCCCTTACTCCGTTAAGGAATAAAAAAAAAGTTGCATATCCTTTTCATTTTGATATTTGTTTGGATCCCCACCTTCACATGGTGTTGACATACTTTGTTCATGTTGCTGAAATCCTGCTATCTGCACATGCACATTTCATTGTTTTTTTCAGCTATCCAATTCCATTCCAATTAATTAAACCTAATCATTAAATAATGCATAGCTGAAATTCATGTCAAAAGTGTTTCTTCATTCCCGATCTTACATTATTAAGTTCACCCCAATCTATGTACATGTCAGATGGGTCATTCGGCAACTGCTCCCCTAACATTCCCTGCATGTTTCAATGATTAAGTGTTGTAAATTATTATTGAATTATATGTTATCAATGTTTGGAAATTATATAACAAGCCTATTGTACATACATGTAAGGTTGCAAAAATGTCAACCGATGAATTTGTTGAAGGCATCATTTCCCTTTGAATGTCACATTGGGAAGACAAATTAGTTTCCTCCTACGTACTCATAATGCCATCAAAACAATTATGTTAGTCATTTATGTTAGTACACCTACAAAAATTAATCTTAGGGGCAATTTTTTATTGAATATGACATACCATATAACCCGGCTCAGCATTTTGAGGGATTGTAGCTTCTGGACACTTTCGAATTGTGTGACCCACTCTTTTACAACGACTGCATCGTCTTCCCTTTTGAACATTCATTGCCACTTTGCCTGGATTCCCTTTAGTCTTCACAATATTTGGATCACGAACTTGGTTAGTACCTGTCGCTCCATCTGATGCTATTTTCTTCCCTTTCAAATTATAGTTATAGAGTTCCTCCATTCTCGCCGTCAAATTATGTATTTCATTTTTGGCCTCTATAAATGAAGATGACGTATCTGACGCAAAGTAGGAGAGCTTGTTGCACATCGAACTCAATGAACCATATCGTACAAACCGATCCATGTTGTTATCTGACTCATTCACTGGTACTGATCTTGTATACACCTTTGCTAACTTTGTCCACCTCTTCATAATACATGACTGAGGAATCTCTTCCAAATGCTCCACCTTCATAACCACCACCATGTGGCAACATGGGATGCCAATTGACTCAAACATCATGCATGAGCATTTTAATGTTACAATATCCGGGCAAAATTGTACTTCCCAATTTAAGTTCGGGTGTCTAAACTTAAACTTAGATAATGTGTATGCCCGCATTGAATGATCACTTACAAGACCAACCACAAAGAATAACTCAACATTTTTCATCTCCTCACGAAATTTAAGGAAATATTCTTTTGTGTATACGGTCGCAACATGATTTTCAAGTATGACTAGTTTGGTTGAAAGCACGGGTGAAGAATTGTTCGACTCGAACTCTGCCTTTGCCTCGTTTTGCCGTATTCTCATTATGGCTCTATCAAATTGTTGTACAAACTCATACAGTCGCAAGCGAATTTTTAAGAATCTATTTAGATATGCATTCATACTCTCACACCTTTGTGTGGTTCTCATCCCTCCAAAGAAATTTCCACGTAAATACGCCTCTGCCCATCTTTTACGTTTCCCATATATCTCGGTCACACAACGATTCTCATTATGTCCCAAATTTGCAACCATTTCATGCCAAACCTTTTCAAATTCTTCTTCATTCCCACGCATGAACATGCACCTTGCAAATATGCTTGAGAAGTCCTTAATATGCACATTCGTGAATGCATTTCGTTGCAAATGCCATGAACACAATCGATGACATGTATCGGGTAATACTTTTTTAATTGCCTTACGCATAGCTTTATCCCCATCGGTTACAACAGATATGGGTTTCTTATTCATCATTGCATCAAGAAATGTCTCCAACACCCATTCATATGTCCCAACACTTTCATCTATCAATAACGCACAACCAAATACAACAGTTTGATGGTGATGATTAACACCGACCAACACTACTAGAGGCTTTTTATAGGCATTTGTCCTATAGGTTGTGTCAAATGCTAGGACATCTCCAAAACACGCATAATCCATTCGAGCAGTTGAATCAGCCCAAAACAAATTTGCTAGTCGACTTTCTTCATCAATGTTGAATTTATAAAAAAATGAAGCATCCATTTCTGCCTTTCCACACAAATAAGCCAATGCCGCTTCTGCATCACCGTCTTTAATTTCACTTCTACGCATTGCATTAACGTGATTGTATATATTTTTTTGTGTGAAACCGACGTGCTCATGTCCCCCTGATTGTTTTACCATATAGTCCATAATTTGTGTGGTTTTAACACCTACTTTACGCAAAACATCAACTTGTGCCTTATCTGGATTACTTATTGTTCGATGAGACCGAAGGAATTGTGTGTTGATAGCATCGACCAAATTATGATTATGATCTCCTATAAATTCCTTTACAATCCACTTTCCATCTTTCCTATTCAAGCCTACACGAAATGCAGCTTCACATCCAACCCTTGTCAATGATCGTGGCTCACACTGTCGCTTGTCATTTTCAATAAACATTGTCGCTCGCTGTCCTTCTCTAGAACACACCCACTTTTGAGATATTATATCTCCATTCTTGTCTCGCTTCAAATCATCTTTTCGAATACTAAATCCAACTACTCTAGCTAACATGTTGTAAAATGTTTCAGCCTCATCTATGCAATCGAATTGCAATTTGTAGACTTCTTCATCTGAAATACCCTTCAACACCTTCTCTTTCAAACCGTTTCCACCCATGTCGTAAGTGGCACCGATAAATGCATCGTCATTGACGACGTCCTCCTCCTTCACTTCAAACTCCCGCTTGATTGTTTTCTCCTTCACCGATTGCATCATCTACATTACATAAATAAGGTAAAAAAATTCCCCAATAATACTTTAACAAATTATCGTATCACTTTTGTATCAATTGATTGCATACTTGAAGATAAACCGAATTCGACAACGTCATCTATTCTCATTTTTGGAAAAAAAACTTAGAATTTGATAAATTATAGAACCGGTGTAGATTGCACACGTGATAATTTCCCCATGATTTTCCATTTAAAAGGTCATATGTTGCAAAATTGATACTACTCTGCTATACACAATCATAAGCAAAACTTTTTAAAATCATTAAATATCACTTAAAAATCATTATGTTGAGGAAAAAACTTGTGACAAATGCAAGTGCGACACCAATACCCTCAAAAGATGGCATTAGACAATGATCCACGTCTGACATCTATACAGAAACGCACCATAATTTAAATTGTCCTTAGACAACCAAGTGAAGTAATAGTTAAGTTCAACTTCGTAGACGTGGTTCTGCTGTTGAGGCTAAGGTTGTAGCGCTTTTGGAGGTCCTTGTGCAATAACAATATTTTAGATTGTCCAACTTTTTTTGGGTAGCGGATGGTGTTGTTGGTCTTGATGAGCATAAAAAACCAATCGGTACAATTGTTTGTTTCCTCGTAACCCGAATCTACTCTCTTCCCTTGCTCTACGCTATTATAATGTGGTTGACCTACAAATTCACCGGATGCATTTTGGTGCTGTTCACAAAATTTGGCAGTGTCTACCGGTTGAGAAAATATATCGACCTGTCTTATTTAACCGGTCGACCGGTTCACGTTCACTGTTTTAATATGTTAACAGATTAGCTAATTGTTTCTTTTCGTTGTTCATTTCATTAAGGCCTTCATTCCTTATCAGAACGTTATAATGTTGCCCTATTTAGTCATACTATGTTAACAAAATTTCCAACATTAATCTTAGTTGCCATCTTCAAGGAGTTTGCCAGTCACAATAATTAATACCTCTCATCCATTTTCTTTAAAAACATGGAAAATCACTTTTATATAATTCTATCTAAAAGCACGGAAGCTTTTGGGTACACCGCCACACTTATTCCAAACTTACCCCATATTGGGTGTCAATAATACACATTTCTTAAGGTTGATTCTCTCTTTTTAAGTCATTTGAATATGTATTACCCTATAATTTTGATGATGTTGTGATTTTTACAGCCAACATGACTCACTTATATTAACTAAATTAATCTCAACTGTTCAACAGATCACTGATGCATATTACTAACAATGTGCTTTAGGCAATCAAAATCCAAACTCTTTAACATCAATACATACCATTTAAAAATCACTATTAGGTTTTGGAAATATTCCCCCATCCATTTCAAAGATGAAGACATTCAGCTTAAAAAATGTATTATGGATTTGTTTACCTATTCTTTATTGAGTTAAAGATCATACCGTTAAAATGGAAGGTCCAAGTGTGATGCAGCTTGACCTGAAGATTTGTCTTCTGGATGTTTTTTGTGACCTGTTCTCCAACAAATAGCAGACCTCGTTCAGTCTCCAAGCTTCTTACAATACTAAAACTCCCCCAAATATATACTAAGATATGTATGTGGTTGGTTGATGGAGTTATTACATTTTTTAATAGGCTGCCACATGTTGAAAACCTACCACCACAATGGTACACTTAGTGGTTGATAGTTTGGATATTTGCATCAGTTTTTTAGGTGCCATTAAATATAACATTTATATCAGTTGGGAAAGTCAGCCTAATCTCCATATTTTTTACACCCATTGCAAATGGATATGTGTATAACTTAACAAAATATAAAGGGGAGATATGGACTTAATTGATAATATTGACATTTGTTACTGTTGTTTAGCCTATTTATTGTAACTATGTTTTGATACCGTTTCCTACTTACTATATTTTTTCATCAATTAACGGGGTTTTTTTTTTAAATCATGCTTCCTAATATATCCTATATATGAGAAAGGTTAGTTAAGTAGACTTAATTACGTAAAATGAGATATGTTATGATATTCTACTTATGGAAATTTTAAATAAATTCAGATTCATTAATTTATGTCACTCACCATGGTATATCGTACTTATTCGAACAATTTGTCATACAACCATAATTAATTTTAATGCCCCTATGGTAGTATATGTTAGTTAATTACAATTTTAATCTAATAGGTCTGACTATATCTTAGTGAGTTCATTACACTATCTTTTTCCATGAATTAACGTAATTTATTTTTAATTAATGCTTCATAATATATCGTAGCCATGAGAAAGGTAGGTTAATTACACTTAATTACGTAAAATGAGATAATTTATGATATTCTACTTATGGAAATTTTAAATAAATTCAGATTCATTAATTTATTTCACTCACCATGGTATATCGTACTTATTTGAACATTTTGTCATACAACCATAATTAATTTTAATGGCCCTCTGGTAGTATATGTTAGTTAATTACAATTTTAATCTAATAGGTGTGACTATATCTTAGTGAGTTCATTATACTATATCGTACCTATCAAAAAGATTAGTTAATTTATATGATTTAATTAACTTAAGTTCTCATATTTTATTTTCCTTAATATAAATTTTGTGAAATTAACTTCAATTAATTTCTTTAAGGTACATCAAAATATTTATTCATTTAATCCATTATAGGTTTAATAAGTTCATATGGAAACTATTACATTAAAAGTGTAGCAAATATAATGTAAGACATTAAGTTAATTAAAATTTAATTACTTCATAAACTGGATGTCTTTCCACGAAGGTCGACCGATGTTCAAACCAGTTCTACCCCTCAACCCCTTTGTCTTCTACTCCATTCTTCTTCATCCTCGCGCGAGACCTGAACCCGTCCGTCTTCCACTTCAGTCTTCTTCATCCTCACGCAATACCTGAAGCCCATCTGAATACTCATGCCCCCAAAACGAGCACTGGTCGAAGCATCCTCACCAGGTGGGAAAGGGAAGAGCCCGGCGGTATCAAGGATGCGCGGGACCAACAAAAAGACCTCCGACCGACAACAAGCAAGCGAAAGCACCCACAACACCTCGGATGGAGCAAAACGCACCACCAACAACGGTAAACGTCCGGCCGTGGAAGCAAGTTCGGAGGTTCGTAAGAAGGCCACCTTTGATCGATCTACGTTCGCAACCCCTGACCTAGCCCAACGATTTCATCTTCACTTTGCGAATCGGACCGTAATCCCGGGTAGGAACATTGCTTTTGCAAAGCTCAGTTATTTCCATTTCGATGTGCTTTTCGCGAGAATGGGTTGGCTTCCGATTGTCTCCGTCAATGAGTTCGTTTATCCCAAGGTTGTCAAATGTTTCTACTCCAATATGACATTCGAAGACGAAGGACCTATTACTACCACGATTAACGGTGTACAGATCGTTTTTTATGTTGCTGCACTTTATCGGATTTTAGAGATTCCAAACGAAAGGGTTTGTTTGTATGAAGCTAAGAAGTTGCCAAGGGTGGAAGGTTTCAAACCTGCAGAAGCTTTACAGAGGCTATGTGGTTACCCGAGATCTGATAGACCAACTTCCCATTTGTTGACTGTGTTGAGTCGTATCCTACATCACATGATATCGTACATTTTCATCCCTAAAGGAGGGCACCGAGATGATGTATCTTTCTTGGAGGCTTTTTTGGTTGACAGCATTCTCACAGAAAGAAAGGTTAATATTGGTTACATAATTTTCCAACATATGAAAGCATGTTCAATCAGCGAAGATTCAGTTCTCCCCTATGGCATGTTTATCACAAAGATTGTCAAATACTTCAATATCAATTTGCGCAATGAGACAGACGGGAAAAAACTCAAATCATTTGATACATATGATCGGGCTTCACTTCGCCGCATGCATTTTGTACGGAAGAAAGATGGTTCATGGGCAAGGAAGTCTTCCGTTCCCCCCTCAGAGGTTGATGTCTCTTCAGACAATGGGCCCTCCGAGGATGAAGAATATGAAGATGAGGATGTACAGGGAAGAACTCATGCAAAAGCAAATGTCACACAAATACTGTCAACAGGTGGTGTAAGAGCTAGGGCGTTAAGAAATCATCCTTCACTAATTGGACCGGACGACTCTGAGGCATCGGATAACCTCAATGCCCAGATTAAGTCCCTTGGTACCCGCTTGGAGGAGATTGTATTAGCCAATGACCGACGTTTGACATCTCTAGAGAATTACATTGATGGTTTACACGAGGAAGTGAAAGAGGGTATGCAAGTTATACGACGCCAGCATGATGAGATGATGGTCTTCTTCCGATCCCACTTCCCGCTTCATGGACCAGACCATTAATGACCCCTTCTACATTTTGTACTAGTTTTATAGTTATTAAACTTTCATTCTGTTTTTGGACATTTGGCTAATATAAATGCCCTTTTGTTATTATGACTTCTCGTATTACTTATGGATGTTGTCATCGGCCATTCACATAAATGGCGTAAATGTATTCGCTCAATGCAAATGATGGTATATGGATGATGTATTTTCCTCTACATGTATATATTATACCTATCTTATTTTGTTTATAGCTCTTGATATATAGGTTATTTTCATCTCTTTAAAACTTTTTCTGTATATTTTAAATTGTTGGTAGACATCACATAATTTAGGTTCCCATTTGGGTGCCATGAATATTTTTGTCTTTTAAATATTGAGTCTGAAATCCCTGGTTTCGGATGGCAAAAGGAAGGTTATGACTATTTCCATCAAAAGCATAGAAGAATCATGCGTTAGGAAAGTTATACTTAGTATTGGTTCATCGTAAAACGTATGTATTCTCCTCCCTTTGTCTAATCTACTATAATGTCTACGAATATGGTCAGCCTACTATATTTTTTTTTAATAAAACTTGGGTATTTTCAACCGGTTGAGGCAATGCATCAACCGGTAGCAAGTCCCGCTTTTGGTTTTGGGGGAAAAACAATGGCAGTGTCAACCGGTCGAGAAATAGCATCAACTGGTCGCATGTTGGTTTGCAATCGATAGCCACTGACCATTTTGGGACTCGCACCAAGAAATGACCAGTGTCTACCGGTCGAGTTCCCAGGTCAACCGGTTGAATACAACCGGTCGACCGGTTACTACTTAATACAATAGGGTGAGCTATGCTTGCCTGCTTGCATGAATTATCGTATTGAGTTTTGGCCCTCTGGTTTCCTTATTAAACCCATTCTTTATTTACTATTTTAAATACATTTTTATTTGAGGTGCATTTGGATGTCTTATGAAAACAAATATCTCCATTGTGTTTTGCATAGATTTGAAGTTCAAATATCAATTCTAGAATGGTGCTATAAATGAAAATGAGATTGCTGGTAACAGGCCGATGGCATTGGATCAATTTTGACTTCCCCATTAAGGGCACTGATTTAACTTTTAATTTTTAATCCTCACTTGTGAGCCATTGATTTCCATTGTTGTGAGCCTTTAAATTTCCATTACACATCCAACTGCATCTGTAGTGTTTACTTCTATCCAACAATTTGTTTGTTGTTGATCCTATTTTTTTCTGTAAGTCTTCTTTGCAAATGACTTATTTGAGTCGATTTTATGTGGTTTGAGGCTATATCTAGGTTGTAAATTAATGTAGATTAGAGAAAATTAATTCCAATGGAAATGATGGAGAACTTAGAAGAGTGGGCTTTAGAGATTGGTTATAAGGCGGGTGGTCTTCTGTCTACTTACTTAGGTCTTCCTCTTAGTACCCCTTTTAAATCTATGGTGGCTTCAAATGGAGTGAAAGACAGGTTCCACAAAAGACTAGATATAAGAAAAATACAATATATCTTTAAAGGAGAAAGGCTCACTCTAATTCAAAACCCTTTATTTAGTTCTTCTATCTATTTTGTGTCTTTATTTTGCATGCCAAGGACAATCAAATTGAGGTTGGAGTGGATTCAAAAGGATTTCCCTTCGGAAGGCAGGGGCTCTTGAAAGAAAATCACATTTACCAAGGTGAGCAATTGTTTCTTCAGAAACAATTGAAGGAGGCCTTGGGTATTAGGTGTCTCTCAACACTTAACAAAACATTACTTTGCAAATGAAGTTGAACACATGCAACTTTTAGGATCCACATTACCTCCTTATTTATAATCTATGGATACTAAATAAATTGCAAAATTTTGTCCAGCAGTTTCAGATGATGATGCAAGCTCCGAGTCTGGAATACACTGAGCACAAAGATTTGGACAAACAATGGCACTCTCCTTGGGGCTCCACTGTGGTTGATGATGTAGCTCCTGCATTTAAAACGATAGTGGAGGAGAATTATTTATCATCTTCAACATTTCATCTAGACGATACAAAGGAGAACAGATTGCAATGGTGGACACAGAGAAAAAAGCTTGATCACCACCGTCTTGGCAAATTGGTGAGGTAGGTTTTCACTCCCTTCTTACCCTAAGTTTGTATATCCATGTATGGAGTTACAAAGGTTCTTTAGTTTGCATTTGGGAATAGGGGCCTAGTACCCAATTCCCATCCATCAAAATTCATTTATAGCATTTGCATCACTCATCTCTCATCTCTAATTGTTTTGGATTTTGACATGGTAGTTAAAGATCAAGAATTTCAACTGTTGCTATGTTAATGGTTGCTGAAAGTGCATAAACATTATAGCATTATGCACCACTAAATTATTTATTTTATCTTTTGGAAATTCATTTTTTTAATAGATTGTCAACATACCATGCCTTTTATATGCTAGTGACTTGGAAGATTTATGGTTGGGTCCCTGGAGATACTTGCTTTTGGGGGAATGTTTGGACTGTGAACGCCTGGATTTGATACACAAGAAGCTGGTGCATGATCTAAAATCTAAAAGTAAAATCGATGTAAATGAGAGCCTTCTTAAAATTATTGTTTGGAGTGCCAGATATTCCCATGGAAGAGAACAATGTTTTTTGCAGCTATGTTTACACAAAGGCCGCTTTATTGGTAAAGTGGGATTTTATGATGAAAAAACAATGTGTAAGGTATTCTCTAACCACTATCTATTCCTTGGATTGAGTTATGACCCTACTTTTGTGTTACAGACATATGGGGCCATTGAAGTCCATGAAATATGGCTCTTTATTAAAAGCTATCTACAAGTTCTCAATGGTGCACCAAAACTATGGTAAGTAGGTTTAGATTTAGAAATTCCTTTTTGCTCTGAAATACCCTTTTTAATCCTTGAAAATTGAACCATTGCTGGTTAAAAATGCATCGTATTTACATCTCATTACAGAAAACTTTGCATTCATTTGGAATGGACAATTAAAAATTGAACCATTCTATTGTATTTTACATGGCATCTGAAATAATTTCAGTTCATTTTTGTGAAAGATAAATGAGCCTGTACTTTGCGACTTCATCTTACATGACTGAATTATCTGATTGATGAATTATTTTTTGTTCTAGTACTATTAGTTTGTTCAAAAGTGCAAAATAAAACACCCATGCATGCACAAAACATTGGAGCCTGTTTGGAATTGTTTTCCAGGGTTGAAAATATATTTGGCAATTTTTTTTGACAAAAAACTGTTTTTTGAAAATTTGTTTTCATATTTAATTGTTTTCACTTGTTTTCTAAGAATTATTTTAAAAAATAATCGTACAAATATAAAAAATGATTGAAAATAAAACACTATAGATAAAAATTATTTTTTAAAAAATACTTTGAGAATGCATAAAATAGATTGAAAACATTCCAATTTCCGAACACATTTTTATTCTACAGAATATCATAGAACTATTTTTGAATACTGTTGTCAAAAATTGTTTTTTGAGAACTGTTTTTAAAAAAGGTCCCTAAAAAAGCCCTTGATTCTTTTTCCATAAGATGGCCTTAGACCTTCTTAGTTTCTTGTCCCCTATGGAACTGCTATGAATTCAAGGCCAACTTTCTTTAGAATCCTTTTGAGTTGTTCTACAATCTCCTTGTTGTATCAGGTTCATAAATTAGTATAACTTGAGGACATCATCTATGTTACAGTTTGGGGTAGTGCTTGGATGACAGGGAAATGCTCAAGTTCCCAACAATGGCTGCAGACTATATAAATTTTGAGGACAATGCTGGAGTATTCAGCATCTGCCCATGAAGTTTTATAATATTATTTGTATTGCATCAATGTAGACAAGTCCATTAAGCTTCCAATATGAAAGTTGGGAAGTATCAAATGCTGAAATCCCTAATATTTGCCTGGATAAACCTTTGTGCAAATTGCTGAATTTAAATCCATCTTTGGACATCAAATATATTTCTGTTTATTATTTGAATCATGTGGGTGAATTTCACTTAGATTATCAAAATAGGGTTCTCTTGAGTTTTACAAGGTTTGCAAGTATTATTCATTTGGATACACTTCCTATTTTTTATTTTTAAAATAAAAATAAAATATGATTAACTCTTGTATGAAAAGTATGAATTTACTACTTAAATATTATTTTAAATTTTTTTAAAATTTATATTATTTTTTTTAATATCTTAGTTTTTTAGGATATAAATGAAATTTATGGATTAATTTCCACTCAACAGTAAAATCAATAAATTAGTTTGACCAAAAGTGAGTTAAAATAAAACAATCTTGTATTTCTATAATCAGAACCTCAACTAATTAGCATTAAAATCTATAGGCACCATGATATGGCACCATTTGCAACATCACACATGACGGTACAATTGATCATCCTCAAAACAGCAATCTGCAGCACCAAGTTCCAAATTTGCATTGAATAATCTTCCATGGATGGCTGGAATTTTAGTACTCGGTTTCTAGGATACCGTCGATGAAGCCAAACTCCATGGCCTGAAAAACAAGGCGGCAATGGCAGGTTAATGGTTAGTAGTGTTGTGACAGGGTGGATTTACAATATGCAAATATGAACTGACACCAAAGTTAGCCCCAGAGAGATCTAGACACATGCTAATTTACCAGATGTCATATAACCAAAAAAGAAAAAGGAATTTCAGATCTGTATGTAAGAATCTACATCGGATGTGATGGATAAATCATTGGTGTTTTCAAGTTTATTTGCATAGGATAGATGTTCATGATGTTTTCAAAAGCAACCCAGTTACAAACTTACAGTTAGGAGTGGATTTGTACAGGTTATTACCAAGAAATTGGAATTGATATCACAGACAAAAATAAATAGATAAAAGTGCAATGTACCTCAGAAGCAGATAAGAAACGATCCCTCTCAGTGTATTGTTGCACTTGCTCGAGAGGTTGGCCAGTAAAAGCAGCATACATCTTGTCAATTTTCTGCAGCAAATTATCAGGAAAGAAGTAAGATAAAAAAGGAAGCTTAGATGATGAGTCATCATACAGCCAGATGCAAGGAGAGAGAAAAGGGTTACTGCAGAAACTGGAAAATTCAGGTAGCAGATCATGGAAGTTGAACCAAATCTCAGAGAAACGCTCTCACTTTACCTCAGAAACTCCAAAATATCATATGAAAGATTTGGGCTACTATTAGGTGTCCAATTAAAGTAAACTATGCAAATGGAATTGAATAACTTCCACTATTTTGGTGCTTGCCTAACTAGAATATTGATATTCATGGATTACAATTCTATCTTCCTTCAAAATGATGGAAAATGACTTCACTTTGTACTTTTGTCGTGCCATTTTCGAGAAAGTAGACTAGAGGTACCGAGCTTATCAATTTATTTCATGTAATGGCAATTCTTACATATAATATGACTTTCCAATACAAAAATTGCAATGCTATGCAGCTTTTTTCAACAGTTTGGGTGTTTCTTTACCTGATTTTCCTTTCCATACTGATGGAGCCTTCATCTATGTTTTTTTTCAATGAAAAATGAAATATTGGAAAAATGAGTACTGTTGTGAAACAGGTGCAAATATCATTGGACAAAGTTAGCATCCTAAGATATTAAAGTCTATGCATAAGGAAAACTCTTCCACAAATCATCTCAAAATTTACTAACATTTTCAATTCGGTCGACCGGTTTAATAACCGGTCGACTGGTTCATCGGGGATTAGAATTTAAAGAGCCTCCCGCGCCTCATTTTCTCACTCCTTTCTTCTGGTTCTTCAAGCCTTGTGCCGTTCCAGCTGCCCTGAAGGGATTTTTGACACCATTACAACCTTCAGCGAGGTACGGATTGGATTTTGGAGGGTAGGGTTTTCGAATTTGGGACCTAGCGCTTCGCATTTGGGCGATTTCCTCCTCAGTAGACGCACCAGAGCCTGCGTCAGTGTCTTCCCGCACGTTAGGCCTTGCAGGTGTGTGTGCATCCCTCTTTTCAGCCTCGTCTCCTTCATCTCGTCATTTCGGATGGCGCCTAGGAGAGAGTCAGCCGCTTCCAGGGCTCAGGGCAAGCGCCCTGCTGACCCATCTCAGCCAGATCAGTCCGAGGCTCGCCGAAAGGCGAGGTACGACACCGCTCTTTTCAGCTTTGTCGAAGACTACCAGAGATATAAACAAAAATTCGCCCAGAGGAAAGTTGTTCCGGGAGAAGCATCAATTTCTCCCAGCTTAAGTACTTTGGATTTGAGGAGATATTTGGATGGATGAGATGGCTGCCAGTGGTGACTATTTCGGAGCCTATCTTCCCGACTCTGATTCGCACTTTCTACTCACGGGTTACCTACGGGGTTGGAGGACCAATCACTTCCACTGTCAGAGGAGTTGAGATCACCTTGAGTCCGGAGAGCATTTGCCGGATATTCGATATACCATCAGTTGGACTCAGTGTGTATGAGTCCAAGGTGTGGCCCACGGTGCCGGGATTTGAGCCCAGAGAGGCTATTCAGAGGCTGTGTGGACTTGGCGATGCCCAGGGGATGGGCAAACCCTTTGCACATAGCCTGACAGTGATCAGTCGTATCCTGCATCACATGGTCTGCTCCATTCTGTTGCCACGGGGCGGACATCGAGACGAGGTATCCTACCTCGAGGCTTTCATAGTGGATTCCATTTTGACAGGGAGACGGATTCATGTCGGGTACCTGATGATGATGCATATTATATCTTGATGTGAGAGCAAGACCCGCGTCCTCCCCTATGGTCGCTTCCTCACAAGAGTATTCAAGGATGCCGGGGTTGATTTGAGCCGCGAGACAGATTTGGAGGCCCCAACCACGTATGACACATATGACGAGCAGTCTCTGGGGCGGATGAAGTTTGAGAAGGCCCCTGATGGCTCTTGGATCAGGAGAGTTGAGCGACCACCGGCACAGGCCCATGGGCAGGGACATATGCATCATGTAGATGAGGAGGAGGCCCAGATTCGAGAGATGGAGGGTGGCCTAGACCCTCAGAGGGACTTTGTTCAGAGCATGCCTGAGTGCGACATTCCTCCTCCTGAGCCGATGATATCTGAGTTGGCATACACAACTGGACCATCTGAGCCTTATGACGCAGAGATACCATTTCAGGCACCTCACACACCTGATCATGCGCCTTGGATGGATTTATCCGCTCAGATCATTTCTCTCGGGACTCGTATGGAGGAGCTTGCAGTCGTCAATGATACTCGTTTCCACTTTATGGAGGATCGCATAGATGAGTATCAGACCGGCTTCACCTCTCAGTTTGAGCATCTCGATCAGAGACTTGGGCGTCTTGAGGAGCGTATGGATCAGCAGCATGAGGAGATGATGGCCTACCTTCGCTCAGTGTTTCCTCCACCTCCGCCTTGATATATTCGAGACCCCCCCCCCCCCCCCCCCCCCTTCGTTTCTTTATGATGTTGCCAAAGGGGGAGAAATTATATGATGTAGGGGGCACACAGATGCATGACATTTCCATATCATTAGTCTTGTGTTGTGTATATGCGATATTATTATATATGATATGCTATTTTCACAATTCACAATGTCTCCTATTGAAATTTTGCATGTCATTTAAAATTTTCGCTTTAATTGATCCATGTTTGGATTGAGGGGGAGATTTCTTCTCTCCTAGATAAGCAAGGTTTGTCATCATCAAATAGGGGGAGATTGTTAACAAACCATTATAACAAACCATGGTTAAGTGACTAATTGTTTTAAATGTTTAAGAATCTCAGGTATAAACTCGAAAATTCATCAAATGACCAAATGGATACATGATCGAGACGCTTCGAAGACTTGAGATCATAGGAAATAAATGTTGGATGATAGAACGAGTGCACTTAGGATGTTCATACCTTTTCATGCATCTTACAAAACTCAGTTTATTCTTTAAAACTTGCTTTTCTTTAAAACCCGAGTTTTGTCAAACATACCTTAGGCAAATTGATTATAAAATGGCATATTAATTCACCTAAAGACCTTGCCTAAGTAGTAGAAAAGAAATGAATTTGAAAAGGAAGGTTCTCGGGTCAAAATGCCCAACCGATCGAGACTATGTTCCAGCTGGTCGACCGGTTTAGCCTGTCCGGTCGATAAGGTTCGAGAAGTGTCATAAACACACTCTCTCATCCAGTGGTTGAGCCTGTCAGCATCTAGTGTCAGCTCCACCATCAAGTCATCCATCCTGTCTTTCTTTCCCCTAAAAAAATACATCATTACATCAAACAAAACTTGGAAGTATTCACCAAATTACACTAGTATCATGCCAAATTTCAAATGTTGTTACCATCACTGCTACTGCTAAAAGAATATTGCCTAAAAATCCTTTCAGTTCAAATTTTCCATCAACTTTCCAACAGAATTATCTAAGTTAAGCTTGATCTTGACTCTGGAGAAGTCCACATTTACCCAATCTTGTGAGAGGGATTTGAAGAGCATATTGCCTTCCATTGCCAAATAATAAAATGTTAAAATGTTCTCTCATGCATATTGGTTATCACATCCAATAGATCTTCAATAAGCTTTAAAATAGCTTGCAATTCGAAATATTCCCCTCATCTCCTTAAGTTGGTGAAAATGCTCCCATCGAAAACCTGCAAATGTTATACAGGGGTTCTTCAACAAACTATGCTAAATTCTTTGAGAAGGTTCAAGATTTATGTGTGCTTTGCAACTTCAAGGCCAAATCCTTTCACAAGGTTTTTTAACAATTACTTGAAACTCCAAAAAAGACCTTCAATAATTGAACATGGGGCAATGTTTTTTCTCTTTGATAGGTATAACAAAGTAGTACCTATGTGACAATTGGAACTTTATATACTAGAGCTCTTCTTTAACCTTTGCATTTGTGGCAATCTATACAATGGGAATGGACAATCTTGTAGGTCAGACTTTTTTAATTGTTTTAATTTTAATGTCACTAATTAGCTTTGATCTTGGGTGTGTTAATAACTACACAACATCATTGACAATATTTAGGTAACAAAAATTTATACTGAATAAATTCAGTGGAAGTGTGTAAAGAAACAAGTGCACAGTAAAATGGAATCACCACAAATATCCTCTCCCATGATCGCATAAATTATTCCTATTAACCTCCAAGAGCACCCAAGGAACAAAAGAAAACTTCTAGTCAGAAGTATTGTTGGCCAAGCATTTTTCATAAACTGTCCCTATTCTTTCATCATTCTAAACTTTGGAGAAGCAACATGAAGACAACGCCCTTATAAGTTGCATTATTTGCACCTAAAATGGTAACCAAAAAAAGCCTCTGACATGCCAGTATATCAGTTCAGTTATATGCTGCTCATGCATGGATTTATGATATTGAGCTTGAGTCCACTTAAAAAAAGCACAAAAAATTAAATCGTATTCATAAATCATGTTTAATTATATATATGTTTGAACTAAAGACCTTTCTTTATAAGGATTTAACTCAATTGAAAGAGGTATATATAGACACACACTAATACGATAAGTGCATAAATGCTTGCAATAATTCCGAAAAGAAGGAAAAAAACCAAAGTCAGTCCAGAACCAACAGTCAGAAATTAATCTGTGATGTCATATAAACAACAATTTTATAATTCTAAGAACCTATTCTGTTTATCTCAAACGTCTAAGATCTTGGTGGACAAATAAAAGGCTAAGAAACAAGCTCAAGATAAGCATTCCTCTTGAACATGCAAATCAAGTTTCACACTAAATCAAATGGCAGCATGGTTGATCTAGATGCAAAAATAGCAAAACTGTCTTTTGTTATTTATGGGTTAATAACTTGTACAAAAGGCAGGCTATCAAACCATGTAAATGATCCTCCAAAGATCCCAATGGCATAAACTCATAGACAAGCAGACGTTGGTCCCCATCAGCGCAATAACCAATCAAGTTAACAAGGTTTGGGTGATGTAAGAGGCTAAACATGAGAACCTCCACCAAGAATTCTCTATTTCCTTGAAGGCCATTTCGGTCAAGTTGTTTCACAACAACTACCTGCAAATACAATAATTCATTGAACCAAAAATCATTAATGACCGGATGAGACACAATGACCAGTGTCTATCGGTCGAGTGCACAGGACAACCGGTTGAAGGTAACCGGTCGACCGGTTGATCTTTAATAAAATAGGGTGAGATAAGCATAACATTGGTTATGGTTTTGCAACTAATCAAGATATATATACAAAGAGATGTATAAAGTTTCTCGTCGTAGTTTATTATCCTTTTTAACTAGCAATAACTCTAGTTATGTAATTTATGAGCATCTTGTATACATTTTTTCAAGGCAGTAGCTCAAGTAAAATGCACATAACAAAAAATATCATGAGTAGTTGGGTATTAGTTTTTGTTTCAGATATTTGGATTCCAGAAAGGAAAAAAAAAATCTATATATGGAGTCAAAGCAATAGTACAACAAATCCACATATAATAATTTCATAGAAGAAAATGTCACGTCCAACAAAATAAATTCAGATGAAAAAGACAAAATTTTGTGCAATAAGTAAATTACAAATTTTTCCGCCATCGCCTATAGATCAATTATTGGGCTCATCGCCTATAGATCAATTCTTGGGATCAGCTTTACTGTTGCTTTCTTTTGAGCATCACTCACCACCACAATCTACAGAAATAACACATGAAATAAGTATTACAACCAACAAGCAACTAGCATGGTCAATCAGGGAAAATAGTACCTAAGCTAGGTCCCCCTTGTATTTCCCATTCTTCATACGGGCCCATGTGCCCTTAGAACTTTCAATGCATTTGCTTCGTACAGATAGCAAATGGGTAACTTCATTTTTTGGAACTGGTGCCACTCGGCTTGTGTATATACTACCAAGACCTTTGCATGCCTAAAGTTATAATTGAATAGATTCATATTAGTCCACTTAGAACACTATCAGCAACATGGGTACTAATAATATCAAATCAGCAATTTCTCCAGTAACAGAGAATGGCAATGTGTGTGTGTGTGTGTGTGTGTGTGTGTGTGTGTGTGTGAGAGAGAGAGAGAGAGAGAGAGAGAGGACACCTCATTAATGTGACATTGCTTATCAGCTTCCAATATAAATAAAACCCTTTACATGATGAACACAAAAAGCAGATATTATCTGCAGCTTGACTTTCCAGATCTCAAATTATTAAACATTGTACCATGCACAATGGCTCCAGATCGTTGGATCCTTAATAGAAGGGATAAGCGAGTTTCTTTTTCACTGAGCTTTTCGTCTCATAATCATCTTCAGCATAGGTAAGAAATTTAGAACCATCCTTGTAACATTCTTCTAGCATCTTTTCAAGTTCTTCCTCACTCAACTCCTCTTCTTTGGGGAAAAATGGAAGGTTATGGGCTTTTCCAGCTTCGATCTTAACTTTTTGCCCTGTATTGAATTCATCCCCTACCGTAACAAGGAAACATGATGCCTAAACATCAGCTCATCTACAAATTATTATCTTTTATATAAGTAATAAATTTTATTACCAAATGCGCAAAAAGAGAGCAAGAGTATCACCACATCCATTAATATAATCCATGGACTCTTACTTATTATTTTTATTTTTTTTCTTAGGTAACATTGAGCTACTATTGACTTCTAAAAAGGCTTCCAATACCCATCAGGGATTGCTCAAGTATCTTCATATCCTTCCAGAGACAAGATCCAAGGTTTAGTAGTCAGCTTCTTACCAAAACACCCCAATAGCTACCAAGCTTCAATACAAAAAATTCTCCAAAAAGAAATTCAAAATGCAATTCTCCACAGTCAAATTAAACCCCCAACCTTGGAAAAAAATGTAAATTATCTATTGACACTTGGAATATGGAAGGGTTCACCAATGAAGTGTATAAAACTTTAATCATGAAAGGTTATTCGTCAAAAGCCAAAACATGATATAGATCATAAGCCAGCAGTTCAGTGAACTTTGCACTGCAAATGCTGCCATATCTCGTCCTATAAATATGCTTGTGTCTAAAAATTCAGACTACCCAGCTATAATTTACATCCTCCATGGGTTTTAAATATTCCGCGATCGATACTCGATCGGACGACATCAGCCGGTCGACCGGTGAATCAACACTTTGACCGGTTGGTCTTATTGACGACCGGTTGAGATTTTTTGGACTCGCAAAACCTATTTTCTAATTCCTTCCTTTTCTAACACTTATGCAATGTCTTTAGGTGAGCTAATATGCCAATTTTGAATCATTTAGCCTAAGGTATATTTGATAAAAATCGGGTTTTAAAGAAAATCAAGTTTTAAATAAAAAACCGAGTTTTCCAAGATGCATGAAAAGGTATGAACATCCTAATTGCACTCATGCTATCATCCTACATTCATTTCCTATGATCTCAAGTCTTCCAAGCGTCTCGAGCTTGTATCCATTTGGTCCTTTGATGAATTTCGGAGTTACTACTTGAGATTCTTAAACATTAAACCAATTAGTTACTTAACCATAGTTTGTTATCATCGAAACCCGATTAGGAGAACCTTTGGGCTAACAATCTCCCCCTTTTTGATGCTGACAAACCTTGGTTATCTAGGAGAGAAAGAAATCTCCCCCTCAAACCAATCATGGATCAATCAAATGATAAGCAATGTAAAACACGAAGAATCAATTGATAAAGATATCATATCATATATATATGGAAATCTCACATGTACAATAAGATAGATATGACATTGATAACAATGACATGCATGAGAGACTCGTAGATCCTATAGATCGTACATCCTATAAATATCTCCCCCTTTGGCAACATCAAAAAGAAACGAAGGGGGATCCCAAACACACTCAAGGCTGAGGAGGTGGTGGTGGAAACACAGAACGTAGGTAAGCCATCATCTCCTCGTGGTGCCTCTCCTGGTGGCTCTCAAGCCGCTCAATCCTCTCTACGAGATGCTCAAACTGAGAGGTGAAGCTGGCCTCAGACTGATCGATGTGATCCTCTATGGAAGAAAAACGAGTATCATGCACTACGACTAACTCCTCCATACGGGTCTCGAGAGAGCTGATCTGTGCTGACAAATCCATCCAAGGTGGATAATTAGTAGCATGAGGAGCCTGAGATGGTAGCTCGGTAAATGATGGCTGAGATGAAGGGTCTGCTATGAAGGACGGCTCAGTCATCATAGGCTCGGAGAAGGTAGCCTCACAATGAATGCCCTCTGACTGATGTGGTGGCGGAATGTCAACATCGGGCCCTCTATGCTCAAAGTCCCTCTGAGGGTCCAACCCAGCCTTCATCTCTCTGATCTCAGCCTCCTCCTCTACTCCAGGGTGTATCTGATCATGTCCCCGAGCCTGTCGCTCAGCTTTCCTAACCCATGAGCCATCGGGTGCCTTCTCGAACTTCATGCGCCCCAGAGACTGCGCATCATACGTGTCATAAGTAGTGGGAGCCTCAATATCTGTCTCTCTACTCAAGTCGATCCCGGCATCCTTGAAAGCACGGGTAAGGAAGCGGCCGTAGGGGAGTACACGTGTCGAGCTCTCAACACAGGAGATCATGTGCATCATCATAAGGTAGCCAACATGAATCCGTCTCCCGGTGAGGATCGAGTCAACAATGAAAGCCTCGAGGTAGGAGACCTCGTCTAGATGTCCTCCACGTGGCAAGAGAATCGAACAAATCATATGGTGAAGGACTCGGCTAGTCACTGTCAAACTGTGAGCCGATGGTTTGCCCATCCCCTGAGGATCGGCAAGTCCGCACAACCTCTAAACAGCCTCTCTAGGCTCAAATCCTGGCACAGTGGGCCACACCTTGGCCTCATAAACATGGAGTCCAACCGAAGGGATGTCGAGAATGCGGTAGATGCTCTCCGGACTAAAACGGATCTCAACGCCTCTCACAGTGGATAATACAGGTCCTCCAACCTCGTAACTCGCCCGAGAATAGAAAGCCCGCACCAGAGTCAGGAAGACGGGCTCAGAGATCGTCATTACGGGCAGCCATCCCATCCGTCCGAACAACCCCTCAAAGCCAAAGTGCTGAAGTTGGGAGAAATTCACCCTTCTCCCAGGGATGACTTTCCTCTGAGCAAATTTTTGCTTGTAGCGCTGATAGTCCTCATTCGAACTGAAAAGTGTCGTGTCAAACCTCGCCTTTCGGCGAGCCTCCGACTGCTCGGGCTGAGATGGGTCAACAGGGCGCTTGCCCTGAGCCCTGGAAGTCCTCGTCTCTCTCCGTGGTGCCATCAATGAAGTGAAAGAGGTGAAGAAGGAGTCCAAACAGGGAATGAAAGCAAAGAGGAAGATGCAACCACAAACCCGAAACCTTAGACGCCTGGAGATGAAGCTGAATAGCCCTCACACGCGCGGTGAAGAGAGGAGGCGCCCTGAAGAGGTGAAACCCTAGGTTTCTAACCAAAACCCTAGCCCAAATCCATCCCAAAATGATGTCCTCAGCCTGCAAACGGGCTGAAATCTGGCCAAAAACTCTTCGGGAAGCATGGATATGAAGGGGCGGGAAGCTATTGAGGCGAAAACGGGAGAAATGAAGCGCGTGGGGGCCGTTTTAAATTCTGACCCCCGACGAACCGGTCGATCGGTTACTAAACCAGTCGACCGTCTTCGCACCGTTATTGTATTTATAAAAAAGGGGGAAAAATAGTAATTTGATATTATTATTGTAACATGTACAAAATTAAATAAAATGAAGTTATTAAGTAAAATAATTTAAATTATAATTATTATAAAAATATTGAATTGGATTTAGATTAGGTTTGGGTTGTTCGAATTTTTATTTGTATTTCACCTTAATTAAGTTTGGGGAAATAAAATTGTACCCTAAGATTATAAATAATTTTTGAACCTTATCCAAATTAAGGTTGGGTTAAGTCATGACAACTTGCCTAAATTGCACCTCCTAATTTCGATTATCCAAAAAAGACTTGATGGCTTATTGAAGAAAAAGGATCAAATGTCTATAACCCCTTAAATGAGGATTCAACATAAGATCAACATTTTTTAATCTAGTCAATTTTGGAACGACTTTGTGGGATTGAAATAAACTAACAAAAACCAACAAAGGTACAAAAACTGATGCATATGGTGGTAGCATAAGGTTATATAATTCATTAGTTACTTCCAATGCAATTATTATGATCTGTGCCCAAGGTCATTTATTCATTTATTCATGTTCTTTATGTCCATGTTGAAATGCGTTATTTAACCAAAAATTGCATCAAATGAATTGGAAGCCTATGTCTATACATGATAAGGTTGGGTTTTTTAAGGATCACAAGATCCGTTTGGTGTTTGATGTGAGCTTGTCTGTGGATAAGCCTATGTCTTGATCTATGTTGGGAATAGTAACAAAGAGAAGTCATATGTTTTGATCTAATCGCCATATCACATACCTAAACGAAAACAAAATGAATACATTAACCGGTCGACCAGTTATATTCTACCGGTTGCATCTTTAGCTCAACCGGTAGCCACTGGCCCTTTTGGTGGTAGGATTCTCAAATGGCTAGTGGCTACCGGTTGAGATAAGTAGGAGACAGGTTGAAGAGAACCGGTCGACCGGTTAAGATTTACTTGTATAAGTTGTAATTTGTTTGGATTCCTCCACAGATTCGTGTATTGATAGGCCAATTTGGCATTTTGCTACATGTAATTGCTCTTCCTTTGAAGGGACATCATTCTGGTAAACGAACATCCATATCAGCCAACCTTTAGTTGCTTGCAAGCGGTTATCAAATGATATCTCGAAAAATCGGAATGGGAAAATACTAAAAAATTCACAAGGGTACGAAGAATGTGAGGAATCCTCACATTCTTCGTACTCTTCCAAATCTCCACTTCTTTGGACTTTTTAAAATTTTTTTGGGTATCATATGGCTTCGAAGTTGTTTCAATAGGTCCGTTACACTTAGAAGGAGGTCAAATGATATCCGGAAAAATCGTAATCGAAAAATACTAAGAGATTCACAACGGTACGAAGAATGTGAGGAATCCTCACATTCTTCGTACCCTCCCAAATCTCCACTTCTTTGGGCTTTTTAAAATTTTTTGGGGCATCATATGGCTTGGATGTTGTTTAAATAGGTCTGTTACACTTAGAAGGTGGTCAAATTATATCCGAAAAAATCGAAATAAAAAAATACTAAAAAATTCACAAGGGTACGAAGAATGTGAGGAATCCTCACATTCTTCGTACCCTCCCAAATCTCCACATCTTTGGACTTTTAAAAATTTTTTGGGACATCATATGCCTTGGATGTTGTTTGAATAGCTCCGTTACACTTAGAAGGTGGTCAAATGATATCCAGAAAAATCGTAATCGAAAAATACTAAAAAATTCACAAGGGTACGAAGAGTGAGAGGAATCTTCACATTCATCGTACCCTCCCAAATCTCCACTTCTTTGGCCTTTTTAAAATTTTTTGGGGCATCATATGGCTTGGACGTTGTTTAAATAGGTCCGTTACACTTAGAAGGCGGTCAAATGATATCCAAAAAAATCAAAATCCAAAAATACTAAAAAATTCACAAGGGTACGAAGAATGTGAGGAATCCTCACATTCTTCGTACCCTCCCAAATCTCCACATCTTTGGACTTTTAAAAATTTTTGGGACATCATATGCCTTGGATGTTGTTTGAATAGCTCCGTTACACTTAGAAGGTGGTCAAATGATATCCGGAAAAATCGTAATCGAAAAATACTAAAAAATTCACAAGGGTACAAAGAATGTGAGGAATCCTCACATTCTTCGTACCCTCCCAAATCTCCACTTCTTTGGCCTTTTTAAAACTTTTTGGGGCATCATATGGCTTGGACGTTGTTTAAATAGGTCCATTACACTTAGAAGGAAGTCAAATGATATCCGGAAAAATCGAAATCCAAAAATACTAAAAAATTCACAAGGGTACGAAGAATGTGAGGATTCCTCACATTCTTCGTACCCTCGCAAATCTCCACATCTTTGGACTTTTAAAAATTTTTTGGGACATCATATGCCTTGGATGTTGTTTGAATAGCTCCGTTACACTTAGAAGGTGGTCAAATGATATCCGGAAAAATCGTAATCGAAAAATACTAAAAAATTCACAAGGGTACGAAGAGTGTGAGGAATCCTCACATTCTTCGTACCCTTCCAAATCTCCACTTCTTTGGCCTTTTAAAAATTTTTTGGGGCATCATATGGCTTGGACGTTGTTTAAATAGGTCCGTTACACTTAGAAGGAGGTCAAATGATATCCAAAAAAATCGAAATCCAAAAATACTAAAAAATTCACAAGGGTACGAAGAATGTGAGGAATCCTCACATTCTTCATACCCTCCCAAATTTCCACATCTTTGGACTTTTAAAATTATTTTGGGACATCATATGCCTTGGATGTTGTTTGAATAGCTCCGTTACACTCAGAAGGTGGTCAAATGATATCCCGAAAAATCGAAATCGAAAAATACTAAAAAATTCACAAGGGTACGAAGAATGTGAGGAATCCTCACATTCTTCGTACCCTCCCAAATCTCCACTTCTTTGGGCTTTTTAAAATTTTTTGGGGCATCATATGGCTTGGACGTTGTTTAAATAGGACCGTTACACTTAGGAGGTGGTCAAATGATATCCGGAAAAATCGAAATGGGAAAATACTAAAAAATTCACAAGGGTACGAAGGATGTGAGGAATCCTCACATTCTTCGTACCCTCGCAAATCTCCACATCTTTGGACTTTTAAAAATTTTTTGGGACATCATATGCCTTGGATGTTGTTCGAATAGCTCTGTTACACTTAGAAAGTGGTCAAATGATATCCGGAAAAATCGTAATCGAAAAATACTAAAAAATTCACAAGGGTACAAAGAATGTGAGGAATCCTCACATTCTTCGTACCCTCCCAAATCTCCACTTATTTGGCCTTTTTAAAATTTTTTGGGGCATCATATGGCTTGGACGTTGTTTAAATAGGTCCGTTACACTTAGAAGGTGGTCAAATGATATCCGGAAAAATCGAACTCCAAAAATACTAAAAAATTCACAAGGGTACGAAGAATGTGAGGAATCCGCACATTCTTCGTACCCTCCCAAATCTCCACATCTTTGGACTTTTAAAAATTTTTTGGGACATCATATGCCGTGGATGTTTTTTGAATAGCTCCGTTACACTTAGAAGGTGGTCAAAAGATATCCGAAAATAATCGAAATCCAAAAATACTAAAAAAATTCACAAGGGTACGAAGAATGTGAGGAATCCTCACATTCTTCGTACCCTCCCAAATCTCCACATCTTTGGACTTTTAAAAATTTTTTGGGACATCATATGCCGTGGATGTTTTTTGAATAGCTCCGTTACACTTAGAAGGTGGTCAAAAGATATCCGAAAAAATCGAAATCCAAAAATACTAAAAAAATTCACAAGGGTACGAAGAATGTGAGGAATCCTCACATTCTTCGTACCCTCCCAAATCTCCACATCTTTGGACTTTTAAAAATTTTTGGGACATCATATGCCTTGGATGTTATTTGAATAGCTCCGTTACACTTAGAAGGAGGTCAAAAGATATCCGGAAAAATCGAAATCCAAAAATATTAAAAAAATTCACAAGGGTACGAAGGATGTGAGGAATCCTCACATTCTTCGTACCCTCCCAAATCTCCACATCTTTGGACTTTTAAAAATTTTTGGGAGATCATATGCCTCAGATGTTGTTTGAATAGCTCCGTTACACTTAGAAGGTGGTCAAATGATATCCGGAAAAATCGAAAGCCAAAAATACTAAAAAAATTCACAAGGGTACGAAGAATGTGAGGAATCATCACATTCTTCGTACCCTTCCAAATCTCCACTTCTTTGGCCTTTTAAAATTTTTTTGGGACATCATATGCCTTGGATGTTGTTTGAATAGCTCCGTTACACTTAAAAGGTGGTCAAATGATATCCGAAAAAATCGTAATCGAAAAATACTAAAAAATTCACAAGGGTACGAAGAGTGTGAGGAATCCTCACATTCTTCGTACCCTTCCAAATCTCTACTTCTTTGGCCTTTTAAAATTTTTTTGGGGCATCATATGGCTTGGACGTTGTTTAAATAGGTCCGTTACACTTAGAAGGAGGTCAAATGATATCCAAAAAAATCGAAATCCAAAAATACTAAAAAATTCACAAGGGTACGAAGAATGTGAGGAATCCTCACATTCTTCGTACCCTCCCAAATTTCCACATCTTTGGACTTTTAAAATTTTTTTGGGACATCATATGCCTTTGATGTAGTTTGAATAGCTCCGTTACACTCAGAAGGTGGTCAAATGATATCCTGAAAAATCGAAATCGAAAAATACTAAAAAATTCACAAGGGTACGAAGAATGTGAGGAATCCTCACGTTCTTCGTACCCTCCAAAATCTCCACTTCTTTGGGCTTTTTAAAATTTTTTGGGGCATCATATGGCTTGGACGTTGTTTGAATAGGACCGTTACACTTAGGAGGTGGTCAAATGATATCCGGAAAAATCGAAATGCAAAAATACTAAAAAATTCACAAGGGTACGAAGGATGTGAGGAATCCTCACATTCTTCGTGCCCTCGCAAATCTCCACATCGTTGGACTTTTAAAAATTTTTTGGGACATCATATGCCTTGGATGTTGTTCAAATAGCTCCGTTACACTTAGAAAGTGGTCAAATGATATCCGGAAAAATCGTAATCGAAAAATACTAAAAAATTCACAAGGGTACGAAGAATGTGAGGAATCCTCACATTCTTCGTACCCTCCCAAATCTCCACATCTTTGGACTTTTAAAAATTTTTTGGGACATCATATGCCTTGGATGCTGTGTGAATAGCTCCGTTACACTTAGAAGGAGGTCAAATGATATCCGGAAAAATCGAAATCCAAAAATACTAAAAAAATTCACAAGGGTACGAAGGATGTGAGGAATCCTCACATTCTTCGTACCCTCCCAAATCTCCACATCTTTGGACTTTTAAAAATTTTTTGGGACATCATATGCCGTGGATGTTTTTTGAATAGCTCCGTTACACTTAGAAGGTGGTCAAAAGATATCCGAAAAAATCGAAATCCAAAAATACTAAAAAAATTCACAAGGGTACGAAGAATGTGAGGAATCCTCACATTCTTCGTACCCTCCCAAATCTCCACATCTTTGGACTTTTAAAAATTTTTTGGGACATCATATGCCTTGGATGTTATTTGAATAGCACCGTTACACTTAGAAGGTGGTCAAATGATATCCGGAAAAATCGAAATCCAAAAATACTAAAAAAATTCATAAGGGTACGAAGAATGTGAGGAATCCTCACATTCTTCGTACCCTCCCAAATCTCCACATCTTTGGACTTTTAAAATTTTTTTGGGACATCATATGCCTTGGATGTTGTTTGAAAAGCTCCGTTACACTTAGAAGGAGGTCAAATGATATCCGAAAATATCGAAATCCAAAAATACTAAAAAATTCACTAGGGTACGAAGGATGTGAGGAATTCTCACATTCTTCGTACCCTCCGAAATCTCCACATATTTAGACTTTTAAAAATTTTTTGGGACATCATATGCCTTAGATGTTGTTTGAATAGCTCCATTACACTTAGAAGGTGGTCAAATGATATCCGGAAAAATCGAAATCCAAAAATACTAAAAAAATTCACAAGGGTACGAAGAATGTGAGGATTCCTCACATCCTTCGTACCCTCCCAAATCTCCACATCTTTGGACATTTAAAAATTTTTTGGGAGATCATATGCCTTAGATGTTGTTTGAATAGCTCCGTTACACTTAGAAGGTGGTCAAATGATATCCGGAAAAATCGAAAGCCAAAAATACTAAAAAAATTCACAAGGGTATGAAGAATGTGAGGAATCATCACATTCTTCGTCCCCTCCCAAATCTCCACTTCTTTGGGCTTTTTAAAATTTTTTGGGGCATCATATGGCTTGGTCGTTGTTTAAATAGGTCCATTACACTTAGAAGGTGGTCAAATGATATCCGGAAAAATCGAAATCGAAAAATACTAAAATATTCACAAGGGTACGAAGAATGTGAGGAATCCTCACATTCTTCGTACCCTCCCAATCTCCACTTCTTTGGCCTTTTTAAAATTTTTTGGGGCATCATATGGCTTGGACGTTGTTTAAATAGGTCCGTTACACTTAGAAGGTGGTCAAATGATATCCGGAAAAATCGAAATCCAAAAATAATAAAAAATTCACAAGGGTACGAAGAATGTGAGGAATCCGCACATTCTTTGTACCCTCCCAAATCTCCGCATCTTTGGACTTTTCAAAATTTTTTGGGACATCATATGCCTTGGATGTTGTTGGAATAGCTCCGTTACACTTAGAAGGTGGTCAAATGATATCCGGAAAAATTGGAATGGGAAAATACTAAAAAATTCACAAGGGTACGAAGAATGTGAGGAATCCTCACATTCTTCGTACCCTCCCAAATCTCCACTTCTTTTGGCTTTTTAAAATTTTTTGGGGCATCATATGGCTTGGACGTTCTTTAAATAGGTCCGTTACACTTAGAAGGTAGTCAAATGATATCCGGAAAAATCGAAATCGAAAAATACTAAAATATTCACAAGGGTACGAAGAATGTGAGGAATCCTCACATTCTTCGTACCCTCCCAATCTCCACTTCTTTGGCCTTTTTAAAATTTTTTGGGGCATCATATGGCTTGGACGTTGTTTAAATAGGTCCGTTACACTTAGAAGGTGGTCAAATGATATCCGGAAAAATCGAAATCCAAAAATAATAAAAAATTCACAAGGGTACGAAGAATGTGAGGAATCCGCACATTCTTTGTACCCTCCCAAATCTCCGCATCTTTGGACTTTTAAAAATTTTTTGGGACATCATATGCCTTGGATGTTGTTGGAATAGCTCCGTTACACTTAGAAGGTGGTCAAATGATATCCGGAAAAATTGGAATGGGAAAATACTAAAAAATTCACAAGGGTACGAAGAATGTGAGGAATCCTCACATTCTTCGTACCCTCCCAAATCTCCACTTCTTTTGGCTTTTTAAAATTTTTTGGGGCATCATATGGCTTGGACGTTCTTTAAATAGGTCCGTTACACTTAGAAGGTAGTCAAATGATATCCGGAAAAATCGTAATCGAAAAATACAAAAAAATTCACAAGGGTACGAAGAATGTGAGGAATCCTCACATTCTTCGTACCCTCTCAAATCTCCACATCTTTGGACTTTTAAAAATTTTTTGGGACATCATATGGCTTGGATGTTGTTTGAATAGATTCGTTACACTTAGAAGGTGGTCAAATGATATCCGGAAATATCCAATTCCAAAAATACTAAAAAATTCACAAGGGTACGAAGAATGTGAGGATTCCTCACATTCTTCGTACCCTCCCAAATCTCCACATCTTTGGACTTTTAAAAATTTTTTGGGACATCATATGGCTTGGATGTTGTTTTAATAGCTCCGTTACACTTAGAAGGTGGTCAAATGATATCCGGAAATATCCAATTCCAAAAATACTAAAAAATTCACAAGGGTACGAAGAATGTGAGGATTCCTCACATTCTTCGTACCCTCCCAAATCTCCACATCTTTGGACTTTTAAAAATTTTTTGGGACATCATATGGCTTGGATGTTGTTTGAATAGCTCCGTTACACTCAGAAGGTGGTCAAATGATTTCCAGAAATATCGAAATCCAAAAATACTAAAAAATTCACAAGGGTACGAAGAATGTGAGGATTCCTCACATTCTTCGTACCCTCGCAAATCTCCACATCTTTGGACTTTTAAAAATTTTTTGGGACATCATATGCCTTGGATGTTGTTTGAATAGCTCCGTTACACTTAGAAGGTGGTCAAATGATATCCGGAAAAATCGTAATCGAAAAATACTAAAAAATTCACAAGGGTACGAAGAGTGTGAGGAATCCTCACATTCTTCGTACCCTTCCAAATCTCCACTTCTTTGGCCTTTTAAAAATTTTTTGGGGCATCATATGGCTTGGACGTTGTTTAAATAGGTCCGTTACACTTAGAAGGAGGTCAAATGATATCCAAAAAAATCGAAATCACAAAATACTAAAAAATTCACAAGGGTACGAAGAATGTGAGGAATCCTCACATTCTTCATACCCTCCCAAATTTCCACATCTTTGGACTTTTAAAATTTTTTTGGGACATCATATGCCTTGGATGTTGTTTGAATAGCTCCGTTACACTCAGAAGGTGGTCAAATGATATCCCGAAAAATCGAAATCGAAAAATACTAAAAAATTCACAAGGGTACGAAGAATGTGAGGAATCCTCACATTCTTCGTACCCTCCCAAATCTCCACTTCTTTGGGCTTTTTAAAATTTTTTGGGGCATCATATGGCTTGGACGTTGTTTAAATAGGTCCGTTACACTTAGAAGGAGGTCAAATGATATCCAAAAAAATCGAAATCCAAAAATACTAAAAAATTCACAAGGGTACGAAGAATGTGAGGAATCCTCACGTTCTTCGTACCCTCCCAAATCTCCACTTCTTTGGGCTTTTTAAAATTTTTTGGGGCATCATATGGCTTGGACGTTGTTTGAATAGGACCGTTACACTTAGGAGGTGGTCAAATGATATCCGGAAAAATCGAAATGCAAAAATACTAAAAAATTCACAAGGGTACGAAGGATGTGAGGAATCCTCACATTCTTCATGCCCTCGCAAATCTCCACATCGTTGGACTTTTAAAAATTTTTTGGGACATCATATGCCTTGGATGTTGTTCAAATAGCTCCGTTACACTTAGAAAGTGGTCAAATGATATCCGGAAAAATCGTAATCGAAAAATACTAAAAAATTCACAAGGGTACGAAGAATGTGAGGAATCCTCACATTCTTCGTACCCTCCCAAATCTCCACATCTTTGGACTTTTAAAATTTTTTTGGGACATCATATGCCTTGGATGCTGTGTGAATAGCTCCGTTACACTTAGAAGGAGGTCAAATGTTATCCGGAAAAATCGAAATCCAAAAATACTAAAAAAATTCACAAGGGTACGAAGGATGTGAGGAATCCTCACATTCTTCGTACCCTCCCAAATCTCCACATCTTTGGACTTTTAAAAATTTTTTGGGACATCATATGCCGTGGATGTTTTTTGAATAGCTCCGGTACACTTAGAAGGTGGTCAAAAGATATCCGAAAAAATCGAAATCCAAAAATACTAAAAAAATTCACAAGGGTACGAAGAATGTGAGGAATCCTCACATTCTTCGTACCCTCCCAAATCTCCACATCTTTGGACTTTTAAAAATTTTTTGGGACATCATATGCCTTGGATGTTATTTGAATAGCTCCGTTACACTTAGAAGGAGGTCAAATGATATCCGGAAAAATCGAAATCCAAAAATATTAAAAAAATTCACAAGGGTACGAAGGATGTGAGGAATCCTCACATTCTTCGTACCCTCCCAAATCTCCACATCTTTGGACTTTTAAAAATTTTTTGGGACATCATATGCCTTAGATGGTTTTTGAATAGCACCGTTACACTTAGAAGGTGGTCAAATGATATCCGGAAAAATCGAAAGCCAAAAATACTAAAAAAATTCACAAGGGTATGAAGAATGTGAGGAATCATCACATTCTTCGTCCCCTCCCAAATCTCCACTTCTTTGGGCTTTTTAAAATTTTTTGGGGCATCATATGGCTTGGTCGTTGTTTAAATAGGTCCATTACACTTAGAAGGTGGTCAAATGATATCCGGAAAAATCGAAATCGAAAAATACTAAAATATTCACAAGGGTACGAAGAATGTGAGGAATCCTCACATTCTTCGTACCCTCCCAATCTCCACTTCTTTGGCCTTTTTAAAATTTTTTGGGGCATCATATGGCTTGGACGTTGTTTAAATAGGTCCGTTACACTTAGAAGGTGGTCAAATGATATCCGGAAAAATCGAAATCCAAAAATAATAAAAAATTCACAAGGGTACGAAGAATGTGAGGAATCCGCACATTCTTTGTACCCTCCCAAATCTCCGCATCTTTGGACTTTTAAAAATTTTTTGGGACATCATATGCCTTGGATGTTGTTGGAATAGCTCCGTTACACTTAGAAGGTGGTCAAATGATATCCGGAAAAATTGGAATGGGAAAATACTAAAAAATTCACAAGGGTACGAAGAATGTGAGGAATCCTCACATTCTTCGTACCCTCCCAAATCTCCACTTCTTTTGGCTTTTTAAAATTTTTTGGGGCATCATATGGCTTGGACGTTCTTTAAATAGGTCCGTTACACTTAGAAGGTAGTCAAATGATATCCGGAAAAATCGTAATCGAAAAATACAAAAAAATTCACAAGGGTACGAAGAATGTGAGGAATCCTCACATTCTTCGTACCCTCTCAAATCTCCACATCTTTGGACTTTTAAAAATTTTTTGGGACATCATATGGCTTGGATGTTGTTTGAATAGATTCGTTACACTTAGAAGGTGGTCGAATGATATCCAGAAAAATCGAAATCTAAAAATACTAAAAAATTCACAAGGGTACGAAGAATGTGAGGAATCCTGACATTCTTCGTACCCTCCCAAATCTCCACATCTTTGGACTTTTAAAATTTTTTGGGACATCATATGGCTTGGATGTTGTTTTAATAGCTCCGTTACACTTAGAAGGTGGTCAAATGATATCCGGAAATATCCAATTCCAAAAATACTAAAAAATTCACAAGGGTACGAAGAATGTGAGGATTCCTCACATTCTTCGTACCCTCCCAAATCTCCACATCTTTGGACTTTTAAAAATTTTTTGGGACATCATATGGCTTGGATGTTGTTTGAATAGCTCCGTTACACTCAGAAGGTGGTCAAATGATTTCCAGAAATATCGAAATCCAAAAATACTAAAAAATTCACAAGGGTACGAAGAATGTGAGGATTCCTCACATTCTTCGTACCCTCGCAAATCTCCACATCTTTGGACTTTTAAAAATTTTTTGGGACATCATATGCCTTGGATGTTGTTTGAATAGCTCCGTTACACTTAGAAGGTGGTCAAATGATATCCGGAAAAATCGTAATCGAAAAATACTAAAAAATTCACAAGGGTACGAAGAGTGTGAGGAATCCTCACATTCTTCGTACCCTTCCAAATCTCCACTTCTTTGGCCTTTTAAAAATTTTTTGGGGCATCATATGGCTTGGACGTTGTTTAAATAGGTCCGTTACACTTAGAAGGAGGTCAAATGATATCCAAAAAAATCGAAATCACAAAATACTAAAAAATTCACAAGGGTACGAAGAATGTGAGGAATCCTCACATTCTTCATACCCTCCCAAATTTCCACATCTTTGGACTTTTAAAATTTTTTTGGGACATCATATGCCTTGGATGTTGTTTGAATAGCTCCGTTACACTCAGAAGGTGGTCAAATGATATCCCGAAAAATCGAAATCGAAAAATACTAAAAAATTCACAAGGGTACGAAGAATGTGAGGAATCCTCACATTCTTCGTACCCTCCCAAATCTCCACTTCTTTGGGCTTTTTAAAATTTTTTGGGGCATCATATGGCTTGGACGTTGTTTAAATAGGTCCGTTACACTTAGAAGGAGGTCAAATGATATCCAAAAAAATCGAAATCCAAAAATACTAAAAAATTCACAAGGGTACGAAGAATGTGAGGAATCCTGACATTCTTCGTACCCTCCCAAATCTCCACATCTTTGGACTTTTAAAATTTTTTGGGACATCATATGGCTTGGATGTTGTTTTAATAGCTCCGTTACACTTAGAAGGTGGTCAAATGATATCCGGAAATATCCAATTCCAAAAATACTAAAAAATTCACAAGGGTACGAAGAATGTGAGGATTCCTCACATTCTTCGTACCCTCCCAAATCTCCACATCTTTGGACTTTTAAAAATTTTTTGGGACATCATATGGCTTGGATGTTGTTTGAATAGCTCCGTTACACTCAGAAGGTGGTCAAATGATTTCCAGAAATATCGAAATCCAAAAATACTAAAAAATTCACAAGGGTACGAAGAATGTGAGGATTCCTCACATTCTTCGTACCCTCGCAAATCTCCACATCTTTGGACTTTTAAAAATTTTTTGGGACATCATATGCCTTGGATGTTGTTTGAATAGCTCCGTTACACTTAGAAGGTGGTCAAATGATATCCGGAAAAATCGTAATCGAAAAATACTAAAAAATTCACAAGGGTACGAAGAGTGTGAGGAATCCTCACATTCTTCGTACCCTTCCAAATCTCCACTTCTTTGGCCTTTTAAAAATTTTTTGGGGCATCATATGGCTTGGACGTTGTTTAAATAGGTCCGTTACACTTAGAAGGAGGTCAAATGATATCCAAAAAAATCGAAATCACAAAATACTAAAAAATTCACAAGGGTACGAAGAATGTGAGGAATCCTCACATTCTTCATACCCTCCCAAATTTCCACATCTTTGGACTTTTAAAATTTTTTTGGGACATCATATGCCTTGGATGTTGTTTGAATAGCTCCGTTACACTCAGAAGGTGGTCAAATGATATCCCGAAAAATCGAAATCGAAAAATACTAAAAAATTCACAAGGGTACGAAGAATGTGAGGAATCCTCACATTCTTCGTACCCTCCCAAATCTCCACTTCTTTGGGCTTTTTAAAATTTTTTGGGGCATCATATGGCTTGGACGTTGTTTAAATAGGTCCGTTACACTTAGAAGGAGGTCAAATGATATCCAAAAAAATCGAAATCCAAAAATACTAAAAAATTCACAAGGGTACGAAGAATGTGAGGAATCCTCACATTCTTCGTACCCTCCAAAATTTCCACATCTTTGGACTTTTAAAATTTTTTTGGGACATCATATGCCTTTGATGTAGTTTGAATAGCTCCGTTACACTCAGAAGGTGGTCAAATGATATCCTGAAAAATCGAAATCGAAAAATACTAAAAAATTCACAAGGGTACGAAGAATGTGAGGAATCCTCACGTTCTTCGTACCCTCCCAAATCTCCACTTCTTTGGGCTTTTTAAAATTTTTTGGGGCATCATATGGCTTGGACGTTGTTTGAATAGGACCGTTACACTTAGGAGGTGGTCAAATGATATCCGGAAAAATCGAAATGCAAAAATACTAAAAAATTCACAAGGGTACGAAGGATGTGAGGAATCCTCACATTCTTCGTGCCCTCGCAAATCTCCACATCGTTGGACTTTTAAAAATTTTTTGGGACATCATATGCCTTGGATGTTGTTCAAATAGCTCCGTTACACTTAGAAAGTGGTCAAATGATATCCGGAAAAATCGTAATCGAAAAATACTAAAAAATTCACAAGGGTACGAAGAATGTGAGGAATCCTCACATTCTTCGTACCCTCCCAAATCTCCACATCTTTGGACTTTTAAAATTTTTTTGGGACATCATATGCCTTGGATGCTGTGTGAATAGCTCCGTTACACTTAGAAGGAGGTCAAATGTTATCCGGAAAAATCGAAATCCAAAAATACTAAAAAAATTCACAAGGGTACGAAGGATGTGAGGAATCCTCACATTCTTCGTACCCTCCCAAATCTCCACATCTTTGGACTTTTAAAAATTTTTTGGGACATCATATGCCGTGGATGTTTTTTGAATAGCTCCGTTACACTTAGAAGGTGGTCAAAAGATATCCCAAAAAATCGAAATCCAAAAATACTAAAAAAATTCACAAGGGTACGAAGAATGTGAGGAATCCTCACATTCTTCGTACCCTCCCAAATCTCCACATCTTTGGACTTTTAAAAATTTTTTGGGACATCATATGCCTTGGATGTTATTTGAATAGCTCCGTTACACTTAGAAGGAGGTCAAATGATATCCGGAAAAATCGAAATCCAAAAATATTAAAAAAATTCACAAGGGTACGAAGGATGTGAGGAATCCTCACATTCTTCGTACCCTCCCAAATCTCCACATCTTTGGACTTTTAAAAATTTTTTGGGACATCATATGCCTTAGATGGTTTTTGAATAGCACCGTTACACTTAGAAGGTGGTCAAATGATATCCGGAAAAATCGAAATCCAAAAATACTAAAAAAATTCATAAGGGTACGAAGAATGTGAGGAATCCTCACATTCTTCGTACCCTCCCAAATCTCCACATCTTTGGACTTTTAAAATTTTTTTGGGACATCATATGCCTTGGATGTTGTTTGAAAAGCTCCGTTACACTTAGAAGGAGGTCAAATGATATCCGAAAATATCGAAATCCTAAAATACTAAAAAATTCACTAGGGTACGAAGGATGTGAGGAATTCTCACATTCTTCGTACCCTCCGAAATCTCCACATATTTAGACTTTTAAAAAATTTTTGGGACATCATATGCCTTAGATGTTGTTTGAATAGCTCCATTACACTTAGAAGGTGGTCAAATGATATCCGGAAAAATCGAAATCCAAAAATACTAAAAAAATTCACAAGGGTACGAAGAATGTGAGGATTCCTCACATCCTTCGTACCCTTCCAAATCTCCACATCTTTGGACATTTAAAAATTTTTTGGGAGATCATATGCCTTAGATGTTGTTTGAATAGCTCCGTTACACTTAGAAGGTGGTCAAATGATATCCGGAAAAATCGAAAGCCAAAAATACTAAAAAAATTCACAAGGGTATGAAGAATGTGAGGAATCATCACATTCTTCGTCCCCTCCCAAATCTCCACTTCTTTGGGCTTTTTAAAATTTTTTGGGGCATCATATGGCTTGGTCGTTGTTTAAATAGGTCCATTACACTTAGAAGGTGGTCAAATGATATCCGGAAAAATCGAAATCGAAAAATACTAAAATATTCACAAGGGTACGAAGAATGTGAGGAATCCTCACATTCTTCGTACCCTCCCAATCTCCACTTCTTTGGCCTTTTTAAAATTTTTTGGGGCATCATATGGCTTGGACGTTGTTTAAATAGGTCCGTTACACTTAGAAGGTGGTCAAATGATATCCGGAAAAATCGAAATCCAAAAATAATAAAAAATTCACAAGGGTACGAAGAATGTGAGGAATCCGCACATTCTTTGTACCCTCCCAAATCTCCGCATCTTTGGACTTTTAAAAATTTTTTGGGACATCATATGCCTTGGATGTTGTTGGAATAGCTCCGTTACACTTAGAAGGTGGTCAAATGATATCCGGAAAAATTGGAATGGGAAAATACTAAAAAATTCACAAGGGTACGAAGAATGTGAGGAATCCTCACATTCTTCGTACCCTCCCAAATCTCCACTTCTTTTGGCTTTTTAAAATTTTTTGGGGCATCATATGGCTTGGACGTTCTTTAAATAGGTCCGTTACACTTAGAAGGTAGTCAAATGATATCCGGAAAAATCGTAATCGAAAAATACAAAAAAATTCACAAGGGTACGAAGAATGTGAGGAATCCTCACATTCTTCGTACCCTCTCAAATCTCCACATCTTTGGACTTTTAAAAATTTTTTGGGACATCATATGGCTTGGATGTTGTTTGAATAGATTCGTTACACTTAGAAGGTGGTCGAATGATATCCAGAAAAATCGAAATCTAAAAATACTAAAAAATTCACAAGGGTACGAAGAATGTGAGGAATCCTGACATTCTTCGTACCCTCCCAAATCTCCACATCTTTGGACTTTTAAAATTTTTTGGGACATCATATGGCTTGGATGTTGTTTTAATAGCTCCGTTACACTTAGAAGGTGGTCAAATGATATCCGGAAATATCCAATTCCAAAAATACTAAAAAATTCACAAGGGTACGAAGAATGTGAGGATTCCTCACATTCTTCGTACCCTCCCAAATCTCCACATCTTTGGACTTTTAAAAATTTTTTGGGACATCATATGGCTTGGATGTTGTTTGAATAGCTCCGTTACACTCAGAAGGTGGTCAAATGATTTCCAGAAATATCGAAATCCAAAAATACTAAAAAATTCACAAGGGTACGAAGAATGTGAGGATTCCTCACATTCTTCGTACCCTCGCAAATCTCCACATCTTTGGACTTTTAAAAATTTTTTGGGACATCATATGCCTTGGATGTTGTTTGAATAGCTCCGTTACACTTAGAAGGTGGTCAAATGATATCCGGAAAAATCGTAATCGAAAAATACTAAAAAATTCACAAGGGTACGAAGAGTGTGAGGAATCCTCACATTCTTCGTACCCTTCCAAATCTCCACTTCTTTGGCCTTTTAAAAATTTTTTGGGGCATCATATGGCTTGGACGTTGTTTAAATAGGTCCGTTACACTTAGAAGGAGGTCAAATGATATCCAAAAAAATCGAAATCACAAAATACTAAAAAATTCACAAGGGTACGAAGAATGTGAGGAATCCTCACATTCTTCATACCCTCCCAAATTTCCACATCTTTGGACTTTTAAAATTTTTTTGGGACATCATATGCCTTGGATGTTGTTTGAATAGCTCCGTTACACTCAGAAGGTGGTCAAATGATATCCCGAAAAATCGAAATCGAAAAATACTAAAAAATTCACAAGGGTACGAAGAATGTGAGGAATCCTCACATTCTTCGTACCCTCCCAAATCTCCACTTCTTTGGGCTTTTTAAAATTTTTTGGGGCATCATATGGCTTGGACGTTGTTTAAATAGGTCCGTTACACTTAGAAGGAGGTCAAATGATATCCAAAAAAATCGAAATCCAAAAATACTAAAAAATTCACAAGGGTACGAAGAATGTGAGGAATCCTGACATTCTTCGTACCCTCCCAAATCTCCACATCTTTGGACTTTTAAAATTTTTTGGGACATCATATGGCTTGGATGTTGTTTTAATAGCTCCGTTACACTTAGAAGGTGGTCAAATGATATCCGGAAAAATCGAAATCCAAAAATACTAAAAAAATTCATAAGGGTACGAAGAATGTGAGGAATCCTCACATTCTTCGTACCCTCCCAAATCTCCACATCTTTGGACTTTTAAAATTTTTTTGGGACATCATATGCCTTGGATGTTGTTTGAAAAGCTCCGTTACACTTAGAAGGAGGTCAAATGATATCCGAAAATATCGAAATCCTAAAATACTAAAAAATTCACTAGGGTACGAAGGATGTGAGGAATTCTCACATTCTTCGTACCCTCCGAAATCTCCACATATTTAGACTTTTAAAAAATTTTTGGGACATCATATGCCTTAGATGTTGTTTGAATAGCTCCATTACACTTAGAAGGTGGTCAAATGATATCCGGAAAAATCGAAATCCAAAAATACTAAAAAAATTCACAAGGGTACGAAGAATGTGAGGATTCCTCACATCCTTCGTACCCTTCCAAATCTCCACATCTTTGGACATTTAAAAATTTTTTGGGAGATCATATGCCTTAGATGTTGTTTGAATAGCTCCGTTACACTTAGAAGGTGGTCAAATGATATCCGGAAAAATCGAAAGCCAAAAATACTAAAAAAATTCACAAGGGTATGAAGAATGTGAGGAATCATCACATTCTTCGTCCCCTCCCAAATCTCCACTTCTTTGGGCTTTTTAAAATTTTTTGGGGCATCATATGGCTTGGTCGTTGTTTAAATAGGTCCATTACACTTAGAAGGTGGTCAAATGATATCCGGAAAAATCGAAATCGAAAAATACTAAAATATTCACAAGGGTACGAAGAATGTGAGGAATCCTCACATTCTTCGTACCCTCCCAATCTCCACTTCTTTGGCCTTTTTAAAATTTTTTGGGGCATCATATGGCTTGGACGTTGTTTAAATAGGTCCGTTACACTTAGAAGGTGGTCAAATGATATCCGGAAAAATCGAAATCCAAAAATAATAAAAAATTCACAAGGGTACGAAGAATGTGAGGAATCCGCACATTCTTTGTACCCTCCCAAATCTCCGCATCTTTGGACTTTTAAAAATTTTTTGGGACATCATATGCCTTGGATGTTGTTGGAATAGCTCCGTTACACTTAGAAGGTGGTCAAATGATATCCGGAAAAATTGGAATGGGAAAATACTAAAAAATTCACAAGGGTACGAAGAATGTGAGGAATCCTCACATTCTTCGTACCCTCCCAAATCTCCACTTCTTTTGGCTTTTTAAAATTTTTTGGGGCATCATATGGCTTGGACGTTCTTTAAATAGGTCCGTTACACTTAGAAGGTAGTCAAATGATATCCGGAAAAATCGTAATCGAAAAATACAAAAAAATTCACAAGGGTACGAAGAATGTGAGGAATCCTCACATTCTTCGTACCCTCTCAAATCTCCACATCTTTGGACTTTTAAAAATTTTTTGGGACATCATATGGCTTGGATGTTGTTTGAATAGATTCGTTACACTTAGAAGGTGGTCGAATGATATCCAGAAAAATCGAAATCTAAAAATACTAAAAAATTCACAAGGGTACGAAGAATGTGAGGAATCCTGACATTCTTCGTACCCTCCCAAATCTCCACATCTTTGGACTTTTAAAATTTTTTGGGACATCATATGGCTTGGATGTTGTTTTAATAGCTCCGTTACACTTAGAAGGTGGTCAAATGATATCCGGAAATATCCAATTCCAAAAATACTAAAAAATTCACAAGGGTACGAAGAATGTGAGGATTCCTCACATTCTTCGTACCCTCCCAAATCTCCACATCTTTGGACTTTTAAAAATTTTTTGGGACATCATATGGCTTGGATGTTGTTTGAATAGCTCCGTTACACTCAGAAGGTGGTCAAATGATTTCCAGAAATATCGAAATCCAAAAATACTAAAAAATTCACAAGGGTACGAAGAATGTGAGGATTCCTCACATTCTTCGTACCCTCTCAAATCTCCACTTCTTTGGACTTGTTAAAATTTTTTTGGGGCATCATATGGCTTGGATGTTGTTTAAATAGGTCCGTTACACTTAGAAGGTAGTCAAATGATATCCGGAAAAATTGGATTCGAAAAATACTAAAAAATTTACAAGGGTACGAAGAATGTGAGGAATCCTCACATTCTTCGTACCCTCCCAAATTTCCACATCTTTGGACTTTTAAAATTTTTTTGGGACATCATATGCCTTTGATGTAGTTTGAATAGCTCCGTTACACTCAGAAGGTGGTCAAATGATATCCTGAAAAATCGAAATCGAAAAATACTAAAAAATTCACAAGGGTACGAAGAATGTGAGGAATCCTCACGTTCTTCGTACCCTCCCAAATCTCCACTTCTTTGGGCTTTTTAAAATTTTTTGGGGCATCATATGGCTTGGACGTTGTTTGAATAGGACCGTTACACTTAGGAGGTGGTCAAATGATATCCGGAAAAATCGAAATGCAAAAATACTAAAAAATTCACAAGGGTACGAAGGATGTGAGGAATCCTCACATTCTTCGTGCCCTCGCAAATCTCCACATCGTTGGACTTTTAAAAATTTTTTGGGACATCATATGCCTTGGATGTTGTTCAAATAGCTCCGTTACACTTAGAAAGTGGTCAAATGATATCCGGAAAAATCGTAATCGAAAAATACTAAAAAATTCACAAGGGTACGAAGAATGTGAGGAATCCTCACATTCTTCGTACCCTCCCAAATCTCCACTTCTTTGAAGTTGTAAAAATTTTTTTGGACTTCATTTGCCTTGGATATTGTTTAAATAGGTTGATTCCACTTAGGCGGTGTTCGAATAAGTCCCGAAAAAATTAAAAGCTAAAAATACTAAAAAATTAGAAAAGGTACAAAGAATGTGAGGATTCCTCACATTCTTCGTACCCTCCCAAATCTCCACTTATTTGAAGTTTTAAAAATTTTGGTTGGACTTCATATGCCTTGGATATTGTCTAAATAGGTTGATTCCACTTAGGTGGTGTTCGAATGAGTCCCGGAAAAATTAAAAGCCAAAAATATTAAAAAATTAGACAAGGTACGCAGAATGTGAGGAATCCTCACATTCTTCATACTCTCCCAAATCTCCACTTCTTTGAAGTTTTAAAATTATTTTTGGACTTCATATTGCTTGGGTATTGTTTAAATAGGTTGATTCCACTTAGGCGGTGTTTGAATGAGTCCCGGAAAAATCCAAATCTAAAAATATTATAAAATTGGACGGGGTACGAAGACTGTAAGAAACCCTCACCATTCTCCGCTTGTATGAGGGTGTGAAATGGAGTCTTCAAAATTCAAAATGGAAATGTACGAAAAAATATTGTGAGGCGTTTTGATTTTCATATGGTTAGTAATTATACATTTTTCGTATTTTCAATATTTCAACTAATTTTTTTGTGTAATTCAATTTAAACGCTAAGAAATAATTTGGTCATATATTATCAATTAATAATTAGTACACAATTAATTTAATATAAATTTAATATTTTTGTTTTATATAATTTATTTATATTTTTTCTTTTTTTTTTCACTTCATAAACAAATTATATTGCTTTTCACACTTCAAATATTTTTCAAATTTTGTCAACAAATTATTTGATGTTAAAATAAATTATATTTACTTTTCCTTAATTTATAAATTTTATCACCAAATTAGTTTGAATTTTTTTTTATTTAAAATTTAATTTTTATCTTGGGTTTAATCACTTTATATTACAACAAAAATCTGCTATTTATTTTTTCAAATTTCTCTTTATTTTTCTGTTGCACAAAAAAAATTCCCCAAACAAAATAATTACATTAAACAGGAATTTATAATTGGTTATTGTAATGGATGTAAAAATGTGTGTTGCATGGGATTAATTCCCATGGCAACCGGTTGGTGACCTGAAGAATTGGTTTTGTATAGTTTTTTATTATTTTTGCATGCCATGTGTCTTCATCTTATGAGCCCAAAAAAGTGGGTATGGTACCGAAAAAGCACTTTTCGGTACCCTAGCATAACCCATGGCAAAAACATGCAACATGTTAATTGTTGACTTTTTAATAAAGTGATTCCCGACAATGTTCCTAATGGCCATTGGAGAACTTTAATTTAGTAAAAAAAAAAAAGATAAAGTACATAACTCGTCAGTTGATTTTTCAATTGTTTAAAATTCATTTAGACATTTTGATAAATAAAAAAAACACGAGTTAATCTGGTAAAAAAAAACAAACCAACAATTCCACAGTTTCCACTAAGTAATTACCTCACGAGTCACGTGTGAGCAATGGGGTGATTGTTTTTTACTTGCATGTGAAGCAACCTTACTCATTCTAAGGGAGCTAGGAGCCTAGGAGTAGGGCCTGTTTTCCCACCCTTCAATATTATTATTTTTCGAAAATAAGTTTATTTGGTGAATTGTTTAATTTTAAAAGCATTTTTCAATCTGCATCAAATAAAAACTTGTTTCCAAAAATAATCATTTTGTCTTTTGTCCAAGTTGTAATAAACACCACCATTGATTTTTGGGAAAGTTGTGTTTTCATGTGCCAATATGGTAATAATATTGTTTTGAGAACCCAATTTTACATATTTCAAAATTGATAATGTAATTAGAAAATATTTGGAGAATCATGCACTTTCAGCTTATGTGTATTTCAATACCAAAAATACCCTTCATCTTGCCAGCTAAGCGTTCCACATCTGAAAATTCAAAAGAGAAAAACCCTTCGAAAATCCACAAAACCAATATCTCTCTCGTATTCTGCTTTTCCCTTTCTCTCTCCCATTCTCAATCTCAGAAACCCAAAATGTTGTAAAACCTAACCTCTTTCATTTTTGTAACATTCTCGTCTCCCATTTTCATAACCTTTTCCCCAAATTACTTGATCCAGAAACCCTAATTTCTGAAACGAAGATCAGATCCGGGGAAAATTGGTAATCAGAATCAATGGTGGGTGCATCGAGCTCATGGTCTCGCGCATTGGTTCAGATCTCACCCTCCACTTTCTCCGTCATCGGTATCGCCATCGGCATCGGCGTTTCCGTCTTGGGTGCCGCTTGGTACTTTCTTTTCCCTTCCTCCCCTGCAAAATCCACCAAAATAGAACAACTAATAAAATTTTTGCATTCTTGTCAAACCAGGGGAGGTTTAGGTTAAATCGATACATTATATTTGATTTTTTTTTTTTGTTGGATCGTTGTTTTGATGGTTGCGTTATTGCTGCATTTTTAGGGGAATTTATATAACTGGAAGTATTTTAATTGGTGCCATCAAAGCTCCTCCGATTACTTCAAAAAATCTGATTAGATGAGTACTTCAACTTTCTTTCTTTCTTTTTTTTCTCGCTGGTTTTATGGATCATTGATGTGGTATTACATTGATTGGCTTATTAATGAGAGGTAACTGACAACTTCCATGTGTAAAAAAAATTGAATTATGCCACCACTTGCTAGATTGTCCGGGCATAGGTTACATGGTCGTAGGATAAGCTGATACGCCTATTTACCATCAATATCAATGAGTGTCAATTCTGAAATCTTACTGAACATACATTTGGACAAATCAATATCAATATTGCGGCCAATATTTCAGTATGGTTCATGTTGATATTCTATAATATTATTGGTATTCCTCATTTACTTTGATGAACTGAAGATTTTTGTGCTCATTTCCTATGCAATACTTGCTTGTTTTGAGCTTAATTTGAAGACTCATTCAAGATTGCTGCTAAATTCACAAAGTATCGGCACTATAGAATTGTAATAGACTTTATTTTTATTTTTTCATTTGGATTATAACCTGTTTGTTCCTTTGGATTATTCCTGCTGCTTCAATGTGTTGGAATTCATTAATATTGAAACCCTAGTGTTTTTTAGCGGCCATTTATTTATTTATTTTTTGTCTCTTGCAATGTAGATATGTGCCTAGTGGAGTGAAGGGAGGTTCTTATTATAAGGTTTTATGCATCTTTGAAATTCTTGTTTTTCTCTGTCATCCAAGATGGGTACTTGTTGACTGTTCAAGTACTTGATGTATTATCCTGTGGTATGCACCCTCTTAGAAGGTATAAGGTCTCTGAAAGGAAGAAATAGAGTAATGAATAATATGCATAAAGCTTCTGGTCATAGCAGTTATAACAGCTATTGAAATAGGTCTAGAACTGTATTTCAAACTCTAATTCCCTTTGTACTTCATGTGAAGTTGATGTTAGACAATACAATGCCTGTAATTGGAATAATAAGAATTTCTTAATTTCTTTGGTTGTATAGCCCCTAGTCATGATCTGAAAGGAATATGATCACAAGTTATTATAATCAGTTTCTGATAAAAATTGAGATGTGGACAAAAGAAGTTAGAAAAATAAATAATAATAATATTAAAGTGGCTGAATACCAAAGCAAGCTTAAAGTGGCTGAATACCAAAAATATCATGAAGAAGAAACAGAGGAAGAGAAAATTATTAAGAATAATTTGTTCACAGTATTGTTTAGAAGAAGAGGGTGTAAAAAACCTTGTTGCTTTGCAATAGTGGTAGGAGATGGCCTTTTGATGGAATAACCAACTGTAAATTGCAATGGGATATGGAATAATGGGGATATAACTATTAGAGCATAGTTAAAAAATAGTGGAATCAAATCTAAAGATAGTGAGGATCAGATGCAGTTATATTGTTGTAGTTATCCTCTTAGTACTCAGATATATTGCACTTTTTGTCTTTTGCCTTGTTGGACTCTTGGCTTCCTTGGACTCACGTTTTTCAAAGTTATGTATACAACATTGATTTCAATTTTATAAAAAAGTCATTTATAAAAAAGCCCCCCCCCCCCCTTCACTTGCTAATGATGGTCAGATATGAATTGCCACCAAACTAGAGCTCGCATGTAGTGAGTAGTGCGGTTATTTGTTTTCCCTTATGCCAACCTTGTTCCCACATGTTTGATATATGTCACTTCCCAAGTAAAGTTATGATTGTGGCTGAAAGTAGTTGACCACTTCTGGTATTGTTGAGAGAACAATATAAAAGGAAAAATAAAAGCCAATAAGAGGAATTTTTTTTTCTAGTCGCCTACAGTAGTTATTTTAATTGCAGAGTTGCATCTATGCAATGTAGATGTCCATTTGTGGCTTGGGTGAGTTAATGTCTTGGTACTTTTGCCTTCGTGTGTGCATGGAAAAGCCTGGTGGAAAATGAAAACACCAAAAAGAGGATTTTTGTGTGTTGGATGAGTCATGTATCATGTTAATATGCTAGCGAAGTAGTTGCATAATAGGAGATGAACACATTGCGCTTATCCAAGTTTTCTTCAAAGCATAAGAAAAAACAAAATGAAAAGGAAAGTAATCCTCCACTTTGGAGAATTGTAGAATGTTTTTTGTGAACAAAAATTAGACTTCTTTTGCTGCACTTTATGCACAACGATACTACAAAATGCAGACCCCTTAAGAAATGATGGTTTTGACTTATTTTTTTTTGGTCATTTTCTCTTTTGGGGTGTTCGGTTCTTAGTGTCATATTCTGTGAGGTTGTTGCTATATATGGAGTTATTGTGGCAATCATTCTTCAAACAAAGCTAAAGAGTGTGCCTGCATCCAATATTTATGCACCAGAGTCCCTTAGAGTCGGATATGCAATCTTTGCCTCTGGAATTATTATGGGTTTTGCCAACCTTGTTTGTGGGTATGTTTCCGGCTTTCCTTGCATATATTTCTTCAGAAACGAGTATGACTTCGCACCTAATGCATTCCGTTCTAATCACTTCCTTTTTTCTTTTCTTTTTGGGATAAAGGTCGTCGGTTCAGATGATCTTTCTATATGTCGGTTCATGCAGAAGGAGATGGACCACAACAATCAATGAGCAACTAGAAGGGAGTTTTTAGCATCTCATCATATACACAATATTTCAATGTGGATATAGATGTTGTCCTGAACAGATTAATAAGCTCTTTGCATCCCATTGGTGGAGATTTTTTCAGCAAGATTGATGCCAACCCTCATTTGTGAGTCCTTAATTCTCTGTTACAAGTATATTGAAAGAAATGGACAATACTCTTTTTTACATTCTATTTGTTTTGTTTATTTTTGAAATCAATGTGTTTAAAGTGACAAGTCCTTACTGCATAAAAAATAGAAGAAGATAGAGAGAGAGAGAGAGAGAATCTCTCACTATTCTGAACTTCTAAGGCTCACATGGAAATGGCTTACATGCCCCAAACATCAAATGGTTAAGAATTATGTTCTTATATTGGCATAACATATTTTTATTTATCTTTGTTAAGGAAAAAAACATTGTGGTGTTATTTTGTTTTTCCCTTGAAGTGGGTGTTATTTTGTTTTTCCTTTGAAGTAGCTCAAGTCAAAATTATGAAAGAGGGAGGAGAAAACAGGCACACATAGTAGTGGGGCAGGGCTCATTCTAGTACCAATTTATTTGAATGTGGAACCGGGTATTTTGGATTTATAATTAAGTGAATTGAAACAGTATTTTTAAATCTTGTTCATATCTGAAACTTGGATCACAGGTGAGGAGGGAGGAAATTTTGAAATTAATTCATTATAGTGAATTGATGGATACTAAATTTTATAAGTTGAGTATACTAAATTATGATTATCTTTCCTTTCTGATTTTTTTGGGTGATGGGGTTGAAGTTTAGCTGTTTTCCTTTTTAGTCTGTTGTTGTTTTTGTGGCCTTGGGTTTGGCTTTCTTTGTATACTGCCTGTGTACATGGGGAGCGCCCCCTTTTAGGCATGTTTTAATCATTTTTCTTCTCTTTGTCTATCAAAAAAAAAAAAAAAAAGCCAAAGAATGGTGTTCCTGGCACACCATGGGTTTGGAGGTAATTTGATTAACCCTCTTAAATATAGTCTAAGGGGAATGTGAATATTATTTTCTTCATAGATAGCTTCTATTTAGACTGTGTTAAATACTATAATTTTGTTGTAATAAAAGGTCTGTATCATTACCAGCTGTTATCCCTCACAAAATATTGTGCCACTTCATTTAATGAGTATAGATTTTAGTATTATTCTGATGTTTATTAATATGAATTTCAACCAGCCTGTAAAGTTCCATGTGATGGTCGTGGAAAATTTTGTTTTCAATATCACATCAATTTATGCATATTTCTTCATATGCGGTCTATATGAATAAGTTCGTATATTAGAATTTATATAAATTCACATCATATGGTAGTTTGATTTAGGTAATGACTTCTGGTCATTTTTTCACTGTTGCAGGGCTTCCTCATGTAAGGTGTATGGTGTTGTCCCGCCCCCGCACCAGTTATTGGTTGGTGTTCAGAGTTCTGGGAATGAGCTAAATGTAAAAACAAGTTCAAATCCTTGTTTGACATCATCGGATGGAAGCTCTACACCAACTCCATTAGTTTCCTCTTTTGACTTTGTGAACAGTGATTTATCTTTTTGGTGTTTCTCATGCGATGCATATTTGGATGCTCAAGCGATTTTGTAACTCCACCTTGTTTATGAAACTGCATGTATACTGAAATTTGGCCAGGCCCTTCCATTTCCAACCACAGATAATCAAGCAAAAGCTTCAACTTCAGGCAATTAAGTTTCAACATAGTACATTAGATTTGTAGGTTCTACTATTGAGTCCTTTTTTTTTTTGTTCTTCTCATTTTGGAAATTGGGAAGGATGTTGGGTTCTGGTTGGTTGTTAAGAAAACCAGTTGTTCACAACCATTGTTGAAATTATCCTTGAAATAGTTAAGGGAAACTGATTTTGTTTTATACAATACCAAAGAGAGTTATACAAGACATTCAAATGATTTCCTATATTAATTAATTTCATATGACTCTTATTATTTGCAATAGTAACACTGAAAATCAAACAATAACATTAGTTGATGGTTTATGGTAATTATGTTAATGTCATCCTTCACCAAAATCCGGAGTTCCTTGCAGATAACATGCACGCAGCTCACATTTCAGCTTGCCCCACCTTGCATTAACTCTCTTACAAGGAAATATTGGTTTATTAAGGCTGTTGAAACACAAAACAATTGCAAATTAGCACAAACAAAACCAACTTGCATGTTGAGCAACACCCATTCTGGTTTATGAGAAACTTGGTTTCATTCATCAAATTAGAAACCTGAATTGATTTGGTAAAATGGGTCATGTTGAAAACCCAGCAGAAAAACAGATGGTTGGCTACCTATTTGGTTTCATCTTTGTATCCATTGTATTTTCAAGAGATGAATGTTCAAACTAGTAGATGAAAAACCAACTAGCAGGGGGGATTAGGAGAATATGTATATGAAACATTAGTAAAATAGTAATTCTATGGAACCAGTATGGGTAATCTCTCACCTTCTGTTAACGACATTGTGCACGTGACATAGCCACTGTGAGAACTCAGCTTGAGATCCAGCTTGTACAGGATTGGCTCTGTCAATGATTCACATAAGAAATACCCATTTTTTAACAAGATTACGAGATATATCCAGGTAAGATACTTTTCTATCTGAGAAGGTGCAAAAAGTGCATAAATGAATGTCCTGGAAAGTTAGTTTCCTTATCTTTGGTTATCCATATATCTATTTCTGTCTATATAACCATACATACATATACACATTGACCTTTAACATTAAAATGATCAATAATGCTTTTTCCCTACCAATTGGATCTACTCCATCTAGTTTCACCCATTTCAGAATGCAGATGTCATACTTGGTTAGAGATGTGAAATGGAACATTTTCCCATCAACTCCAGCCACATCTTGGCCTTCTCCTTGTGCATTTAGACATTTGATTTAAACCCAACTTAAATCCTTCTGAAGACCATACCAATCACAAATTACCAAGTTTGACAAGTTAAAGTACATGAAGCTATTAACATACTTCAGAAATAGTGTTTAAAATTCAAGTTCAGATAAACTATTATGGCAGAGATTATCAAATACAGTGGTTTTGCTTTTAAGTTTCTTAGATTAGTTTTGCATCAAGATTGTCCAAATTAGATTGATTTGAAGTAAATAACAATTGACAGTTGAGACCTAAGTAGAAGTCAACCAATTGATAATGTCAAAATCATATCCAAACCTCCAAAGCAACAAGTTTAAACAGACCTGAGCTGCAAGAGTATGGAGAAAAGTCCAAGTAGCCCTTCCAAGCTCTACTTCACTCACATGATTAGCTGATTTTCCCTGAACAAATAATTAATGAAATAATTTAGCAAGAAAGCCAAGTCTTACATGATACCATATGATAGAATAAATTCACCAAGTAGATGCAAATATGAATAGATATTTGTATTAGAACACAAATAAGGCACTAAGAATCCTATATCTGGTATGTGTAGAAGGTTTCACAAAATCATCAATTTTGACATGGCAAGTTCAATGTAGCATGATAGAAGTACCAAACCGAGAGAGATAGCATAAAATAGGGAAAACCCACTTGAACCAACAAGCCAGTCACAAAAAACCAAACTTTAGATAAGGTAGTACTTGAGGTCCCTTAAGGTAGTACCTAAGGGCCATTAAGGTAGTACCTAAAGGCTCTTAAGGTAGTACCTAAGGTATAGTCCCAAAAAACCAAAGGTGGACCACTTGAGCACACAAGAGAACCACATAATGACATAGTCTAAGGGTCACAAAGGAAGGCCCGAGGCTTGGGAGAGGTAGAGTTCAAGTTTACCTTAAGGTAGTACCTAAGGTCCCTTAAGGTAGTACCTCAAGGCCATTAAGGTAGTACCTAAGGGCCCTAAAGGTAGTACCTAAGCTAAAGTCCCAAGAAACCATTGGTGGACCACTTAAGGAATGAAGAGAACCACATACTGGGATGGTCCAAGGGTCACCAAGAAAGACCCGAGGCTTGGGAGAGGTTGAGTTCAAGTTTACCTTATGGTAGTACCTAGGGTCCCTTAAGGTAGTACCTCAAGGCCACTGAGGTAGTACCTAAGGGCCCTTAAGGTAGTACCTAAGCTATAGTCTGAAAAAACCATTGGTGGACCTCTTCAACACTGTAGAGAACCACATGATGGGATGCTCTAAGGGTTACCAAGGAAGACCCGAGGCTTGGGAGAGGTTGAGTTCAAGTTTACCTTAAGGTAGTACCTAGGGTCCCTTAAGGTAGTACCTCAAGGCCACTAAGGTAGTACCTAAGGGCCCTTAAGGTAGTACCTAAGCTACAGTCCCAAAAAACCCTTGGTGGTCCACTTTAACATTGAAGACAACCACATAATGGGATGCTCTAAGGGTCACCAAGGAAGACCCGAGGCTTGGGAGAAGTTGAGTTCAAGTTTACCTTAAGGTAGTACCTAGGGTCCCTTAAGGTGGTACCTCAAGGCCACTAAGGTAGTACCTAAGGGCCCTTAAGGTAGTACCTAAGCTACAATCCCAAAAAACCCTTAGTGGACCACTTGTGGAATGAAGAGAACCACATAATGGGATGGTCCAAGGGTCACAAAGGAAGGCCCAAGGCTTGGGAGAGGTTGAGTTCAAGTTTACCTTATGGTAGTACCTAGGGTCCCTTAAGGTAGTACCTCAAGGCCACCGAGGTAGTACCTAAGGGCCCTTAAGGTAGTACCTAAGCTACAGTATGAAAAAACCATTGGTGGACCACTTCAACACTGAAGAGAACCACATGATGGGATGCTCTAAGGGTCACCAAGGAAGACCCGAGGCTTGGGAGAAGTTGAGTTCAAGTTTACCTTAAGGTAGTACCTCAAGGCCACTAAAGTAGTACCCAAGGGCCCTTAAGGTAGTACCTAAGCTACAGTCCCAAAAAACATTTGGTGGACCTCTTGAGCACTCAAGAGAACCCCATAATGGGATACTCTAAGGGTCACAAAGAAAGGCTCGAGGCTTGGAATTTAATAATTCACTATGATATGATGTAAAATTTTGTAACATGGTAGTTAAAGGTTGCAAGCATTACACTACTGAAAAATCATGTCAGATGAAGTAATAATCAATATAACCACTTCATATATACGCCTATGATTCTCAACAAATGCATCAACAAAAAATTGCGGGACATGCTTGAAGTAGAAAGATAGATAATTAGTAAATTTCACATGTCAAATTAGAGCCAAATAGATAGAGCAACTATTGCGTGAGAAGGTCAAAGGGCCATCAAAGGGGTGTTAGATGTTTCTAGTTGCAAGTTTCTTCTCCAGCTATGGAAGAGTAGTACCAGCTTACTGTGTTTTCACTCAAGTAAATGATGCAAAGTCAAAAAAGGAGAACCTACCCTATTACTTCCTTTATATCCATTCTCTTTTTTGGATTTGTCCATCTCTTTCTCCCACAACTACTTGACACAATTGTTTAGTTACTTGCATAGAACTTCTGAAAATCCAATATAAGCAATGAGGCTAGGCAAATGAGAAATCATGTGAATAAAAATCTAAAACTAGTATCTTTATTCAAAAATGCAATGAAAAATAGCCACTATAGTAGGAAAATGACTAACAATACAAGCATTATGCATGCATTAATACAACTATTTGAAAATAATATGGGATTTAAACCCCAATGAGCTGGAATAGGAAATTTCACCGTCAAAGTGGAAAATATTATCATTTTTATGCACTCTCTGCTGACTCCTTTTTATGTTCCTAAATTGCCCCTTCATGCCTCCAAGTCACCAACAACGTGCCGATACTTTGTGAATTTAGCAGCAATCTTGAATGAGTCTTCAAATTAAGCTCAAAACAAGGAAGTATTGCATAGGAAATGAGCACAAAAATCTTCAGTTCATCAAAGTAAATGAGGAATACCAATAATATTATAGAATATCAACATGAACCATACTGAAATATTGGCCGCAATATTGATATTGATTTGTCCAAATGTATGTTCAGTAAGATTTCAGAATTGACACTCATTGATATTGATGGTAAATAGGCGTATCAGCTTATCCTACGACCATGTAACCTATGCCCGGACAATCTAGCAAGTGGTGGCATAATTCAATTTTTTTTACACATGGAAGTTGTCAGTTACCTCTCATTAATAAGCCAGTCAATGTAATACCACATCAATGATCCATAAAACCAGCGAGAAAAAAAGAAAGAAAGAAAGTTGAAGTACTCATCTAATCATATTTTTTGAAGTAATCCGAGGAGCTTTGATGGCACCAATTAAAATACTTCCAGTTATATAAATTCCCCTAAAAATGCAGCAATAACGCAACCATCAAAACAACGATCCAACAAAAAAAAAAAAAAATCAAATATAATGTATCGATTTAACCTAAACCTCCCCTGGTTTGACAAGAATGCAAAAATTTTATTAGTTGTTCTATTTTGGTGGATTTTGCAGGGGAGGAAGGGAAAAGAAAGTACCAAGCGGCACCCAAGACGGAAACGCCGATGCCGATGGCGATACCGATGACGGAGAAAGTGGAGGGTGAGATCTGAACCAATGCGCGAGACCATGAGCTCGATGCACCCACCATTGATTCTGATTACCAATTTTCCCCGGATCTGATCTTCGTTTTAGAAATTAGGGTTTCTGGATCAAGTAATTTGGGGAAAAGGTTACGAAAATGGGAGACGAGAATGTTACAGAAATGAAAGAGGTTAGGTTTTACAACATTTTGGGTTTCTGAGATTGAGAATGGGAGAGAGAAGGGGAAAAGCAGAATACGAGAGAGATATTGGTTTTGTGGCTTTTCGAAGGGTTTTTCTCTTTTGAATTTTCAGATGTGGAACGCTTAGCTGCCAAGATGAAGGGTATTTTTGGTATTGAAATACACATAAGCTGAAAGTGCATGATTCTCCAAATATTTTCTAATTACATTATCAATTTTGAAATATGTAAAATTGGGTTCTCAAAACAGTATTATTACCATATTGGCACATGAAAACACAACTTTCCCTTGATTTTTCTTTGGTTAGAATACCCAATTTATGTTGACTCTTTTTCCTATTAAGCGTGACAATTTATTTTGCAAATATTAAATATAAAAATTAATATAAAATTTATTTTAAAAATATATTTAAAATATTAAAAACAGTTTAAAAACATTTTAAGTTTGAAATAGATTTTTATTTTATAAATGTGAAAGAATAATTTTTAAATGCTTGATACCTTTATGTTTATTATTTTGTACCATCAAATTTTAAAAAAGAAAAAGGTTAACAAACATGAGTGATATATCTTAATTCTAAAAACAAAAATGTAAAACCAAAAAAAAAATTATAAATTTTATTATTTACCCATTTTTCTAAAGACAATTTCATAAAAAGGAATTATTACTTTGGACTGTATTTGGCAATTATTTCTGATAATAGATTTAAAAAAAATAAGTTTTAATATTTTGTGTAGTGGAGTCACATGTTATCTGCATCCTAACTATCTAAGTGCTTAAATGTTGTTGTAGGTTAGATGGGAAGTGGAGGACTATTTATAGGCTATAGGATAGTAGTGAAGTGGAGAAGTGGAGAAACTGTCATATCCCCAATCATTATCCCTAAATTGTTAGCTACTTATAGCATGTCAAAATATTGAACATTACCACCCAATCGGTGGAGAAAAAAAATTAAAAAGCGGGGAAAAAATCCATTAAAAAAGTGTTAAGGAGGAAAAAAATCCATAAAAACTTATTGCTATATATTTAAATGTTTCTGATATATATAATTAGAATCAAGGATAAAAATACCAATAATTACGGATATATCGGTATTTCAATTTTAGGGATATATCAGAAATATCAGAGAAATATCAATGAATATTTTTTCACAAATATCGGTGGAGCGAAAATTATTTAACATTCATAGGAATGCTTGGAAAAACTGTAAAAATGATAAAATAAGCAAGAATACACATTTTTAAATTATTTTGTAAGTATAATTGACATAGATATGATAAAAAGAAAAAAAAATTAATAAACAAATATATATCGGTAGATTCGATATTTCAATTTTAAGAATAATAAATATGCATTTTGGAAATGTATAAAATTAGAATTGAGTTCAAAATTTTTTTTTATTGAATAAAAATAATTTATACATATAACATTGCAACAGGACTTAGTATCAAAATGAAGATTGATATGGTTCTATCATGATGTTAGATGAAGGGAGCCTATCTTGTTGAAGACAATATTTATTTTCAAATTTTTAAAATACTTTTATTATATATAAAATGTTTTATTACATTTTAAATGAAAAATGCAAATAATTTTTATACAATATTTTATTTGAGATTTAATTTCTACAATTTTATTAAAAATATGTTGTAAAATTTTTTTCTATTAACATTAATTTATTTAAATAATTAAAATTATTAATAATTTATCTTATGAAATTAATTTTAATTTCTAAAATATGGCCTATAGAAAGTGAAATTTATGATTTCATCAAGATGGACAATTAATATATATTTTTATAGAGGGAGGAAAATTGTTTTCATAATTTGTTTCCTTGTTTTTTTATTTGTACTAAATCTAAAAATCAAAAGGCCACTCACTTCCTCTGACTCGACCATGAAAAAGCCATTTCTCAAGTTGCCTTCCACAAGAGAGAATCCCTAAAAAGGCCATTTTTTCCTCTGCCACTCTCAGTCAAACCCAGGTACTAATCTAGTGAGGTTATTATTTCTATTATTATTATTGCAATCCCCATTTGATTCCCATTAAAATCCATTCCCCATTCCATTTCCGGGAAGATTCTTCCTCGTTTGATTTTGGAGACAATCCATGCAAAAACCCCATGGAAAACCATAAAAAAAATGTTTTTTTCTTTGCTCTGTGTGGTTTCTGGATGTGTTGTAAGGGTCTCTTAGCTTTTGTGCCATTGGATTTCAATTTTTTGAACCCTAACTCCACGATTTTTGAGGCAGGCTAAAAAACTCAACCTTTGCCTGCAAATCATGGTATTACCGAATAGAATCTGATGGTTTTTTTAAAAAAAAAAAAAAAAACGGATAGCTTTTGTATCCTGTGCGTGGGTTAGAGTGGTAGGAAATATCAATAAATTTTCTGAAAAATCGGTAAAAATACCAATTAATACCGAAATATCGGATAAATTTTGGAGAAATTACCGAAATTTCCGTGGACCAATAATTGGTTACGAATTTTGTGTTGGAGCCGACTGATCAATGATATTTCTCTCCAAAATAGTATTTTAGTTTTAATTATTATGAAAGCAATGATAAAAAAATTCATTAAAAAAATATGACAAATTTTATGTTAAAATTATTTATTAATCAAAAATTGTTTCTATGAAAAAGATAAACATGAAATATGAAAATTCTAAAATTATTGAAAGAAAAATATTATAAAATAAATATCATAAATAAATTAAAATGGATATTTTATAATTCTAATTTATTTATTACAAAATTCATTATAAAATATTTTATTGCTATGTAATAATGGTCCATAATTTCCATCCCATTGTAGAAATAAAGCAAAGCTTTCTCAAACTGCATTGGTACGCAATGATGATCCTATTTTTTTTAGCCAAAAAGTAGAACAAGAAACATGAAACCTAGATAAGAAAAAAACAAACAAACAAGGGGAAAAAGAACTAAGAGTTTTATTATTGGAGATTGATGTTCTATTTGTTGTTTAAAAGTTCATCTCCTTGTACCAAAAATGCAGGTCCTCCTAATCATGGGTTAGCTTTTTAATTTCTCAATCACTAGAGGACAATTTCAAGGGACAAGTCTTGTTAAGGTAATTCTTTACTCTCTCTAGTTTCTCTCTCTCTATACTTTGCAATGAAACTCCAACTTGTCAATACTTCATTTTTTTTAATGGACATTGAACATAAATAATCAAACTTGCAGTTGAGTTATTTGATGGTTAGTAGATTTGGTCTAGTGGGTGGGTTTACTTTTGATTTAATTTGATTCCATTGAATGTGACGTTGATGACTTTATATTTTGAGTATTAACTTTTGTTTGTTTGTTGCCAAGTGTAATTAAATTTCTCTACTCATGAGTTTTTAAGTAAATATATTTCCATTTTCCTTTACTAGGCAAATAACAAATATGTTAAAGGAATTAAATGTATTTCATTTTAATGTGTTTATGATACTTAGATAGGATTTAAATAAGTTCATGCATGAAACATTAGACTTCCCGTTCTAGCATCCTTGTATGACAAAAATTTCTATTACATGCTAAGGACATTTAAGTTGTCAAAGAATGCAAATGGTTCATTGATGAACTAGTTTGACGTTGACAACTTCTAACTTTGTCTAGAATGTGAATGAGACTTTTTTTTTTCTACAAATGATGCTTGAATTGTCCAATTAGACAATATAAGGAAAACATAATATCTTTGAAGTTACGCTCTTATGCTTCATTCATTTTTTAGAAATTTCGACAGTCGTTCCTTTTGTTCTCTGGGTGCATATTTGGACAAAGCTGAATAATATGCCTTCTCCATTTTGTGTACTTGGAGAACTATAGGGAAATGCTGTCGAAATTTTTCTAAAATGAAACGAAACATAATAGTAGTTGAAATGTAGGGATTATGTTTTCCTATATGGGATAGGAACCACCACCTAAACTAGGAAGTTGAAGATGTTATAATGCATAAGACATGTAGTTTAAGTTGATTTTAGTTTAACAAGATAGAATCATGAGAGTTAATTATGTCTCTTGGTTTAATATTTTGATATATAAATTTATTTTAATTATACAGAAATATGCATAATAAATGATCTTCGACGATTCGCTATTGAATAAAGACTTAAAAAAATGTAACATATATTTATTTCTCATTTGTATGGTAGTGCATAAACTAGATACAAGCATCCCCAAAGAAAATCAAATATGAGAATCCTAGAGATATACAACTGTTTTCTAAAACAGTTTCAGCAATGTTGGAGGGTAAACCGGCACCTAAAGTTGACTTTCCAATCAATGTTTTTGGGATGAAATTTCAAACCTTCCTCTTGACAACTGAAATGAAGGATGTAATTTCTAAAAAAGAGTTGACTATGAATTGTATATGTTTCTATATTTGGTGATATTTTGTTGTAAATCTTTATGTTATATTCATGATATAAATAAGTAGAAGCTGTTTTTTTTTTTTAAGTAATTCTAAATTGGGTGATATTTCATTAGGTGGCTGCATGAACATCTGGATGATACACTACATGAGAAAATTATATTTGTTCATCCAGGAATGGTGTCCAAGGTTGGAACAATAGCCCCACAATTTGAAAAAAGAGCAAGGTTCATTGTTGATCGCCTAATTGACTCCAAATTGGCAGATTTGATTTTTCTTCCGTATAACCCAAGGTAAGTTGTTAATTATAATTGTTTTTAATTTCTTAGCCTTATAAATGCTATTTATCTAAATTATATGTTAATATATTGTAGGTTTCATTGGGTTTTGGCTGTAATTGACCTCAAATCACAAATAGTCTACTATTTAGACTCACTATTACAATAGCCATACCAAGATATAAAAGATATTGTGAACATGTAAGTCTACCATAATTTTAGTTTTCATGTCTCAAAATAAACACTAATGTAATCTTATTTTTTGTAGGGGGTTTCGAATTTTTGTATCTCAAAAGAAGAAAGGATCTAAAAAAGAGCTCAAGTGGATAGTTATCGAGGTTACATTTTTTTCTTCTAAACTTTTTGAAGACTTACCTACATTTAAGTTGCTTTCTTGAATTAAAGTTTACTTGATTTTTGAAATGTGAAGATTCTATTTGGCTTTCTCTCACATGAATATATACCTATATATATGAATTTTCTTAGCTTATAATTGTTTTTGTTATTATTTCCTATTCCTAAGTTGAGTTGAGAAGGATACCATATACGTTTGTTTCACCACCTTATGAAAATATAATCTAAATTGCTATGAATACAATGTACTCATTTGTCCATTATTCCACTAGTAATGAAGTAGTACTAAAAAAAACAAAACAAACCTATAGTATTTACAATCCTTTACAACGATTTAGATGTATGTGTGGGTAATGAAGCAATGAGGATTCATTTAGATAGTTTTGATCATGTTACTTAGGTGTGAGTTGTTCTTTATATCTTTCTTTTGGCCTTAGCATGTCTTATATACATCCTATTATTTAGTTTAAACATTTCTTGTAAGGCACAACCTCTCTCTCTCTCTCTCTTTCTCTCTTTAATCTAAACTTTTTACTCTTTTATCCATCTTCAATAAAATTGTTCAAATGTAAAACATTTATTCCTTATAATTACTAATTGCATTTCTCTTCTATAATGTCAATCTATGAGATGTAAAAGGATGCTAATACTACATATTTCCAAATATATTATCAATAATTGCTCTTGAAACTTGATTGATATACCTTAATGAAGTCTTAAAAGTCATGATCTTTTCTAAGGGATATTTTCACACAAACAAAAGTTAACTATTTTTTTTTTTCAAAGTTAATCACTATTCTTAAAAAATATAATTAATCATTACCTTTATCTATTCCTTTTTTTTGTCCATATTTCACATATACATGTTATTTGACATTCTTACATTTTACCCAATTTAACCCTCCAAGTTGTAAATAGGGGAGCTTAGGGTATTATGCTAGACATGTATTGACTTAATTTAGGAGCAAATTTTACTTGAAACTAACATTATGTCATTCATTGTTTTTTTAAATTTAAATGTGAAGGATGAAAAAATTGACCAAATTTATATGTTGTCATATTTGATCGTGAAAATTTATTGATATAATTTTGCTCATAGGGACCCAAATAGTTGGATGGTGTCATGTGCGGATATTTTGTCATGCGATACATGCGAGACATAATTGCAAATAGAAGTCTTCTAACATCTTAGGTTTATTTACCTATGTATTTTCATAAGTACATGATAACTTATACATATATTTAATGTTTCACTTTAACATATTTTCTCTTCTCATATATTTTAGTTTGAAGGGAAAAAAACCTATTCGCGAGCTGAGTTAGATGAAGTGAGATCTGAATGGGTCTCTTTTTTTAGCACTCTTATCTTAGACCAAGTATAGTGGGTATGTGAATTTTATAATTTTTTAATAAATTCTCAAACATAAATTTTAATTAATGTTGCATCTTTTCTCTTTGCAAGGTATAGGGTGACATTTGCAGTTGTTGCAATTTTGAGATTTCATGATCATACGTAAGATCTTATTGTCATGCATAGATGCTGAAGTTTTGGATACTTTTGGGTACATACCTATATCTTTTAAAAGATACATTTGATGAAAGTACCAATTCATGTTTTTTTTTATTATGTATGTTTGTTGGATTCTTTTAGCATAAATTTTCGTACATGTTAATATCATTTTAGTAAAATTTTAAATATAGACTTAAAGTAATGTAGTTTTTTTATCTACTTGCAAGAAGTTGCATAACATTTGTAGTAGTTGGAATTTTGAGAATACAACATCAGCATAGGTTCTTCCTATCATGTATGTAAAGTTGCAATTAGTTTTTTCTTTTACTGGATATTTTTAGGTACATATCTTATCTATATTTTTTCCTTAAAAGTTCATTGCTAGATTTTTATTTTTATTTTAAATTTTTTTTATGTATTTTGGTACATGTTTAGATCTTTTTAATTAGTACTTTTAAATATAAACATAAACTAATGTTGTTTTTTTCTTATTTGCAAGAGGTTGGGTGATATTTGCAACATTTACAATTTTTAGAGTACAAGATCATGCATAAGTTTTTATCATCATGTATAGCTATTAGATTTTTTGGTAAATATCTGTCATTTTATATATATATATATATATATATATATATATATATATATATTTGATAAGAGTACAAGATCGTGTATAGTTGCTTGGTTGTTTATGAATACATTTGGATATATTTGGGTACATGCTTATATCTTTTTTTTTTTAAAGTTTGAAACATAAATATAAAGTAATGTTGTTTTTTTTTTTTACTTGCAAGAGGTTGGGTGACATTTGTAGTACTTGCAATTTTTAGAGTACACGATCATGTATAAGTTCTTCTTATCATGCATAATAATTTAATTTTTGGTTTTTTTTTAGTAAATATCTTATATATATATATATATATATATATATATATGATAATAGTATAAGATCATCTATACTTGCTAGGTTGTTTGTGGATACATTTTGATATATTTAGGATACATATTTATATATTTTTAATGAAATTTTAAACACAAACATAAAATAATGTTACTTTTTTCTTTCTTGCTTGGGGTTAGGTGACATTTGTAGTAGCTGCAGTTTTTACAGGAGAAGATCACGCATAAATTTTTGTTATCATGTACAACTACTTGATATTTGGTTATTTTTGGGTAAATATCTATCATTTTTTCATATACATTTGGATACATGTTTATATCATTTTATTAATCTTTCAAATATAAACATATACTGATGTTTTTTTCCTACTTGCAGAAGGTTAGGTGGCATTTGCAGCAATTATAACACTTTTGAAGGCACAAGATCATGCATACATTATATTTATCATGTATAACTATTGAATTTTTGGGTCCATATTTGCCTTTTTTTTTTATGTATATGTGATGATAATACAAGATTATGTAAGGATATTAAGTTTTTTTTTTTTTTTTTTGTCAATATATTTGCCTACATGTTCATATTTTTAAAAAAAAATATATTTTATACATTCATGTAGTTTATCCATATATATACACACACAACAGGGCTCAATTTTTATGTAGATCATTTGGGCAACATGTTAGGTTGTAATTGACATGTTCCATATGCAACCTTGATATGAAATAAAACAATTTCCTTTATATGAATAAAGAAATCTTGACATAAAAGACATTGTATTCCTTGACATAAGAATAAAGGAACCTTAACATATTAAAATTTCAACTTTCAAAAAATAAAAAAAAAATAAAAAAAATCCTTGACATATGTGTAAATTAAATTTAAAAGCATATACAACAACATTGACATATATCATACTTAAGCTTAACATACATTGAATATAATCTTGACAAAACAATGAGTCAACCTTCACATATGTTTAACCTAACCTTGACTGATGTGGAAGAAACATTAACATATGTCATATTAATAAGATTCCTACGTTGATAGAAATAAGGTATACCTTATTTCATGCATATGTCAAGCTAGCTTTTATCATTTCTTGACACTGGCATAGATAACATTTGTGAATACCGATCTACCTTAACAGATATACCTTATCTTGACGATGAAAAACTGTCAATGAAGACCTTTTTTCTTGTAGTGTATATATATATATATATATATATATATAGAGAGAGAGAGAGAGAGGAAAACATTAGTTGGGCTCCCATAATGGTTATTACTCATCATCTGGTTAAAGGCAAGGCCAATATATTACATTCATGTGATCAAGTGCAGTTGATATACATTCATGTGCTAATATACTACAATATTAGTAATACCATAGACACCCAGGACAAGGTCATATGCAATGAAAACATGAATTGTACTAAAATTCAAAACAAAGAAGAGGAGTAAGAACAAACCCAAAATATTTAACAAGAAATTTAAAGAGAAGGAACCACAAATTTTTAGTTCATAAACTTAAAACCATCCATGATAGGAAGTACAAGAACATAAAACAAAAATGAAACTTCAATTAAAAATCATCCATAATAGGGGGTATAATCAAAACATACTTATATATAAGGAGATGAATATCTTACAATGGGAGAAGGGAGGAAAGCTTTGAAGAAAGCTTTGGGTTGAAGGCTTACATGATGAGAGATAATGAAAAGAGAGGAGAGAGCATAAGAAATGGAAATTTTTTTACATGCTTACAAATGAGGATCAAGCCTCCTTAAATAGCTGAAAAAGAATCCTAAAATAGTACAAAGTAGTCGACAAAGTACTGTTTACTTTCGGCCAACTACTGTGAATAGTGAACCCCTGCATGAATAGTAAAAGTGAACAATAACATTTTTACTGTAGCGTTTTAGGCTTTTCATCCGGGAATCTTGCTTTTGGCGGGAATAATAGCTAGCAGGTTGAATCTTGAACTGTGGAGTCACATGCTGGAAGACAAAACTGCTTTCGATGCTATAATTGTTGGGAGAAATATTCTTGAAAGTCATGAAGCTGATGATCACTTGGATTTTCTTATTGGAGGAAGGATACTTTCATAGTCCTCACCATTGTCGGGAAGGTAGCTTGTTGAATCATCATACTCTGCATAAGAGTTTTCTTGGGAAAAACTTGAGCTTCTTTCATTAAGGATTTTCTGGAATTCTTGAGAGGTTTTTGCTGCTGCGAGCATGGCTTGGAGCTGCTGTTTCTTGAGAAGAAACTATGGCATATCATCACTAGTTGAAGCTTGTGTGGGATGCTTGAGGAAATATTGCTTAACTGCATTAAAGGATGCATCATTTTTCAACACATCCCACCATTTTGTCTTAAAAGTTCTTCCAAGAGTTGGAAAGGCAATTGATTCATCAACAATGATGATGTAATCCCACTGGATAATCCAAGCAATACCAAAATTGCTGAAAAAGAATAGTAAAGGTGGAAAAGCTGAAAGCTCCCTGGGGATAATAAAAGAACTATTGAATAGCTCAAAACCATCCAAAATGGGCTTAGGAAGAATTTTAATGGATGAGCCAAAATAGGTCCATCAATTATGGAACTAGAATGGGAAAGAGGAAAGTTGATGCTTAGATGGAAAATAGAACATCCATGAATGATGGAAGTCCCTATTTTGGATTAAAAAAACATTGAACCATGCTCTCTAATAATCCCAATAGTTAAAAAATCTTGGTTTTGAAGGTTCAGAGAACTCTCTTGAAAATTGGGATTTCCATCCCACTGCTTAACAGTAAGTGATTACTACCCAAAAAGTGCTATTTTATACCTTTAATTCAATATCTTTTAAGCACTTTTGTGTAGTAATTCTCCATCTTTATTCCAATTGGCATGTTAAGGACCTAGCAATGACTTCTAATCATATTTGTGGCTAGTTTTAGTGTTTTGACAGCTTTTTGGATCATTAAGACAAGCCAAGCAAAGGAGAGAAGCAAAGAGAAAATGAAGAAAACAGAGGACAGCAGCTGCAGTCTTCCTTCGCACTTTTGGAGCACTTCTTGAAGTCCATTTTATGTATGCTATATACCATTTCAAAGCTCAGGAAGTCAAAAATCCAACGCTTCAAACCGTGTACGATTTGGAGCTGAAATGAGGAATATATGGCCTTCGGAAGACAACTGCTCCAGGCTTGTGCGAAATTCGCACAACACCTTGAAATTCGTACAACACCTTCAGCTTGTGCGAAACTCGCACAACACTCGCACAACACCTTCAGCTTGTGCGAAACTCGTACAACACTCGCACAACATTCGCACAGCCCATGCGTGGTGCGAATTTTCCTTTGTTCCGCCGACTCCACTTTAGATCTTTTCTTTTAGATATTTTTGTATAAATTTCCATTCTTCTCCTTGTAATCCACCAATCATAAGATTTCTTAGCTAGGAAGGTTGGAAAAACTTCTCTATATATATTCCCGTGCATCCATTGTAAAAAATATATAGACGGATAGAGATATAAATATACAGAGACAGAGCCTTGCTCTATTTTTCTCTCTTCTCCGGTTCTTCTCCATTTCTATTTTCTTAGTAGCCAAACAGCCTCTGAGGGCTTTTCCTCAGAGGATGATTGGCTAAAACTTTTAGTTTCTCAAAGTATGGATGTTATGTGATGGCTTGGATGCAATCCCATGGAAATTTCTCGCACCTGGAAGGTAAGGTAGTCATTTTTCATTAATGGTTCATTAATGCAAAGTTTGGTTTTTATTTCCTTTGGACAACTTCCAACGGTCAATACTTGATAAGCTTTTGGATTTCTATCCATTAGTTATCTCCTACGAGCTATTGGAAGGTGAGGTTTTCAATTCCAAGTTTTGCATTAATCCGTTAGAACCAATTTCAATGGCCATTGAAAGGTGAGTTTATCACCTGGAATGACTTTGAATTGCCAATATTTGGTAAGCTTTTGGCTTTAGACCATCAGTTATCTCTTACGAGCCATTCAAAGGAAGTCTAAGGTGAATAACCATTGATGAAATTCACTACCATCTGTTTTGCCATTTTAAAGGATTAAAACTTGATTTGCTAAATCCATACCGGTTCGGGAAGCAAGCATCACCATAGTTGCAACCCCAACGCGAGGAGCCTATCCTGAGATTTCCAATTTGCATAAGAGCCAGAGCATAGCTATCCTATCTTTGAGAAACTTGTTTTTACACCCTTTCATTTTAGTCTTTAATGTTAGCTTAGATTAGTTTAAATCTTTCTAAAACATTTACATCTTCTTTTAAAGCTAACATCCATAAGAAAATCACCTATTTTCCTAATTTGAATATCACTTGTGTTTGCGAAAACCCTTCCCAGTGAACGATCCTAGAACCACTATGCTATAGTAGCTTGGCTACTTTAGTAATAGTATTTAAGGTATAAATTTTGTTGATACGCCTTTAAAGCTAAGCTACCATGAGTCGAATCAAATGGCGCCGTTGCCGGGGAAGGTGCCACAAGCACAGTGAAGCAACCATTAAGGGTAACTTGTGATCTTCATCACAAGTTTGGTGAGTTTTCTTATAATTTTTTTAGTTTAGTTTTTATTTAGTTAAATTTTTTTTTTTATTATTCTCTTTTATTTTATTTTTGTTTTAATTTCAATTTGTGCATTCCTTGTTGGATTCGAGACCAAGAGGGAACCCTGATACAAGTTGAAGAAAAGAGCCTTAGTTGAATATCATTTTTTTTAGAAATGGAAATTCCACATGAAGATCAAAGCTCTCATTATGATCATGAGAAGGACAAATTCGCACACCTATCCATGAGGGATTGGATTGAATTAGGGAAAAGACAAGTTCAACAAAGCCAATGGGGTAGTAAGTATGTTTTGAATGGAGATGATTCATATGAGCATACGGTAGGAGAGTGCCCTACCATTCCAACTGTGAGAGACATGTACGGTTACCAAAGCTCCTACACCTCAAGTTGGAATAACCATCCCGACCTTACAACCCAACCTCAACCTCAACCATCAATGAGTACATCTTCATTGGAGCAAGCCATTTTGAAGATAAGCAAAGTCATGGAGGACTTTGTAGGTGAGCAACAAAAGATCAACTCTCATCTTAATGAAAAGATTAATAATTTGGAGAGTTCAATAAATGTAAGAATGGAGGGGGTTTATAAATATCTATCACTAAGAATAAAAAAAGTTCAAGACTCCATTGAGAAGCTCACCAATCTCGACATAGCAAGGGGGAAAAGGAAGCTTCGTCCTCAACCCCACGATAACCTTCAAGGAACCAATGCAAAAAGATCAAGGAAAGTGTTGAAGATCGACACTTTGTTGGGGGATTGCTATGACAACTCTATGGACCAACCTTCCATTGAAAATCATAAGGTTCAAGATGACAAAGGGTTACCTGAACCCTTTAAAGCATCCACTTCTCTAGGGAAGAGAAGAGAAACGAATTCCCTTGGACCAAATGGGAAGGATGCCAATTTTGTTTGGGATCCAGGGGCAATTCAACATGAAGTGGGTGTGTGAGTGAGGATGAGCTAAATAGTTCATATTCTTTTTGGGGTACATGCTATCAGCTTCATTTAAATTCTATGCTTTCTTTAAATTTATGCATGTTTTAGTTTGAATTCTTAGCTTTAATTTAGTTTTAATATGTTTTTAAGATGAGTTTTGAAGTGTTCATGCAGGTACGATGCTTGCAAAAATCGAAATGGAGGTAAAACAGAGGATACAGAGTAGTTCAGGCAGTAGACCTCCACATCTCAAAGGAACATGGTTTACATTCTATCACGAGGGACTTCCGGAGATACATGCCTGCTACATGGGAAAGCTTGAAGAATGAAGTCAAGGAGGAATTCATCCTCCTTGATCCACCTCCAACATGAAAACACTTGGTTCATGGTTGAACTTAGTCTCTTCAAAGACTAAAGAGTTCATCCTCTTTTTGTTTTCTTTTAAGTTGATTTTAGTTTAATCTAGTGTTTTTCTTATGTTTTTGCATGTTTTGATTTTTATTTTTGACTTTAATGTCGTTCTAATATGGTTTGAATTGGTTTTTTGTGTTAACATGCAGGTAGGAAAGCTTGAAGAATGAAGTTATAGTGAAAACAAGGGAAAACAGGGGAGAAAAACCAAGACTCAGCAATTTTCGCACAACATATCCCTTGTGCGAATTTGCTTTTGTGCCAATTTTCAAAAATGCATGCTCTCTGTCCCTTCCCAAAATCTCAGTGCGAATTTCACAGGAATGCGAACCTTGTGCGAACCTTGTGCGAATTCGTTTTTGTGACAAATTTTCAAAACCATGCCCTCTGTCTTGGAGAACCACAGGAATGCAAAATTCACATTTCCTCTTTAAAAGCCATTTTCTCCTCTTCAAATTCTAAGCTTCTTCTTCATTTCTCTCAAGCTAAGGATTCAAGCCACGATTTCTTCATAAGAAACCCATTGCCGCCGGGTAGAGGAGCCTCCAAATTCCAAACTCTCCTCTTGAAAAGCTCCAATTTCCAAGCCTAGCCACGATGAAAAATCCTTTTCCTACCTCAGCCAGCATTTCCCACCCTTAAAAGCCAAAAATACGAGCCTCAATTTTGCAAAAGGGCGGGTGAATAGTGTCTTGTGCGAAATTTTCGCACAACACTCATTGTTCACTCCTCCTTTGTTTTCCCCTGTTTTAGCCAAAAATCTCCAATGTTAACACCCCTGCAAGCTACATTCAAATGTCATTGCAACTTATATCAGTATACCATCATGGCATGGACCCTTTGAGCCTTGTCCTCGGCTGCTCAAAGTGGGGCCCACTCATAATTTAGTAAATATTTAGTATAAATTCCTCTCTCATTCAATTTTTGAATTTTGAAACAGGTGGTTCAACCTTCTCAACTCCAAGTCCACATCACATGAGGTACCACTTCCTTCCTCTTTATTTTCGATTCAAACATTGAGGACAATGTTCATCTCAGTTGGGGGGAGAGATGAGAAAGTAAGTATTAGTTTAAATTTTTATCATACTTAGTTAAATTAGCTACTTTTTGTTTAAATTTTAAAATTTTTGCTTTAAACTCCATGGATATTAAGGATTAACTCTCAAAATTAAATGAGAGAAGTCGAGTTTCAACTTGATTACATGAGTCTTAGAGTTTGTATTATGCTCTTCTAAAAGTTGATGAATTGTTGAAACTCCCATTGCATGCAAACTTATCTCTTCCACCTTAAGCTATTCGCACACACATACAATAGGTTTCGATTATAAGATGAAAAACTATTTCCCTCTTGACTTAGGAAAATTTTAGACTTGGTACCTTTGACCTCATTTAATAGTGTTGGGACACCTTGTAAAAGGCCAATGGGGCTTTGAAGAAAATAAAGAAAGAAAGAAAAATGTTTGCTTGCCTTGAAACCCGAGCAAGGTCTAAGGGGTATATGGTGAAAATCTTTAAAACCTGGTGCCCTAAGCCTTAATTGGTTGGGAGTCACCGACCTCAATGCTCGTTACAAGGGTGAATAGGTGGAGTTTAACATGTTGTAGGTGCTTGGGTATTAAAAATCATTCTCAAAAGTCCGGGGTAAAATCCGAGGAGTTAGTGGTTGAAAGATCCTTAAAGCTTGATGCCCTAAACCTTAATTGGTTGGGATTCATCGATGGACCCCCGTTACATGGACAATTTAGAAAAGAATGCCTTTAAGCTTGGCACTCCTACAAGAAAAAATTGTGAAAGAAAAGAGGTGCGTTCTTAGCCTATTGGAGGTTGATTAGTTTGCTAAGCTTTGAAAAGAACTAGGTTGAGGGGAGAGATTAGTTTGACATACTATATCCGGAAACTAATAAATAACACTTAGATTTTAGTGGAAGAATTTGATTTGGATCTTTTGAGATTGGAAATTCTTTTGATGCTTAAACTTGCATAATATCCATTCTTTGTACTCTATGATCAAGTGAATGCTTTGACAACTCTTATTATAGGTTGAGTTTCACATCTTTATTGATCCATGAATGTCAATCATGCCACTTGATTATTTTTTGGAGTGATCAGCATGATTTTGTAAATTATTATATTATCTATTTTTCTTTATTTTTCTCTCCTTCATTGCTCAGGGACTAGCAATGTGTTAGTTGGGGGGAGTGATTACTACCCAAAAAGTGCTATTTTATACCTTTAATTCAATATCTTTTAAGCACTTTTGTGTAGTAATTCTCCATCTTTATTCCAATTGGCATGTTAAGGACCTAGCAATGACTTCTAATCATATTTGTGGCTAGTTTTAGTGTTTTGACAGCTTTTTGGATCATTAAGACAAGCCAAGCAAAGGAGAGAAGCAAGGAGAAAATGAAGAAAATAGAGGACAGCAGCTGCAGTCTTCCTTCGCACTTTTGGAGCACTTCCCGAAGTCCATTTTCTACATGCTATATACCATTTCAAAGCTCAGGAAGTCAAGAATCCAACGCTTAGGTCCTTCCCTTTTGGGCCGGTTGTGGGCGAGGAAGGATTCAAACCCCCGACACCGTGGTTCGTAGCCACATGCTCTAATCCTCTGTCCGAGTCGATACTGTTACTGCCAATCACTCATGTTATGATCTTCTACATCCTAGGTCTTCCCGTTCCGTCATCTGGCTTATGTTCTTCATGTAGCATTCAGACCGAATGACTCTATGAAATTACGTCGATACTTCCAAACCGTGTACGATTTGGAGCTGAAATGAGGAAGATATGGCCTTCGGAAGACAACTGCTCCAGGCTTGTGCGAAATTCGCACAACACCTTGAAATTCGCACAACACCTTCAGCTTGTGCGAAACTTGCACGACACTCACACAACATTCACACAACCCATGCGTGGTGCGAATTTTCCTCTGTTCCGTCGACTCCATTTTAGATCTTTTCTTTTAGATATTTTTGTATAAATTTCCATTCTTCTCCTTGTAATCCACCAATCATAAGATTTCTTAGCTAGGAAGGTTGGAAAAACTTCTCTATATATATTCCCGTGCATCCATTGTAAAAAATATATAGACGGATAGAGATATAAATATACAGAGACAGAGCCTTGCTCTGTTTTTCTCTCTTCTCCGGTTCTTCTCCATTTCTATTTTCTTAGTAGCCAAACAGCCTCTGAGGGCTTTTCCTCAGAGGATGATTGGATAAAACTTTTAGTTTCTCAAAGTATGGATGTTATGTGATGGCTTGGATGCAATCCCATGGAAATTTCTCGCACCTGGAAGGTAAGGTAGTCGTTTTTCATTAATGGTTCATTAATGCAAAGTTTAGTTTTTATTTCCTTTGGACAACTTCCAACGACCAATACTTGATAAGCTTTTGGATTTCTATCCATTAGTTATCTCCTACGAGCTATTGGAAGGTGAGGTTTTCAATTCCAAGTTTTGCATTAATCCGTTAGAACCAATTTCAATGGCCATTGAAAGGTGAGTTTATCATCTGGAATGACTTTGAGTTACCAATATTTGGTAAGCTTTTGGCTTTAGACCATCAGTTATCTCTTACGAGCCATTCAAAGGAAGTCTAAGGTGAATAACCATTGATGAAATTCACTACCATCTGTTTTGCCATTTTAAAGGATTAAAACTTGATTTGCTAAATCCATACCGGTTCGGGAAGCAAGCATCACCATAGTTGCAACCCCAACGCGAGGAGCCTATCCTGAGATTTCCAATTTGCATAAGAGCCAGAGCATAGCTATCCTATCTTTGAGAAACTTGTTTTTACACCCTTTCATTTTAGTCTTTAATGTTAGCTTAGATTAGTTTAAATCTTTCTAAAACATTTACATCTTCTTTTAAAGCTAACATCCATAAGAAAATCACCTATTTTCCTAATTTGAATATCACTTGTGTTTGCGAAAACCCTTCCCAGTGAACGATCCTAGAACCACTATGCTATAGTAGCTTGGCTACTTTAGTAATAGTATTTAAGGTATAAATTTTGTTGATACGCCTTTAAAGCTAAACTACCATGAGTCGAATCAGTAAGAATCTTATAGATATGACAAGTGGAAAATGCCAAATCTAAATTGCTGAATTTATTAGTGTTATGCTTAATTTTAACAGAATCAGTTTCAACAAGAACTGCTTCATAAAATTCTCTTGTTTTTAAAAGGTCACTAGAGGGATAATGAAAATTTTCATGAAAAGCTTTTCCTGCAATCTCTCTAGGGTTTTCAGAGAAAAACTCTTTTTCAATAACCAAAAGAGGTTGATTTAAATCTTTTTGCTAATATCTTGATTTTGCTGAAAGAGGTGTGGAGTTGGCAACCACCACGATTTGCTTGTTTGAAAAAGAGGAGCTTGTTGCTAATTCCTTTTGAGATGGATTAGCCTTAGTAACCTGCTTAAAGGTTTGAGACCCTGAAATAGTTGGGTATTGGGTAGCTTTGATTGGCTTAGAAGGATCCGTAAGATCATAGTACAAGGTCATCATCTTGCTGGGCATAGGGTTAGAAGAATGAAGCCTTGCTTCTTCTTCGAGTTCAACTTATTGACTCCAAAGCATTTTATGGGGAGAAGAAGCTTGAATGGATTGAGATTTTTGTGGGTTAGGAGCTTGGGTATTCTTTTTAGGGGCCATGGTCTCATGAACCTTGCAAATTTCACGAGTTGAGTGATCAGGAATGGAATTTTCTCATTTAATTTGAAAATTAGAGTTTAAAATAAAATACCAATTAGTTAAATCATGCTTAAAAGCTATGTACTTAATTGTTTTCTCATATGTGAAAACGAATAAAAATCCTTGGTTCAAAATATCAATTTGAAATTTTGAAATGCAAAAAGAAATGCTTAAAATATCATTTTTAATGAGGTTATGAATGAGTTGGATACCTATTATCTTAGGTGGAAGATCTATTCCAACAAGATTAATTTCCTTATCACAAGGAATGATGTTTATAGCAGGAAGATTAGCAAATTCAAAAAGAATATCCTTATCCAAAAGCTTTGTTCTTATACCCTGGTTATCTACCCACATGGGATAAATAGAACTTAAGAAGGGGATTCATAGGAGGGCTTTCTCCTTAAGGTCCTTAACAAAAATGAAGGTTTGCTTAATACAGATGTCATGGTTATGGATATGAACATTTTTTAATTTATACTTAATGGCAAGCCTTTTGCCATTGACACCAAATAGAGACTGACTAGTGTCTTCGCATAACGGAATAGGTACAAGACCTTCTTGAAGGCAATTCTTAGTTTTACTTGAATCAATTAAAGCAATAATATCAAAGACAAATTTATCTTTGACTACTATAGTAAGGGAGACTTCCCACCTTAGGAAGATAACCCTACTAATAGTATTTTCAAAAAAACATCTGTCTCGTCATTATTAACTTGAGAAGATTTTGGAATATCCACTGGGTTTTCCTAATTATTGACAATTCTATTGATTTGTCCTTGGAGGTCAGAGAGACCTAAACTTGTGAATTATCTTAAATCCTTAATTTCCTTCCTATACTGTCTTACTTCATGATAAAGATCCCTAATACTTATATCTGTGGGAGACTATTGGTTAAACCTACTTAATATATCATTAAGGTTATAAGGATTTATAGTCTTTTTACTTTCTGGCTTAACAACTAATTTCTTAAATGCTTCATAAAGATCTTGCTTAATCTTTTCATTTTTAATTTTTGTTAAAATATTTAGGACAAGTTCCTGATCTTGGCTTATGATATTTATGGTCTTAGGACGACAATTACAATTACCCTTAATACAATCTTCTTGGTCACTATAAGTTTGGTTAGAGGCTTCACTACTACTGTCTAGTTGATTAATATCATCTTCATTATTAGAATCAGTCCTTGATTCAGATTCTGAGGTTTTTAATAAAACTTCACAAAGCATATTTTTTAAATCTTCTGAGACATTAAGATTATTAATCTTTTGCTTAACCCTATAATCTTTCTTATAGTGGCTAACTTTGCCACACTTAAAACAAATGATTGGCTTGGAATCTAAAGGAGTTTCTTTCTTTTTCTGGGCATCTTTGTTTATTCTTCTTTGGACATGTCTTGAATGCTTGGTTTCATTCATCTTATAGTTACCATAGGTTCCTCTCTTACTATGGTAAAACTTATCTTTGCTAGGCTTTCTGATTGTTCGTTGCTTAGAGGGAGGCTTAGTTTCTTTTTGGCTAAAACCAAATTGGCTACAGAATGACCCAAATTCATTCTTGTAGATCTTTTTCTCATTCTTCATTTGTTGCTTGAGCTTAAAGTCATTGCATAACTTAATCCCTTCAGTTGTGACCATGCTTATAATTTCACCATAGGTTAGCTTATCATAAGGGATTTGTCCATTAAACTGTTCTCTTATCTTAATTCTAATTATCTTAAAGAAAAGTCCAGGTAGTCCTGAGATGAATTTTTCTTTCCAAAAAGACTAGTTACAGTTTGATCTTATCATGAATTTGGTTAGGAAAACTTCCTTATACTATCTAAAGTCATGAAGCTTGGGACGCTTAAGGTTGGTTAAGAGATCTGCAGTCTTATCCTTGATTTTTGCAGGATCACCAATGAAGTGCTTTGAAATTGAATAGATTAGAGTAGCCACTACATCCTCTATATCTTGTCCATCTTCATCCTTAACCACTTCATTATTCTCATTAGTCCTATAAGCTTTTAGGATGCCATTTCTATCCTCAAAAGTGAGATAGTTATCCCACCAACCCTTAAGTTGTCCTGTGAACCCAGCAACAATTGTCTAAGCTACAACATGGTCAGGTAGTCTATTGTTTAACTTATAGGTTGTACTAACCATGGTCATTTCTTGGAGCTTAGTGAGTATGTTATACTCGGTCATACCATCTATGTTCCATTCATAGATAATACCACTGGTATATGAAGTTTGAGTATAATGATTTCTTTCCTCAAACTGCATGTTAGGAAAGGTAGGTCTAGGATAATAATTCCTAGTCTTAAAGGCTTCTAGGTTGTTGATACTTCTTAAAACAGTTTGATTGTGGGGTTCCTCAAACATTTTGATTAGTTGATCAACTTCTTCTTTTGAACTAATGTCACCCTTAACCATATTAATTCTCTTATAAGGCTGAACTGTTAGAGGGACGATAAGATCATCCTTAATCTTCTGGTTAATTTTATCCACAAAGGCTTGGTTGATTTAGGGATTTTCCTAGAATTCTTTACAGAATTCATATGACTTATTTTCCTTATCAGTGCTGGTAACCCTTATACGCTTACAGGGATAATATGGATATTCCTCTTGTTTAAAGAGTTCAAACCAGATCCAAAACTTAATGTTTTTCTTTTCTTGTCCTAAATAGGCATAGAATTCTTTTTGGTAGATGGTTTTAATGACTTTAGGGACAAGTGCTAAAGAACCAATCTTTTCTTTCCTTATTGACTTCAGAATAGAAGTCCTTTGTTAAGAAATCCTTGTTGATCCCAAAATCCTCATCACCATAGCTTATGGTATTAATCATCTGGGAATATGTAGGAGACATTTGAGAGGACTCATCCTGTTGTGACTCCTGTGTAGACTCATTTTCCTTAGTGTAAAAGGGTCTAACCAAGTTGGTGTGACTTCTAACACTTGTTAGCTTAATGTTCTTAGGGTTTGCTGAACTGGTAACTTCATCTTCCCTAGTGGTCCTCACTAGGATAGATGAGCTTGAAGCTCTAGAGAGCTCATAGTCTAAAATTCTAGGGTTACTAGAATGATGGAAAGAGTTGGAGAAAATCAGATCTTCTCCTCCATCAAGATCTTGAACAATCTGTTCAATCCTTTCAGATCTCTGTTCTATGGGTGGAATGGCATTAGAAAAATGCCAAATTTATGGAAACTCAACTTCATTCCACTTAATTTTAATGGGGACAATGATGTTGGACTTATTTATCACATCAAAGTAGAAGAGAGTAGTCTCACCTTTAGGACTGGTGTAAAGAGCTCCAGATCCAACGCTTGTGGTCATGCTCTTATAGGAAAACCTGGTTATGATGGAATGATGTTGGACTTATTTATCACATCAAAGTAGAAGAGAGTAGTCTCACCTTTAGGACTGGTGTAAAGAGCTTCAGATCCAACGCTTGTGGTCATGCTCTTATAGGAAAACCTGGTTATGATGGAAACATGACTGTTTCCTTCCCTGAACTTAAAGCCATGGGTCTTAACATGAAGAACAACCGAATCTAAGATGTTGGCATCTTTTGATCTAACTGTGAAGTTAGGGAAACATTGGAAGTAAACAGGGTCATCATTCAATCCAGCTTGGACTACTCATATAATAGAATCTTGATAATCGAGAGGTCTATTATCTCTTAAAAACATGACAATAGAGGTATTTAAACCTAATCTTGTCAAAGGCTTAGTTGCAACTTGGATCATACCAAAGTGTACGAAATTGTACTTATCTTTCTTATGCTTCTCAATGGACTTACTATCCAAGAGTCTTATGATTTAATTATCTTGTTCTAAACTTACTGACATTTCAGAGGTTCTAATGGTGTAGTCTGTGAAAAACTTAAATGTTCATTTCTTATAAATTTCTTGATTAGACACCTTGGGTAACTTCCAACCATCTAAATCACTTTGGATATTAGGATAATTGATCTCTTCACTGTTTACAATAGTATCTTGAGAAACAATGGATCTCCTAGACATGGTTCTAAAATCAAACTCATTTTAGGGTTTTAATCTAGAGCCTAATAGCAGATTAACAGACCTAATGAGACGTCACCCCAACCCTCTTACAGCCCTAACAAACGCCTATCCCCGGCTAACAACGGGCTCAACCGATAAGGTTCGCATTTCTCAGCACACTGCTACTTATCCGAGCCACGAGAAGGGAAGTCGGGTTTGTTTTAGGTGTTTTGAGCTATTCGAGGATAAGTAGCAGTGTGCTGAGAAGTGCGAACCTTATCGGTTGAGCTCGTTGTTAGTTGGGGATAGGTGTTTGTTAGGGCTGTAAGAGGGTTGGGGTGATGTCTCATTAGGTATGTCAATCTGCTATTAGGCTATAGATTAAAACCCTAAAATGAGTTCGATTTTCAGAACCATGTCTAGGAGATCCACTGATTCTCAAGTACTGTTGTAAATAGTGAAGGAATCAATTATCCTAAGATCCAAAATGATTTAGATGATTGGAAGTTACCCAAGGTGTCTAATCAAGAAATTTATAAGAAATGAACCTTTAAGTTTTTCACAGACTACACCATTAAAACCTCTGAAATGTTAGTAAGTTTAGAACACGATAATCAAATCATAAGACTCTTAGATAGTAAGTCCATTGAGAAGCATAAGAAAGACAAATACAATTTCGTACACTTTGGTATGATCCAAGTTGTAGCTAAGCCTTTGACAAGATTAGGTTTAAACACCTCTATTGTCTTGTGTTTAAGAGATAATAAACATCTCGATTATCGAGATTCTATTATAGGAGTAGTCCAAGCTGGACTGAATAATGGCCCTATTTACTTCCAGTGTTTCCCTAACTTCACAGTTAGATTAAGAGATGCCGACATCTTAGATTCAATTGTTCTTCATGTTAAGACCCATGGCTTTAAGTTCAAGAAAGGAAACAGTCTTGTTTCCATCATAACCCGGTTTGCCTATAAGAGCATGACCACAAGCGTTATATTTAAAGCTCTTTGCACCAGTCCTAAAGGTGAGACTACTCTCTTCTAATCTGATGTGATAAATAAGTCCAACATCATTGTCCCCATGAAAATTAAGTGGGATGAAGTTGAGTTTCCAGAAAGTTGGCATTTGATTAATGTCGTTCCAGCCATAGAACAAAGATCTGAAAGGATTGAACAAATTGTTCAATATTCTGATGGAGGAGGAGATTTGATTTTCTCCAACTCTTTTCGTCATTCTAGTAACCCTAGAATTTCATACTATGAGCCCTCTAGAGCTTCAAGCTCATCTATCCTAGTGAGGACCATTAGGGAAGATGAAGGTACCAGTTCAACAAACCCTAAGAACATTAAGCTAACAGGTGTTAGAAGTCACACCAACTTGGCCAAACCCTTTTACACTGAGGAAAAGGAGTCTACACAGGAGTCACAAAAGGATGAGTCTCCTAGTATGTCTCCTATGTATTCCCATATGATTAATACCATAAGCCTTAATGATGAGAACTTTGAGATCAATAAAGATCTCTTAAGAAAGGACTTCTATTCTGAAGTCAATAAGGAAAGAAAATATTGGTTCTTTAGCACTGTCCCTAAAGTTATTAGAACCATCTACCAAGAAGAATTTTATGCCTACTTAAGACAAGAAAAGAAAAACATTAAGTTTTGGATCTAGTTTGAACTCTTCAAACAAGAGGAACATCCAAATTATCCCTACAAGCGTATAAAGGTAGCCAACACTGATAAGGAAAATAAGCCATATGAATTCTCTGGAGAATTCCAAGAAAATCCCCAAATCAACCAAGCCTTTATGCATAGAATTAACCAAAAAATTAAGGATAATCTTAATATCCCTTTTGAAGTCCAGCCTTATAAGAGAATCAATATGGTTAAGGGTGACATTAGTTCAGAAGAAGAAGTTGATGAACTAATTAAAATGTTTAAGGAACCCCATAATCAGACTGTGTTAAAAAATATTAACAACCTAGAAGCCCTTAGGACTAGGAATTATTACCTTAAACCTACCTTTCTTGACATGCAGTTTGAGGAAAGAAATCAGTATATGATTCGTGCCCAATTGGTGTCTCAGCTAATTCATGTCCAGCTGATGCTCCTTGATTGAGGGAGTAATCAACAAAATTTATAACCTATTACACCATATACTAGGGTAGCAAAGAAAAAGCTACTATAGCATAGTGGCTCTAGGATCGTTCATTGGGATGGGTTTTAACTTCACAAATGATATTAATTCAAAGTTGAACTGGTGTCTTTTCATTTCAAGGTTAGCTTTAAAAGAAAACATAAAGATGTTTGAATGAAAAAGGTTTGGTTTTAAACTAACCAAAAATAGTAACTGATTTTACTTACAAAGAAAAGTGTTTCTTGGAGTTTCAGATTACTAGGCTCAGATTCCTCATACAAAAAGGGAGTTCCGGTCACTTGTTTCTTTTCCTCACATTAGAGAATTAACATATAGTTAATTCTCTAACCGGTGTTGTACAGATGCTTCCCATTAATGGGTTCAAACACTAAATCCCTCTCACTGATGCATCTTGCAATGGCTCGTGCCTCTCACCTAGCATTTGCCATTCAAGGTGATCTTTAACCTTAGATTACCCGTCAAAAGCTCGTAAGAGATAACTAATGGATGTCTCCTTGGAGTTCAAAAGCTTACCAAGTGTTGGCTACTCTAGAAAATCCTACCTTCAAGTCACCTCCCAAAGGCTCGCAAGAGATAAACTAGTGAATCTCCATGGACGGAGATCACTTGCCTTACCAAGTGTTGGCCCAAGTGACTTCAAGGCGTTTTAAGTTAACTAAAAAGATAAAAACCATTAACGGGTCACACTTTCTCTTCATTAAAAACTAAAACAAAAAAACTTCCAAATTATGCATGTGGAAACTTACCCAGCTTTCCTCACTCCAAGAGACGAAGAGCCTAGCCTCTCATCCTCTGAGGAAAAATCCTCAGAGTTTGATTGGCTAGAAAGAAAAATAACGAGAAAACAAAAATATATATATGAAAAGCAGAGCAAGTACTCTGTAAAATATATTCCTTACTATTACCAAAGGTTCTCGTCCTCCTCCTCTCGAGAACAGGCTCCCGAGAGCTATATATACAGAAAATTACAAAACAAAATATCTGAGGTTATCCACCCCTTTTCCAAACTTAATAACTAAGGAATCCTATAATTGGTGGGTTACAAGGAGAAAATGGGGGTTTAGACATCAAAAATCTGAAGCAAAATATCCAAAAGTGTCGGTCGCAAATATCGGGAAACTTCAGGAGAAATTTCGTTGCACTGTGCAAAATGGCTGCGAAATCATTTCGCAGCAAAAGGGTGATTTCGCAGCCATGCAAAATTCTTCCTTCAACTTGGAGTGATCGGCTTCCAATGGCTGTAACTCCTTCATTTCAACTCCGAATCGCACACCGTTTGAAGCATTGGATTTTTGACTTCCTGAGCTTCGAAACGACATATAGCATGCATAAATTGGACTCCATAAAATGCTCCAAAATTGGCTAACATTAATGTTATCAAGAATGCTTCATGGCAGATTTCACTTTGCTTCCCCTCCTTGCATTCCGGATTTGCTTATGGCAAAGGACTTCAAAGCTTTGGTTCTTCATGTTTCTGAGTTTTCCATTGCTTTGCCATGGATTCCAAATAACTCTCCTCAATCTTGGATTGCTTTGGTGATCAAAAAGCTATCAAAACACCAAAACTTAACACAATTTGATTAGAATTGATTGCAAGGATCCTTAACATGCCAATTGAGTTAAAAGGTAATAACTACTACTCAAAAGTGTTTAAAAGAGTTAATTACAAGCTATCAAATAGCACTTTTTGAGTAGTAATCAGTATACTCAAGCTTCATACACTAGTGGTCCTATCTATGAATTGAACATAGATGGTATGACCGAGTATAACATACTAAGCTCCAAGAAATGACCATGGTTAGTACAACCTATAAGTTAAACAATAGACTACCTGACCATGCTGTAGCTCAGACAATTGTTGTTGGGTTCACAGGACAACTTAAGGGTTGGTGGGATAACTATCTCACTTTTGAGGATAGAAATGGCATCCTAAAAGCTTATAGGATTAATGAGAATAATGAAGTGGTTAAGAATGAAGATGGACAAGATATAGAGGATGTAGTGGCTACTCTAATTTATTCAATTTCAAAGCACTTCGTTGGTTTTCCTGCAAAAATCAAGGATAAGACTACAGATCTCTTAGCCAACCTTAAGTGTCTTAAGCTTCATGACTTTAGATGGTATAAGAAAGTTTTTCTAACCAAAGTCATGTTAAGATTAAATTGTAACCAATCTTTTTGGAAAGAAAAATTCATCTCAGGATTACCTAGGCTTTTCTTTGAAAGAATTAGAATTAAGATAAGAGAACAGTTTAATGGACAAATCCCTTATGATAAGTTAACTTATGGTGAAATTATAAGCATTTTCACTACTGAAGGAATTAAGTTACGCAATGAATTTAAGCTCAAACAACAAATGAAGAATGAGAAAAAGATCTACAAGAATGAATTTGGGTCATTCTGTAGTCAATTTGGTTTTAGTAAAAAAGAAACTAAGCCTCTCTCTAAGCAACAAACAAGAAGGAAGCCTAGCAAAGATAAGTTTTACCATAATAAAAGAGGAACTCATGCAAACTATAGGATGAATGAAACCAAGCATTCAAGACATGTCCAAATAAGGATAAACAAAGAAGCCCAAAAAAAGAAAGATGTCCCCTTAGATTCCAAGCCAATCATTTGTTTTAAATGTGGCAAGATTAGCCACTATAAGAAGGATTGTAGGGTTAAGCAAAAGATTAATAATCTTAATGTCCCAGAAGATTTAAAAAATATGCTTTGTGAGTTTTGTTAAAAACCTTAGAATCTGAATCAAGGATGATTCAGATAATGAAGATGATATTAATCAACTAGACAGTAGTGGTGAAGCCTCTAGCCAAATTTCTAGTGACCAAGAAGATTGTATTAAGGGTAATTGTAATTGTCGTCCTAAGACCATAAATGTCATAAGCCAAGATCAGGAACTTTTCCTAGATATTTTAAGAAAAATTGAAGATGAAAAGACTAAGCAAGATCTTTATGAAGTATTTAAAAAATTAGTTGTTAAGCCAAAAAGTAAGAAGATTGTAAATCCTTATAACCTTAATGATATATTAAGTAGGTTTGACCAACAGTCTCCCAAAGATATAAGCATTAAGGATCTTTATCATGAACTAAGGCAGTATAGGAAGGAAATTAAGGATTTAAGACAATTCACAAGTTTAGGTCTCTTTGACCTCCAAGGACAAATCAATAGAATTGTCAATAACCAGGAAAACCCAGTGGATGTTCCAGAATCTTCACAAGTTAATAATGACTAGATAGATGATTTTTTGAATACTGTTAATAGGGTTATCTTCTAGAAGTGGGAAGTCTCCCTTACTATAGTAGTCAAAGATAAATTTGTCTTTGATATTATTGCTTTAATTGATTCAGGTGCAGTTGAGAATTGCCTTTAAGAAGGTCTTGTACCTATTCCATTATGCGAAGAGACTAGTCAGTCTCTATTTGGTGCCAATGGAAAAAGGTTTGCCATTAAATATAAATTAACAGATGTTCATATCTGTAACCATGACATCTGTATTAAGCAAACCTTAAGGAGAAAGCCCTCCTAAGAATCCCCTTCTTAAGTTCTATTTATCCCATGTGGGTAGATAATCAGGGTATAAGAACAAAGTTTTTGGATAAGGAAATTCTTTTTTAATTTGCTAATCCTCTTGCTATAAACATCATTCCTTGTGATTAGGAAATTAATCTTGTTGGAATAGATCTTCCACCTAAGATAATAGGTATCCAACTCATTCATAACCTCATTAAAAATGATATTTTAAGCATTTCTTTTTGTATTTCAAAATTTCAAATTGATATTTTGAACTAAGGATTTTTATTCGTTTTCACATCTGAGAAAAAAATTAAGTACATAGCTTTTAAGCATGATTTAACTGATAGGTATTTTATTTTAAACTCTCATTTTCAAATTAAAGGAGAAAATTCCATTCTTAATCACTCAACTCGTGAAATTTGTAGGGTTCACGAGACCATGGCCCCTAAAAAGAATACCCAAGCTCCTAACCCACAAAAATCTCAATCCAGTCAAGCTTCTTCTCCCCATAAAATGCTTTGGAGTCAACAAGTTGAACTCGAAGAAGAAACAAGGTTTCATTCTTCTAACCCTATGCCCAACAAGATGATAACCTTGTACTATGATCCTACGGATCCTTCTAAGCCAATCAAAGCTACCCAATACCCAACTATTTCAGGGTCTCAAACCTTTAAGCAGGTTACTAAGGCTAATCCCTCTTAAAAGAAATTAGTAACAAGCTCCTCTTTTTCAAACAAACAAATCGTGGTGGCTGCCAACCCCACATATCTTTCAGCAAAATCAAGATATTGGCAAAAAGATTTAAATCAACCTCTTTTGGTTTTTGAAAGAGAGTTTTTCTCTGAAAATCCCAAAGAGATTGCAGCAAAAGATTTCATGAAAATTTTCATTATCCCTCTAGTGACCTTTTAAAAACAAGAGAATTTTATGAAGTTGTTCTTGTTGAAACTGGCTCTATTAAAATTAAGCATAACGTTGATAAATTTAGCAATTTAGATTTAGCATTTTCCACCTGCCATATCTATAAGATTCTTACTGTTAAATAGTAGAGTGGAAATCCCAATATTTCAAGGGAGTTCTCTGAACCTTCAAAACCAAGATTTTTTAACTATTGGGATTATCAGATAGCATGGTTCAATGTTTTTTTGATCCAAAATAGGGACTTCCATAATTCATGGATGTTATATTTTCCATCTAAGCATCAATTTTCCTCTTTCCCATTTTGGTTCCATAATTGGTAGACCTATTTGGGCCCATCCATTAAAATTCTTCCTAAGCCCGTTTTGGATGGCTTTGAGCTATTCAACAGTTCTTTTATTATCCCCAGGGAACTTTCAGCTTTTCCACCTTTACTATTCTTTTTCAGCAATTTTGGTCTTGCTTGGATTATCCAGTGGGATTACATCATCATTGCCGATGAATCAGCTGCATTTCCAACTCTTAGAAGGACTTTTAAGGCGAAATGGTGGGACGTGTTGAAAAATGATGCATCACTTAATGTAGTTAAGCAATATTTTCTCAAGCATCCCACACGAGTTTCAATTGGTAATGATATGTCACAATTTCTTCTTAAGAAACAGCAGCTCCAAGCCATGCGCGCAGCAGCAAAAACCCCTCAAGAATTCCGGAAAATCCTTGATGAAGGAAGCTCAAGTTTTTCCCAAGAAAACACTTATGCAGAGTCTGATAATTCAACAAGCTACCTTCCTAATAATGGTGATGACTGTGAAGGTATCCTTCCTCCAATAAGAAAATCCAAGTGATCATCAGCTTCATGACTTTCAAGAATATTTTTCCCAACAATTATAACATTGAAAGTAGTTTTGTCTTCCAGTATGTGACTCCACAGTTCAAGATTCAACCTGCTAGCTATTATTCCCGCCTAAAGCAAGATTCCTGGCCGAAAAGGCTAAAGTGCTACAGTAAAAATGTTATTGTTCACTTTTACTATTCATGCATGGGTTCACTATTCATAGTAGTTGGCCGAAAGCAAACAGTACTTTGTCGGCTACTTTGTACTGTTTTAAGATTCTTTTTCAACTATTTAAGGAGGCTTGATCCTCATTTGTAAGCATGTAAAAAAATTTCCATTTCTTATGCTCTCTCATCTTTCTTCATTCTCTCTCATCATGTAAGCCTTCAACCCAAAGCTTTCTTCAAAGCTTTCCTCCCTTCTCCCATTGTAAGATATTCATCTTCTTATATATAAGTATGTTTTTATTATACCTCCTATTATGGATGGTTTTTAATTGAAGTTTCATTTTTGTTTTATGTTCTTGTATGTCCAATCATGGATGGTTTTAAGTTTATGAACTAAAAGTTTGTGGTTCCTTCTCTTTAAATTTCTTTTTAAATATCTTGTGTATTTTCTGACTCCTCTTATTTGTTTTGAATTTTAGTATAATTCATGTTTTCATTGCATATGACCTTATCCTGGGTGTCCATGGTATAAGAGCCCTCGTCCTGATGTACCAAATTCAGGCGTGACACTAGTGGGAACTCTCACCCATGACCTAGAGATCATTGGAGCGAAGTGGGGCTCTCCGCCCACTGGTGACAGTAATTCCTCTGACAGGGTTTACCTAGGACTCTGATAGGTACCTAGATATGCTCTTGACGCACGATAACTCTCCCTTAGTGGTTGTATGGGCGATTGGATAAGCCAAGGGATGTGTGTGCAATAGTCTATTGGGTGTCTATGGTATCAAAGCCACGAGAAGGGAAGTCGGGTTTGTTTTGGGTGTTTTGAGCTATCCTAGGATAAGTAGTAGTGTGTTGAGGAGTGCAACACTACTGGTTGAGCCCTTTGTTAGCTGAGAATAGGCGTTTGTTAGGGCTATAAGAGGGTTGGGGTGACGTCTCATTAGGTTTTTCAATCTGCTATTAGGCTTTAGATTAAAACCCTAAAATGAGTTCGATTTTTAGAACCATGTTTAGGAGATCCATTGATTCTCAAGATACTGTTGTAAACAGTGAAGAGATCAATTATCCTAAGATCCAAAATGATTTAGATGATTGGAAGTTACCCAAGGTGTCTAATCAAGAAATTTATAAGAAATGAACCTTTAAGTTTTTCACAAACTACACCATTAGAACCTCTGAAATGTCAGTAAGTTTAGAACAAGATAATCAAATCATAAGACTCTTGGATAGTAAGTCCATTGAGAAGCATAAGAAAGACAAGTACAATTTCATACACTTTGGTATGATCCAAGTTGCAGTTAAGCCTTTGACAAGATTAGGTTTAAACACCTCTATTGTCATGTGTTTAAGAGATAAAAGACTTCTCGATTATCAAGATTCTATTATAGGAGCAGTCCAAGCTGGACTGAATGGTGGCTCTGTTTACTTCCAATGTTTCCCTAACTTCATAATTAGATTAAGAGATGCCGACATCTTAGATTCAGTTGTTCTTCATGTTAAGACCCATGACTTTAAGTTCAAGAAAGGAAACAATCCTGTTTCCATCATAAACAGGTTTGCCTATAAGAGCATAACCACAAGCGTTGGATCTGGAGCTCTTTGCACCAGTCTTAAAGGTGAGACTACTCTCTTCTAATCTGATGTGATAAATAAGTCCAACATCATTGTCCCCATGAAAATTAAGTGGGATGAAGTTGAGTTTCCAGAAATTTGACATTTTACTAATGCCGTTCTAGCCATAGAACAGAGATTTGAAAGGATTGAACAAATTGTTCAATATCCTGATGGATGAGGAGATCTAATTTTCTCCAACTCTTTCCGTCATTCTAGCAACCTTAGAATTTCAAACTATGAGCCCTCTCGAGCTTCAAGCTCATCTATCCCAGTGAGGACCACTAGGGAAGATGAAGGTACCAGTTCAGCAAACCCTAAGAACATTAAGCTAACAGGTGTTAGAATTCACACCAACTTGGCCAAACCCTTTTACACTGAGGAAAAGGAGTTTACATAGCAGTCACAACAGGATGAGTTCCCTCAAATGTCTCCTACATATTCCCAGATGATTAATACCATAAGCTATGGTGATGAGAACTTTGAGATCAACAAGGATCTCTAAAGAAAGGACTTTTATTCTGAAGTCAATAAGGAAAGAAAAGATTAGTTCCTTAGCACTATCCCTAAAGTCATTAGAACCATTTACCAAGAAGAATTCTATGCCTACTTAAGACAACAAAAGAAAAACATTAAGTTTTGGATCTGGTTTGAACTCTTCAAACAAGAGGAATATCTAGATTATCCCTGTAAGTATATTAACAACACCTTCACAAGAGCTAAGATATGGAAAACCAGTGATAACATTGTCATAGAATCCATTCATCCTCCTGAAGCTAAGATTGAGAAGGATATTAATGGTACCATTGTTAGTGCTTCACTTTTAAGACTAAGTTTGAAGATAAGGGAGCCAGTATAATTGATATTAGGAGAATCATGGAACAAAACAACTACACTAATATGTTTCTTATAACCCTTGGTAATCAACTCAATAGGGTTGAAGACCTTATGGAGACTCAAGGTCATAGTAAGAATTCTTTTGTTAAGAATGACAACAAGCCTTTGTTTAAGCCTTTTGAATTCTCTAAGAAATTCCAGGAAAACCCTCACATTGACCAAGCTTTCATTGATAGGATCAGCCAAAAGGTTAAAGACAACCTTATTATCCCTGAAACACCTCAACCTTCCCATAGAAGGATTAATTTGGTTAAGAAGAACTTTAGTCCTGAAACTAAAGATAACGGACTTATTAAGCCAACCAATGAACCTTCTAACCAAACAATTCCTAGAATTAAGAACCATTATGATAGCCAACCAAGCCAAAAATAGAAGATTGCCCATGATGCTTTAACCATCAAGGATCTTCAAGATGAAGTAGAACAATATAGGAAGGAAATTGAGGACTTAAGACAACCTGCAAGTCTAGGAATTTTTACCCTCTATGATCAAATTAATAGAATTGGTATTTACCATAGCAATCCTAATCAGGAAGACTTTAAAGAAATTCTTAAATCTTCACAAGTCAATAATAATGAGGAAAATGCATACTTAAATACTGTTAGTAGGATTATTTTCCAGAAGTGGGAAGTCTTCCTTACTATAGTAATTAAGAATAAATTTGCTATTAATATTATTGCTTTAATTGATTTGAGAGCAGCTTTACATTGTCTTTAAGAAGGACTTGTACCTACCCAGCTTTATGAAAAGACTATACAAACTCTTTTTGGAGCCAATGGTAAAAAACTTTCTATTAAGTATAAGTTATTAGATGCCCACATTTGCAACCAAGGCATTTGCATTAAGCAAACCTTCATTTTAGTTAAAGACCTTAAAGAAAAAGCTCTCCTTGGAGTTCTCTTTTTAAGCTCTATCTTTCCCACGTGGGTAGATGACCGAGGCATAAGAACTAGGCTCCTAGATAAGGAAATTTTCTTTGAATTTGCTAACCCTTCGGGGAAAAGAAGCATAAACACATTAAGGAATCAGGTGATTATGGCTAAGAAAAACCATGTTAATTTCTTAAAACAAGAAATTAATATGATTAGAATAGAAGATCAATTGAAAATTAAGAAAACCCAAGATGTGATAGAAAGCCTTAAGGATAAGATTATTAGGGAAGTTTGCTCTAACATCCCTAATGCATTTTGGCACAGGAAACAGCATGAGATAGAATTACCTTATGAACCAGACTTTAGTGAGAAAAATATTCCCACTAAGGCAAGATCGATCTAAATGAGCAAGGATTTGCTATGCTATTGTGAAAAGGAGATCCAGGATCTTCTTAACAAAAAGCTGATAAGGAAGTCCAAGTCCCCTTGGAGTTGTTCAACTTTCTATGTTTAGAAACAAGTTGAATTAGAAAGAGGAACTCTTAGATTAGTCATCAATTATAAGCCGCTTAATGATACTTTAAGATGGATTAGGTATCCTATTCCAAATAAGAAAGACCTCCTTCAAAGGTTAGTCAAATCCAGAGTTTTCTCCAAGTTTGACATGAAATCAGGATTTTGGCAAATCCAGATTGCATAAAAAGATAGGTATAAGACAACCTTTATGGTTCCATTTGTACATTATAAATGAAATGTAATGCCCTTTGGTCTTAAGAATGAACCCTTAGAATTCCAAAATATAATGAATGAAATCTTTAACCAGTTTTCCAATTTCATCATTGTCTACATTGATGATGTTTTGGTGTACTCTAATTATGTGGAACAACATTGGAAACATCTCAATAGGTTTATTGAGACTGTTAAAATTAATGGTCTAAGCTTGTCAGCCACTAAGATTAACCTTTTTTAGACTAAGGTAAGATTCCTTGGTCATCACATTCACCAAGGAACAATCAATCCCATTCAAAGATCTTTAGAGTTTGCTGATAAGTTTCCTAATGAGATCAAAGATAAGAAACAACTGCAACGTTTCTTAGGAAGTTTTAATTATGTGTCAGATTTCATACAGGATTTAAGCCAGCTTTGTGCTCCTCTAAGACAAAGACTTAAGAAAGATCCAGTTCCTTGGAATGAGGATCATACCCAGATTGTGAAAATCGTTAAGTTTAGAGTCAAGACCCTACCCTGTCTTGCCTTAGCTAACCCAAAAGCCTTTAAGATTGTTGAGACTGACGCCTCAGACATAAGTTATGGTGGAATTCTTAAGTAAAAAATTGATAGCCAAGAAAAGTTGGTTAGGTATACTTCAAGAACTTGGAATAATGCCCAACTCAACTACAGCACCATTAAAAAGGATATTTTAAGCACTGTTTTATGCATTTCAAAATTTCAAGATGATATTTTGAATCAAGAGTTTTTATTAAGAGTTGATTGTAAATCTGCAAAATCGGTTTTACAAAATGATGTTAAGAATATGGCTTATAAGCATATTTTTGCTAGATGGCAAGCTATTTTAAGCAATTTTGATTTTTGAATCGAATATATTAAAGGAGAATAACTCAATCCCTGATTTCTTAACTCGTGAATTTTTGTAGGATTCATAAGAGCATGACCCAAAAAAATAAAAAAAACATTTTAAGAAATCAACAGCTTACATGAAATCTCATTCAGCTTTATCCGAGAAATTCAAGCCTTTGTATTATGATCATATTGATGTCTCAGGATCTTGTAGCTCTGCCTGTGATCATATTTCTCTTAAGCATCCTTCTTCCCCTAACATGGATGAAGGAAACATTTCAGGTTCTCTACCTTTTGTGGACGATGCCTTTCCCATAAATCCATCTTCTATTGATACTAACCCCTTATCTATTTATAAAAGTCTTTGTGATTTGCAGGATAGATGTAGAGCTTTGGAAAGAAAACTAGAATTAGCTAACTTTCCTAAAACACATCCTAATAAGGATAAGCACCAAGCCTCTTTTTCCCCACTAGAGAATGGTGAGAATAAGCATTTCACCCCACTGGTGGATGTGAAAAAATTAAGCGAGGAAGAGTGGAGTTGCCTCAATGTAAGAATGTACTTTCATGAGAAACAAATTTTTTACTCTCTTAAGCAAGATGATGTTAGGCATCTAATCTGTGATAAAGCAAAAACTTTTACAGAGGAAAAGCAAGCCTTTATCTCTGCCTATCTTCAAGACCTTCACATCTATCTTTCGGCTATACCTAGTCTTAAGGTTCTGGGTTTAAAACTGGTCAAAGATATGAAGTTTGAAAACTCTAAGATGTGCAAAGACCTTAGTGAGTTTCTTCTTCGTCAGCAAGACAACAAGTAGTTTTGCAACTGCAACAAAAACTTTACTATCAACAAAGCGTGCATTGACCTTCAATATTACTAGCCAATCAGCCTTACTTTCAAGAACGAAGTTTTAACCCTAACCCCTGAACTTCTTCTTGACTATGGGTTGGTTCACCAGCTGATTTGTTCTGATCTTAGCCAGGCAAGCAATTTCGGAAGAAAAGTTAACTTAGGTTTAATTCAAGGTCTTAAGATGAACAAGAAGTTTGCGGATGCTATCATTATTAGTAAAGCTCATGAATGGACCTCTGATGGTAGTCTTCTCTCGTCTCAACATTATATTTCCCTCCATTACCAGAATAGGAGACCTACTCTTCTGTCTTATTAAGCAAATCAAGCATTGGAGAGCAAAGATTATTAGTAGGGATTTTGAGGCCTATCCTAAAAATATGGGATATATTATTGCTGCAGACTCCTTTCATCAGATCTTTTATAGTAAAAGGATTGATCCCCTGCCTACCAAATTCATCACTAACGATATGCAGCTACTAATGGAGCATAGTACAGATTATATGCTTCCCTAATACTCTCCACCGACAAGTCTTAAGCGTTTTTCAACACCAAAAGCAGTTTTGTCTTCCAGCATGTGCATCCACAGTTCAAGATTCGATTTCCCAGCCTTTATTCCCGTCGAAAGTAAGATTCCTAGCCGAAAAGTCTAAATTGCTACAGTAAACATGTTACTATTCATGCACAAGTTCACTATTCACAGCAGATGGTCGAAGGCAAATAGTTCCTTGTCGACTACTTTCTACTGTTTTAAGATTTTTTTCAATCTATTTAAGGAGGCTTGATCCTCATTTGTAAGCTTGTAAAAAATTTTCCATTTCTTATGCTCTCTCCTCTCTCTTCATTCTCTCTCATCATATAAGCCTTCAATCCAAAGCTTTTTTCAAAGCTTTCCTCCCTTATCCCATTGTAAGATATTCATCTCCTTATATATAAGCATATTTTGATTATACCTCCTATTATGGATGGTTTTTAATTGAAGTTTCATTTTTTTTTTTTTTATGTTCTTGTACCTCCTATCATGGATGGTTTTAAGTTTATGAACTAAAAATTTGTGGTTCCTTCTCTTTAAATTTCTTGTTAAATATTTTGGGTTTGTTCTGACTCATTTTCTTTGTTTAGTAATATACTAATATTGTAGTCCACTTGTATAATCTACACAATCTCAAGTCAAATTAGATGTTGTATGCTACATAATTTAGATTAGTAGTCCAACTATTACTAATATTGTAGTATATTAGCCCACGAATGTATATCAACTCCACTTGATCACATGAATGTAATTTGACTTGATATTGTGTAGATAATACAAGTGGATATATATGTATATTAAGTCCCCTTGTATAATCTACACAATCTCAAGACAAATTAGATGTGGTCCGCTACATAATATAAATTAATAGTCCAATTATTACTAATATTGTTACAAAACTACATGAAAGTTTTAGTTTTCCACTTTGTACCACATACATTTTGAACTATACTCATGTAATATATTTGTTGTACACATGACACACAATGAAGATGGCATATACATGACCTAGAATACACACATGCATACCAAAACTTGCTTAATATCAATAAAAAAACCTCACATTGTGCCGTTTGCAACCCATAATGAGAATGGGCTTTTTTTGTGGACTTAAAAAGCAGATATTAGACATATTCCATAAAGTGGTCACTTTTAAAAAAGTAATAAGTGAAAACAATGCAATAAAATCAATACATCTTTTTTTTTGTTTTTTTTATCTTTTATACGTAAGACTAATATTTAAAAAAAAAAAATCATTTTCATTTCCATTGTTGAAGCAAATAATAAAAATCATTGTCCAACAACAAAGATTGATGGGATGGGCTTTTAGTGGAAGTGGCATAAGCCCGTTGAACAAAAAAAGCCCGCTAGCTTTAGTGATGACACTAGAATTTTAAGAGAAAGAAAAACATGAAGAAGAGGGTCCATTACCCTTGTTTGCTTCCCTTACTAATTTAAAACATTAAGTCTTGCCTCTTTTGCTTATTCTCACCTCACTAATCACTATACTTGCATGATTTGGTAATCTTTTCTCCCTCTATAAACTTTTCCAATGCGTTCCAAACTCTTCCCATCAATTATCCATTGCCCAACCTACATAGGATTGTTTTTAGTAAGAAAGTGTAAAGGTTGAAGTCATCCTACATCGAAATGAGACAAAAAAAAAAGGAGAGTTTCCTTATGCTATAAAAGGAGGCCTCCACCCCCTATATCATTCATCCCAAAAACTAAAAGGCTTTTATCATTTTGTAAGTTTTTATGTTCTCTCCTCCTAATTGAGAAAGAGGTTATAATTTTGTTGGATATTTTTCGATCTTATCCTATAGAGGTTTCCTTCATAATTAAGAGAGTTTTACCACGTAAGTACTTTCACTGCTTATCTTATTTATTGTTTAATTTATTGCTCTATGTTTTCTTTTTGTGATTCTATTTTCAAATAATCAATGCAGGTATCATTTCATAATAGTGGTATCAAAGCCATGTTTAAGATAGTAGGTGGTTACTTGTGTGGTTAGTACATGTCTAGGAAAGTTATGTCAAAAGAACGATAAGAGCCTAGGGAAAGTGGGTTTTAAGTAGGACCATTGTGATCCCTCCACTTTCTTGGGGACTTTCTTAGTTTATTTAACACATACACTTACTACTATTTCGGGTTAATGTTTATTGTAAAAGTGAAACAAATGACAATGAAATTTGAAATAGAAAAATTCAATGAGAGTAATTTTTGGGTATTTGAAGCATTTACTACCTAGTTTACTTTTTGATTTCTCTATATCAGATTTTCAATGTGAAACCTGTATTTTGGCCAAAATCCACCGGGCAATTTATCCTTTACATAAGAATAAGAGTGATGTTCCTTTTAGCTTAATTCATTCTGATGTGTAGGGACCATCCCCAAAATCTACTATATTGGGTTATTGCTAGTTTGTTCTCTTTGTTGATGATTGCACTTGAATGATGTGGCTCTACTTACTGAAAAACAAAGATGAGGTTTTTACTGTCTTCTATTCTTCTCACATAATGATTCAAACCCAATTTTCTGCCAAACTCAGAGTCCTTCGCTTTGACAATGGTGGTGAATACATGAATCGACAATTCTAGGAGTACTTCCAACAACATGGGTTGATACATCAGACCTCGTATCCCCAAACTCCAGAGCAAAATAGTGTAGCAGAAGGTAAGAATCACCATATTCTCGAGACCACACATGTCCTCCTATTAGGTGCACATGTACCTAGCTCTCACTAGCCTGATGCAGTTATGACTGTCATGCATCTCATCAGTTGAATGCCATCCCAAATTCTGGGTTTCAAGACACCTCTACAGGCCTTAGTCGCAAGTATATCAGTGCTTCTAGCTACAATGCTTCCTTCTTGAACCTTCGAATGCGTTGTCTGCATTCATCTTCACCACAACTAGTGCACCAAACTTGACCCTTGTGCTCATCGTTGTCTCTTTCTAAGCTATGTCACCAATCAGAAAGGCTACAGATGCTATGATCCAACAAATAGGAAGCCCTATGTTACTATGGATGTCACCTTTCTTGAGTTTGAGATGTTTTATCATCCATCAAATTCTTCTTTTCAGGGGGAGACACATAATGAAAATTTAAATTGGTTCAAGAACATCCCACTGACTACAGAGCTACCAACTACCATGGATATGGACTAGACTATAGAGCCACCAACGTCGACTATTGAGACACCAACTCTAATTATTGAGACACTCCCTCATTCTACAGTACCTCATGACCCAACTTTTGAGAATATTCCTAAGGTAAGTTCTCCTCTTGTCACAAAACATTTAATTCATGATGGCTATTAGTTACCTTCCATCCACAATCATGGAAAACAACCAAAATGCTACTCTCTGGATATTGAGACACAAATCAAAGTACCTGATTGCCAATTATGTCTCAACAAAGAAGCTTTCAGAAACCTTTAAAGGGCTTTTCTCATGAATTATTAGCGCATCACATTCCTACAAGCGTAAAGGAGGCTCTGCAAAACCCTAAGTGGGTCCAAGAGATGAAGGTAGAAATTGAAGCATTTTTGAAAAACAAGACACGAATTCTTGTCTCTTTACCAGAAAACCACAAGACAATGGGGCGCAAATGGGTATTCTCCATCAGATACAAGGCGAATGGGTCGATTGAGCACTACAAAGTGAGACTTGTAGTGAAAGGATATACGCAGACTTAAGGAGTTGACTATATGGAGATCTTTTCACTTGTAGCCAAGGTGAACACTATAAGAGTCCTTCTATCCCTTGCAGCGAATCTTGACTAGCTGCTACTCCAATTTGATGTAGATAATGCGTTCCTCCACGGTGACCTTGAGGAAGAAATTTATATGGATATTCCCCCTGGGTACATTGAAATGTTTGGCAAGACGGTGTGTAAACTGCAACACATCATGTATGGCTTGAAACAGTCTCTACGAGCTTGGTTTAGATGCCTCAGTCTAGCAATGAGGAAGTAGGGTTTCAACAGAGCAATTCTAATCACACTCTATTTCTAAAGCGTCGGCAAGGTAAGGTAACAACACTAATAGTGTTTGTAGATGATATGATCATCATAGGAAATGATACCAAGGAAGTTGCAAAACTTCAAAAATAGTTGGCAGTAGAGTTTGAAATGAAGAGTTTGGGTGGGTTGAAATATTTCCTAGGAATTGAGGTGGCTCAATCTAAACGAGGCATCTTTCTTTCCCAACGAAAGTATACCCTCAATCTATTTTCAAAATTTGGATTTCTAGATTGTAAACCGACAAATGTTCCAATACAACAGAATCATAGGCTTGGAGAATACCCTTACCAGATCCCCACTAATAAAGGTAGATATTAAAGACTGATTGGAAAACTAATTTATCTTTCACATAACTAGCCTAATATTACCTATGCAGTCAGTGTAGTGAGTCAATTCATGCATTACCCAAGTGAAGACCATATGAATGCAATGACTCAAATTTTGAGATATCTTAAGGGAACCTCAAGAAAGGGAATTATGTTCTCAAAGAATGGGCACCTAGAAATTACAAGGTATACCAACGCTAACTGGCAAGAAATATCTCTGATAGGAAATCCACATTAGGCTATTTCACATTTGTTGGAGGAAACCTAGTAACATGGAGAAGTAAAAAACAAAAAGTAGTAGCACTATCTAGTGCAGAGGCAGAGTTTTGAGAAATGGCTAAGGGGTTGTGCGAGTTACTCTAGCTGAGAAGATTGTTGATAGAAATTGGCTTTCCTCCTAGTTACGAGATGAACTTGCTTTGTGATAACAAAGCAATCATTGATATTGCCCATAACCCAGTCCAACATGATCGAACTAAGCATGTAGAAGTAGACCGACATGTTATCAAGCAGAACTTTGAGGCTAAGATAATCCAATTCCCATTTGTCAAATCAGAATACCAACTAGCAGACATCCTCACTAAGGCGGTGTGCAGTAGATATTTCACAACTCACTTGACAAGTTGGGCATCAGCAACATCTATGCACCAACTTGAGGGGGGTGTGGACATGAGTTGTATAATCCCTACATTACAAGCATAAGTGAAGGGATTGGATCACTACAATCCCTCCACTCTACTGGGTCAACTTTCCTTAGGTATTTCTAGACAAATTTAGATCATATATGGGCTCTATATATTAAGCTCCTTTGTAACCATTTTGATATTGCAATTGAATATATAGACCCCATTATACGAAATTCCCTTTCTCGTCAACATCTCAATCTTTGAGCATGGGGTTAGGATCATTGCTAGCGTTGGTAAAAAAGAACCAATCTGAGGTGATGAGATTGTGTGGCTATTGAGCTTGCATCAAAAACCAATTTCTGATATTGCTAAACCAGAGCACTCTCTTTACTTTCAATGGAAAACTAATCAGTAATTTCAATGTACAACTTCATCACAGATTCAGCATTCTGCTTCCACTTAAAATTAGAATTATGACCATAGGTTTCCTATTCTTCATGATTAAGCTTGAACTCATGCCTTTGAAGACAATAAAATTTTTACAAGCAATCTTGTCAAAGAATTTCTAGTTTCAGCATTTGTTTCTGGTTGTGAAATGCTTTCAAGCTTGGAGCTTTAGAATCAAAGCAGTTCCCAAGATTTTTATGCTTCAAGATTTGTCTTCCAAATAGCTTCTCATACTTGGTAGAGCCATTGGTTTGGTTAGATCAAAGAATCTCCAACAATCCATGTGATCATAGCATCTCCTAACTTAAGGAAGTGAGGATCAACCTTTCCAAACTTAGCCTTGACCTGCTTAGAGAGTTCAAGGTAGCATTGTTGAACAATGGTATGTTTTTTTGGAAGAGTTGCAGATTGGAAGAATGGGATCAACTCTTCTTGCTAGTATGGTCTTGTATTTGAAATTGAAGAATATACCTAGAGTCACAATCATCAATAGACTGATCATACCTCTCATATCGCCATTTCCCATCTCCATTGTTTATAACCTTTTTGTTTCATTGACAATCACCAATCACAATGGGGCATGTTGTATACCAAAAAATTTCAACTTTTATGAAAGAAACAGTTGCATAGACAGTAACCCAATCTAGCTTTTCAAAAGTTCCTTGCCTCTCATCTCTAATTTAAGAAATAATCTTTCGAACATCTGTTCTACCCATAGTTATTACTTCTCTAGAAATAGAGACAGAAAGGGTGTTCCTTCATTTCTTGTCAAACCATTCTTTAAGCTTGTGAGCCTATAGAAAATCTGTCTCTATGAATAGTTGGCTGGTAGAAATAGTCCTCATTGCCTTCCCATTGTGAATAGCAAGGATTTCAGTGTCACTAGCATCAACCACTGGTATACTTGTGGCATTTTTGGATCCCTTTTCGGACTCATTTCTCCTATGATTTCCATACCCAATACATTAGAATATTAGAGAATTCATTACAATATATTTTCTTTCTATTTTCAAATTCTTGTAATAAGTTGTAACTTCCTATTTTTGTTGTAATCCCCTAATTCTAGGATTGTTTCCTATTCTTGTGTTTTAGGTTTTGTGTATAGTTATTCATTCTTAATCAATGGAAAAGTTAAGTCATTGTTTCTCAATAATCCTCTCTCTACTTCAACATGGTATCAAGAGCCTAATCTTCTTAGGCGTATTTTCTTTCTTCTGTTTTTTCCTTCTCCTCGATGGCTTTCGGTACATCATTTTCTTCCACCAACGATCCTATCACCATCCAAAACTCCCAAAATCCTCAACATCCCCTCCTTACAATGAATCTCTCAAATATCACCCAATTGTCATCCACCAATTATCTCACATGGAGCCTTCAAATCCAATCTTTTCTTGAAGGTTATGGTCTTCATCACTTCATTAATGGCACTCATACTCCACCACCATCCACTGTCACCATCATTGGTGTTGCATCCTCAAATCCGGCATACACAACCTAGAAGCTTCAGGATCGTCTCATCTTTGACGCTCTCTTCGGTGCTATCTCCGTTTCACTACAACCGCTTATTACCTAGACCACCACTTCCCTTGATGCATGGCAAACCTTAGCCAATACCTATGCCAAACCATCTCGTGGTCATATTAAACAATTAAAGCGGTGTACCAAGGGCTTAAAATCAATTAGTGAATATATGCAGGCGACAAAAACTCGTGTCGATGAACTTGCCCTTTTGGGGAAGCCAATTGATGATGAGGATCTTATTGATCGAGTTCTTGAAGGACTAAGTGATGAGTACAAACCCTTCATTGATGCAATTAGTGGTCATGATATGTCAATTTCTTTTGATGAGCTCCATAAGAAACTTCTCAACAAAGAAGCATCTCTTCAGACCACTCAACCACTTCCTCTATCACTACCAGCAACGAAAAATCCTACAACCTTTCAGAATAGTCCAAATTGGCATCCACCAGCCACCACTCCACAACAACTAGGCCTTACCACTGCGTTTTCTCTTCATGATCAATGCCAACCCAAACTTATTTGGGTCATTGTCAAGCATGCAGTATTCAAGGACACACTACCAAGCGATGCCCGATGTTTCGGCTTGTCACTAATCAACAATCTCCGACACCTCGTCCTCAAGGCACTCATGGATTATTTCTTCATAAGGCAAATACACTTTCTCTTCATGCCTTGTCAGATGCAGATTGTGCAAGCAACAAAGACGATTATACCTCTACAAGTGCCTAAATTATTTATCTTGGTCGTCATCCAATTTCTTGGTCATCCAAGAAACAATGTATAGTTGCTCGGTGATCCACAAAGGTTGAGTATTGATCAATTGCCACTACTACTTCAGAAATCAATTGGATTTGTTCCCTTCTCATAGAGCTTGGTGTCACTTTACCTATACATCGCCTATTATCTATTGTGACAATGTTGGTGCCACCTATCTCTATTATAATCCAGTCTTTCATTCGCGCATGAAACATGTGGCAATTGACTATCACTTTATTTGGGATCAAGTTCAATCAGGTGCTCTTGGTGTTACTCATGTTTCCTCAGCAGATCAACTTGTTGACGCTCTTACTAAACCGCTTCCACGAAGCCGCTTTCAAGAATTACGGATCAAGATTGGCGTCTCCTCGGGAGCTCCATCTTAAGGGGGCATATTAGAGAATTCATTACAATATATTTTATTTCTATTTTCAAATTCTTGTAATTAGTTGTAACTTCCTATTTTTGTTGTAATCCCCTAATTTTAAGATTGTTTCCTATTTTTGTGTTTTAGGTTTTGTGTATATATTGTCATTCTTAATCATTGGAAAAGTTAAGCCATTGTTTCTCAATAATCCTCTCTCTACTTCAACATAGAAAAGGAGCACTCAGTAGTGTCATCTACGTCAGTCTTCATGGAAGCTGAACCAAATTCCATATTTGATTTTGATAACAACAATTCAGATTCTTCAAGGTTTTCAGAGTAGTAACTCTCTTCACCAGCAGCTTATCGGCCATAAATATCGAGCTTTTTCAGAATTGAAGAAGACTTCTGGCTAATTGGCCCATATCCCAATTCTCCATATTGAGCAAGGTCACAACTGATGCAGGAGGAATCAGCACCAACAAAATGGTGTACATTGCCTGAATCCATGCAATTTAGATGCTAACCACTTAAATTCATGAGAGGCTTAGGATACATCCAGTCTCACCTGAAATCTTTATTTTGCCTCACATGCACATCTCCCCTCCAATAGCAGTACACGAGGAGTGAACAGACCAGCTGAAATCACTGTATCAGGAGGTAGAACATTCTGTCTAAAATACCTCAAGACGATGAGGAAACCACTCATCCTTCTACTTCTGATCTTTCTCAGGAGAGTTGTGGTATAAATCAGAATTAGCATTTGCCTTTCCTAGGGAACGTTGGTTTTCTTTGAGCCGTGCCAGTAAGTCTTGACAAGTCAAGCTAACATCTCGCAGGGTCTCTCAGGGTAAAAGAATTGGGTATGATATATAAATCCTTATTGAAAATTTTTAAATCATCCTTTCACCCTCCTCTGGTATTTCCTATTGGAATTTTGGTTTTCCAGGCTCTACCTAATTGAAATTATAAATAGCTAAGTTACTCTGATCCTCTCCCATTTGTAGAGAACAAGTGATATAAGGCATTCTCATTTTCAAAGTGTTATCTCCCTTTCTCTATTGCATCTAGTGGGCGGCTTCTCAATTGTGGGTACATGTGATTGGCTCTTGCAGTCTTTCACTATCATGGCATGATTGTCTAGAACATTGTGAGAGAACCTTTCGAGATCGTCAATTTTTTTTCTTCAAACCTCATATCAAGTATGTAAGTGTTTTTAATTCAATAAAATTACATGCTTGGACGTGATTGGTAGAAAATGCATAATTGACGTTGTAATTTTCCCAGTATGCAAGAGTTTTTGTAAACTCTAAACAAGATTTTTATAATGTCTAGTTTAATATAATGGTTGAATTGTGGTCCAACCAACTATTGAACTCACAGCTCTTAACCTAACAACTTTTCTTATTAAGTGGCCAATTGGGTTGGAAAAGTTTGTATGGATGTTGCTTGTAAGGTTAGTTATGGAACATACAGCCACCTTGCCCAAGCTGAAATGCTAAGAGTTCATTGAACAGTTGAAAAAAAAAAAAAAATCATGTCTTTGGTAAAATTTAGAAAATAGTTTTAAAAATATAAAAAATCACTTTATAGTATTTCTTGAAAAAACACTTTTATTAAAAAAATACTTTGAATAAAAATACAATCAGATGGACACTAAGTACATTAAATAGGGAAAGGGTAAATTTAAAGTGTTTTTCATCTTATTTATATTTTGTGAGGTTGACATCAAAATTGGGAAAGACTTTTCATCTGCTATCCATTTTGTTGCATTGAAGGTGGCAAGGGACCTAATTTTTTCAAGAATTTTTTCTTTCTTTCTTTTTGTGTTCAACCAAAAGTTGTATTCTGCTATAAGATGTTCCTAATTGAATCTAACGTGAAGTATAAATTTTACTTTATATTTGTATTTGAATAACCGTATCTACAGTATCTATGACTGCGGTTTTTTGAATAATATTAATTTCCACTTAATATTTTATTTAGAATGCGTTTGAGAATTATTCTAGAAAATATTTCTAGCATTTCTAATACTTAAATGACAAAAAAATCTCTAAGTATTAAAAAAATTAAAAGCGTTTTCTAGAATCACTATCAAGTAAGTTCTTAGTATGATGGATTGATTCCTTTTGTCCACACATGATTTAGCCAAATCATCTCAAACATCGTCACTTGTTGTTTCTCTTTCTTTTTTTAGAAAAAAATTGACATTGCTATCCCTTGAATAATACTAGATTTGGTTTTTCTTCTATCGAAATACTAAACAATATTTGATTCCCGAGAAATTTGAGAGAAAATTGTGAGAAAGAAAATAGAAAGAAAAAGTGTAAGAAAAAAATTAAAGAAAAATAAAAACTATATTTAAAGTTAATAAATTATTTTTATATACTTCTTTAAATTTGTTTCACTTATTTTTCTCCATTATATAAAGATTAAATAATTTTAAAATATATAAATTTTCAACTCATTTTAATTATATTTAATTTTCTTTATTAATTTCTATAATAAGACCAAAAATAAATATAAAAAAATCATTTTCTCAATTTTTTTTTTCTTACTACTTTCTAGAAACCAAAAGGATTGATGATCTTCATGATGGTTTGATTTCATGAATACCTTGGACAATGTCATATGTGAGTTTGGTGTTCTATGTTTTTGGGCCATAGATTATTGGCAATGCATTGATGTCACTGGAGTATAGGTGATTAGCAACTTATTACCAGCTTCTAGAAATTACATATTCAGATTAGAAAAGTGCACTGTAAAACTGTGGCAGCCTTTCCGGCTTCAAGCAAGCCCGAAGCTATGCTGACAACATATAAGACAATAATAATGACTATTGCTAGCAGCTAGCATGCTTGCTAAATTAAAATTGTATTAGTTTCTCCATAGGACTTGTTAATGGTTCACCGTCTGTCCGGAGGGTTGATTTGGTGGTGCATACTGTCACTTTTCAGGTGGGTAGGGTGAATTGCTGCAAGTTGAGAAAATTCAAAAGTCCATCTGGTTTTCTTTAGCATCTATGTGTCCATAAATTTTATAACTAAAAGTTTTAATCACAGAATTTCACTACAAACCTCAACATTACAAAATATATGACAATGCATAAAATCGAGGTAATATAGAATCATATAGGCATCAATAGAACTGGTGTGTTTCTTACATGCGCCTTAAAATAAAACATATTATTGAACAGACTAATAAAGGGCATGCGTTATGTTATAACACATTGAAGGGACACAGCTAGCTAGTACAAACGTTGTACATTCCTATCGAAGATGCCTGGCCCATAATGTGGAAATGAAAATATTAACAAGAAGGGGAAATTGCAATAATGCGAATAGGATCACCGGAACACAGGCAAGTAAAATAATCGGGATCATAACCACTTTGGTTGAGCTTTCCTTTAGCAAAACAGCAAGGGCGGCACAGAAGGCTATCATCATGGCTGCAATAGAGATGAAAAGGGCGGAAAGGCCTATTATTAGCTTTGTTTTCTGCATATACTGATGTCAGGATTCCCAGGAACATCAACATTGAAGTAGTACCAGAAAAGAGTGAGATTGAATCGGATATTATAAAAACCATGAACAAGGTGTCGTCCAAGAATATGGGAGCGCCTTTGTCATTGTTACCCCCAGGAATAGTGAAGGCTGCAGCAAACATAATGGTAACAATGAGAGCAGCTACAACTGAACTAGATGTTGCTATCTCCTTCATCCATTTCTCCCCTTCTTTTACCAAGTCTGCATGCTGCTGAGAGAACACCTCACTGGCCTTTTTTCCATCTGAGTTTGTAAGGTCCTTGAATATTGGTGGCACAATGTTTTTCACCTCCTATAGTAACATCATGAAAAATTTGAAAAGCATGCTACTAAGATGTAGGTGAATACTTGATTGGTTGTCTAAATTCCAGGAAAAAAAAAGGTAGGGGGTTGGAGGTATAAAGACATGAGAAGCTTAGATATTCACCTTAGCTTATTGGGAAAATAATTGTAGGCTACTAACATTAATATTTGTAGAAACCAATCGATTAAATATCAATGAGAAAAATGAAAAGGCGAAATATTTCTTTCTTTCTTTTCTCTATTTTCATTCTCTTACACCCAAAGCACACTAATAATAGACACAGTTCTTGAAAATTCCTAGGAAGTAGGGACTAAGGCTTACATGGAACTTGCCATATTAAGGGGTAAGTTTTAGAGTAGCTCCTAAAAGGGAATGTGAAGACCACAGATGGGATCTTAGTGTTTCAAATTGAATGTATAGATAGAGAAAATATGTATTATGTTATGAGAGGTGTAGGTGAAAAGAAGCTGACCTTAAACCATTGTAGTTCTCTTTCTGCAGAGCGGCACCTGAAATACCATCAAGCTGTTCCGATGGTGCTAACATCGCAACCAAATGTAGCATGCTATTTCCAAACCTATCCAAAGGAGATATCACTTTCATCTTCTGTGCGTCAGTAAGCCCATGTAAAAGGTTGAAAATCTTTTCCTGACGGTTCAAAATAGCAATAAAAAATATGTTTCTTCCATTAATATCACGGCTCCACGCTAACTCAGGAATAGACTTAATCATCTCAGTGTCAAACTCAACATTCCCTCGCTTGACAGCCTGGAAGACTGCTTGGTGCACTTGAAAACCAAGGACGTCAACTTTCATATTTTGTAGTTCAATACAAATGCTCCCAAGAATTTTGATGGCTTGAGCATGCCTCAACTTTTGATCATGTATGTTCTTGATTCCTGGGTCATTGATCCAAATAGATTTAATTAAGATTGAATAAGATTGAGTGGTCAGGAGCAAGGAACCCAAATAAACATTTAATTGAACAATTGTATCATACCAGGAAGTTTTTGTGGATATGAAACCAGCCCATGCATTAATTGACCTAGTCCTGCAATAAAAATTAGAAATATTAGGGGCTTGATATACATTATAAAAATTCCTTAATAATCCTTTATGCTAGTTTATTATAATTTAAGTGAAACCTTAGTAAAGCCACTTACACTAAATCGTTGTCTCTATTCACAAGGTTTTTAGTGCCTTGTGTCACCACAAATTTGCTCTACACGAATGCACCTTGGTATAGCACACTACCCCTTATAATGAACGCCCACCATCATAGATGCAAAGGCAGTGCACCTATCACCTCCAAATGGAAAGGTGTTTTTAAGAAGGGTAGTGTTTTTCCTCATGCATAAGAAAGGTAGGAGCCAATATGGGTGACTCTTGCATGGATGCTGTTAAGACACACCTCCTCCTTCAATTTTTTGGAGGGGCTCCTCCAAATATTGTATCCTCCATGAAGTCTCCACTTCATCTTTACCTCCGTACAAAACATCTTTCTTAGGGTGTGAGACCTTATTGCTACCACATTTGCATAAGTTCAAACCGGAGTTCTAAAAGTCCTATGCAGACTTCATCTACCTCAGTGTTGGGTTTTTAAAATAAGTTCAAGGCCTTGGTTTGGTGTTGGATTGAAAGCTTGTCAGTCGCAACAAAATATACAGTCTATATGCATTGAATCCACTTTAATGAATTAAAAGGGGAACATATCCTTATTAAGGGACCTGTAACCATCTAAAGTCATGATTCACCACAAGAATTGAAATTTAAATTCGAAGACTGACTGATATAGGTCTATGCATGGCTGCCTGCTATTGGTTAGGCTTGATTGATCAATATGATTCACCCTTGTCTCCTTTTATAGTGGGTCCATTGATTTATCTATGCACAACATCCAAAAGAGTAGGCTTGGGTCAACAATTAACTTAAGCAATTTTTAAAATATGCTTATATACTTTATCCAGAAATCTCACCTAGCAATGACTTTACAAAGATGGCTAATGTTACATAACATGATAATTCAGGGACCTTATCCATGAAATTATTAATAAACATTAACTCTATCCACAAAAATTTATAGCTTCAAGAATAAGAGACTTTTTAAAAATCTTTGTGTTAATGGACTAAAGCTCGAATACGGGATGGTTAATTCTGAGATATTACAACGGGTTGATGAGGAAAAGAACAGATTTGCCAAGACTTGATAAAATTATGAACCTTGTGATCCCTAAAGATAGCAATGGACTGGGAATCTGCATGTCAGGCAATGGTCAAGAAGTGATTTAGTGCTCAGGAGGGTTGTGAAACGCCCTTGGAATTATTACTTACAGGTGGTTCGTTGAATGATTGTGCTGAACATAACGAGTGCAAGGCTGACATGAGTGTGAATGGCTTTTGTGGGGAGATCAAGGAGGTTGTGGAAGAGAAAAGTGACGTTTTTTTATGGAACAGATGAGCAAACACTACCTTCACAAGGTTGTGAAATGCCTTTGGAATTACCCGTTACAGGTGGTTCTTTGAGTAGTTGCGCCAAAGATGATGAATGCAAGGTTAATTTGAGTATTAATGACTCTTGTTGCAAACAGATTAGGGAGGTTGTAGAAGAGAAAAGTAACATCTTACTTATGATAAATGAGTAAACATTTCCATCTCAGGGCTGTGGAAGGCCATTGGAATCACCGAGTAATTTTGCAGAATAGAATAAGCAAAAGGATTCTGGGGTTGCTGGCTGTCCCTCTGATGTTAGGGCAACTGAGTTTGTGGATGATATTTTAGCTGGATCGCCGAACAACAAGATCAAGCAAATTTTGCCCTCGCAGGATTGTAAGATTCCCTTAGAGCATTTTTCTATGGCTAGTTCACCTACTGATTGTGCTGAAGGGAATGTGCAGAAGGTTACTGCAAGATTCGATGGTTCCTCTGTAGAGACAGTGACTGAGGTTGTGGAAAAGAAAAGTGATATTTTTCTGGGAAGCAATTGGAATGAGGGAAGGAATCCAGTTACTCGTATCATTCCTAAGCTTATCCAGTGAAGAACATCAAGAGTATGTTGTTTAGTTGCTGGCAATCTTGACTGACCATGTTGATGACAGCAAGTGGGCTATCACTGCTGCTGGTGGGATTCCTCCTCTGGTGCAGCTACTAGAGATTGGATCTCAGAAGGCAAGGAGGATGCAACACATGTTTTGTGGAACTTGTACTGTCACAGTGAAGACATCCGTGCCTGTGTTGAGAGTGCAGGAGCTATCACAACATTCTTATGGCTCCTAAAAAGTGGTGGATTGAAAGGACATAAAGTCTCAGCCATGGCGCTAGGAAAGCTTGTTTCGCATATTTGATTCTGCCACCATTAACCAATTATTAGCATTGCTCCTGGGAGATTCTCCAAGCTCTAAGGCCCACATAATCAAAGTTTTGGGTCATGTACAGACAGTGGCATCACATGAAGATCTTGCGCATAAGGGTTCTGCTGCCAGTAAAGGGCTGACATCTCCTATCCAGGTTCTCAACTCCTCAAATGAAGGAACCTAAGAGTGTGCAGCTTTTGTGTTAGCCAATCTATTCAGCACTAGACAAGATATCTGTGATAGTCTTGCAACTGATGAGATTGTGCATATTTGCCTAAAGAAGCCATTAATGTGATAATCTATGGCTATTGAAGATCAATCAGAATGAGGATGTTGAATGTTGCTTTAAAGTTGTCATTGAGTTGAGTGAATGGCCAAGACCTAAATGACCAAAGTATTCACCTGAGTTATGCAAATCAAAGAACTCCAGGCCCTATAATTGGTGGTTTTGGAAGTGGTTATTATCATGGGAATGGACAGTGATCTAATGAGCAGAGTTTTGCTATTGGAGGTCAAGAGAGGGGCCTAGTAGATTAAATGGTTACCTTTCAGAATTGGCTGCTGCCTTATGTTCATCTTTTGGTTCCACGCTGAGAAGATAGGGTACCATTGAACCAGTTCTTCCTTTATAAACATGGGTACGGATTTACTCATCCCCCTTAAAGATCAAAAAGGAAAGCAGAGTTTTTTTCGCAGAGGTCATTAATACAGAAAAACTGTTGTGGTCATTAATCCATTCCAAAGGTTTTTTGCATTCTGATAGTCAAGACTTGTACCAAAAGGTTCGTTCTAGTTATGTGAAAATCATCCTGAATGAACAAGAAAAGAACAACCTCAAGATGTTGAATATTCTTTGTGGAAGCTTCACTATAAGCATATTGATGAGTTTCGTAAAAGAATACGCCAAATTTCTACTAATGGAGAGAGCAAGAAATCCACAATGCCTCAACAATGGCAAATATTGAGAAGGATTTAAATTGTTTTTGTTGGAAGCTACTGAATTTTACCAAGACTTGATCAAGAAAATAAGATGTAATGGGCTTCCAGAGGAGCCATTGTTCTATAGAAAGTCGGGGATCTATAGTTCTGTTCTACCAACAAAAATGCATGATTGACAATTTTCTTGCCATCTTTTTTCTTTTTATTTTGTCTTGGGAATCTTGCTAGATACAGAGAGCTTTGTGAAAAACCTGATGTTCAAAGTTGCAACTGGTCAGTTGCTGCTACCTATTACTTAGAAGCAACAATGATTTGGCCAGGTAGTGGAAATCCCCAAAATCAGTTGATTGTATTGGCAATATATGTTGGTGCTGAGTTCTTTGCTCTGTACCACTGTGTAAGAAGTTTAGCTGTTAAAGAACCTTTCCTCGATGCTTGGGAGAACCTCTATTTACTGTTTGAAAAGAACAGATTATCCAATCCACTGGCAGAGTTTGAGGCTACTGAGGGTATATGGATTAGGCTTCATAGAAAGGAATTATTTACATTGATGGCTCTAGACCAACATATGCTACTGTCACTACTTTCCAGGAATCACTACTTGCAGCTGGAGCAGGAATTACCTTAGTTGATTCAATGGTAATGCCTCGACCTCGCACGTAGCAGCATCAAAGAGCAGCCAAGACCCACCAATGGGTTTTGCATTGATAAGACCTCCAGGTCATCATGCTATTTCAAAAGGTCCTATGGACTTCTGTGTTTTTGGAAATATGGCCATTGCAGCTCGTTATGCCCAACGCATACATGAATTAAAGCGTGTGTTTATCATTGATTTTGATGTTCATCATGGCAATGGAACAAATGATGCATTCTATGATGACCCAGATATATTCTTCCTTTCAGCTCATCAAGATGGAAGCTACCCTGGTACTGGTAAGATTGATGAGGTAGGTCATGGCAGTGGCGAAGGACGACGACACCAATTGTTAAATGAGATATGCAGTGAAAGCGGTAACAATGGGGATGGTGATCTTTGTCATGATAAGGGTTTTGAAGGTCACGATTCATGCTTCAAATGCTCAGAAGAATGTGATAGTTTTGAAGTGAACCAGAAGTCATTGTCAAGGAGAAAAGGTGAAAGTTCTGGAGTTGGGCATCCAGGTGATAAGATCTTATTTCAAACCATCTATGTTATTATCAGTTCTCTGTTAATTAACGGTCTCTTTCATATTTTCAAAGAGCAAGTGCACATGGCTACCCTATTAGAAAGCACTTTGCAGCGGTGCCTTACCCTAGTGTAGAGATTGGTACAAGAAAGCAGGGTCGTATTGCCTCACTTCTTCCTACTTATGAAGATGGATTATGCCCACTCCTACAAAGAGCAATTCTGAACAAAACAGGAACCTATGTTCAGATCTCTTCTAAAGCAGAGTCTATTATCTGGCGTGCTCTGAGGCTTTTCTTCCTTAATGGAGAGCAGGATCTACCAGCATTTCTACTAGTTGATTTAGGAATAGTCAAGTATCCAACTTATAACCGCATAAATTCAGATCATATCTTCCCAGGCTTGAATGATTTACTTGCTTATGAAGAGGCCATTGAAGTTGCACAAATAATGGATGAAGTTCTTGATGACAATAACAGTGGATTGGTGTTAAGATGCATTAGTATATCCAACTCCCGCCTATTCATTTCCTGTTCAAAATCAACTCAAGCTTCAGTTTCTAAATCAGCAGCTACATTCCTTTCATGCCTTTTAGCATCAGGGGTATACTTGAAAGCGGTCTTGTTGGGAATTTCCTTTCTCAAACGTGAGCACGGCTAGTTGTGTTATTTAATGTCTAAAATTATCAAATTGTTGTGCTAAGGTATGATGATGCAGTACATTTACTGAAGCATCTGCTGGATGGTTTTATTTGCGATGGAAGAAGAGGATATTGGACCTTGAGATTGTCAGTTGATTTGGAGCATTTAGGACGTCTCAATGACAGACTTTCAGTTACTGAGGATAGACTTAATCAGACTGACATTGCTAGCTAACAATGGAGCTTGATATCATTTTCAGACAGATCTGTTCCTAAAATGTATAATATTTTAATTGGCAATACAAAATATCAAGCAGCCTTGGAATTTGTTGTTCGCTATGGACTGGATACAAATGAAGTTTTAAGTCACAATGGTTGCATTCTGGCCAAGGAATAAATGAAATAAACACGCTTTTGACAAATATTAAAGATCAAGATTTTGTATTATTTGAATGTGTTAATAAAGTTGGACCAACGGAAGATGCTGTGGAGACTTTACTTGCCTATGGGCTCCATCTAACTAGTCGGTATAGGTTTTCTAAATCAGATGATCATAGGAATGGCTAAATTTGGGATTTCCGTCAAGTAAGACTACAGTTATTGCAGTTTAGAGACAGGCTGGAGACATTTTTTGGGATGTACATGTCAGGTTCTCTGTGCAGGAATACAACAAATTTCGCATTATGCCCATCAATGAAGCTGCTGTTGCATTTGCTGAAAGTGGAAAAATTGGGGCCTTACACCACCTTTTCAACCATCATCTTTATACACTCACTCTTTCAATTCCATGCTAGAAATTTTAGCTGTTGTCCCTGAAACAATTCCAATTCAAACATATGGGTAGCTCCTTCCTGGGAGGTCTCCTCCTACTAGTTTTGCTCTGAGGGAAGAAGATTGGGTTGAATGTGAAAGGATGGTAAGCTTTATCAACAGATTACTTGAGGATAAAGACACTACAAGGAAAAAGGTATGTGGTGACATTTATAACGAGTCACCATAAACATAGGGTGTCACTACAACATAACGTCACCTTCTCCACTGACACCATAGAGGGTACCAATTGGTGACGTATTTGGAAGTGACACCAAAGTAGATAAATGGTGACCCATTCGGAAGTGACATCATATATTTCTAGTGATGATAGGGTGTCACATTAAATACATCATCTTTGAGTTATGATGTCACATTAAATGCATCACCTTTGAGTTATGGTATCACATCATTGTAAATTATTGTGGAAGATATAATTGGTTTTAGTTGTTGATTTTTGTAATGCTTATGAATTAATAAGATTAACATGTTTATATTTTGTCCATAAATATAACAACCATATTATATTTAACTCATTTTTCTGTAATGTTTCTGGAATAACTCATAATACATTAATCATCTAATAATATTTGTATATCAAATGTTCACAAAATGATAGTACATCCAACATATCAAACCCATCAAAACTAAAAAAAGAAGAGTGAATACATACCAAAACATGATTCAGAAATGTTAAAGATCCCAAGATTCATGTATACCTCCATTTCATAAGCATAAAACCGGCTAACCATAAAATGACATAAAAGTCTCATCTAAAAATCTAAATTTTTCAGTTGCAATTAAAGTAACGTTTATGTCCTATAACGTATGACATAAGAGTTGCATTTAAAAACACAAAATCTTGTTGCCTTCTTCTTTTTTTTTATTCTCCATTTCACCATCCCAAGAGTGTATACCTGCATTTCAAAATTTAATGAGTTTTAGAGATTTTTATTGAAGAAAATAAACATGGATCAATGTTATCATAAATGAACAAATCTAATAACTATTTTTTTTTCAAATAGAAACATTATTCAAAGAATAAGCATTACTATACAATACCTATGGAAAAATTCATGTAGTAGCTAAGAGACTCACCATGCATGGTGATCATGATGCATCAACATGATTCATGATTAGTTGTAGCACAAAAGTAGCCCATTCTCCTCTAATTTCATCGAATTCTACTTAAGAATATGTTTTTTTTTTTATCACCAAACTGAAATCAAATAAGAAAATAACATTAAAATGCATAACATTTGGAGGCCTAAAACTATGTACAATTCATTAAATAAGTAATACCTTTGAAGCAATAATTGTAGGATAAAAAATTATCTCTTTAATGAATCTCATAACAAAGTAGCCACATTTGAACCCTCCTTCTTGTCTTGGACACTAATCGATCAATTATAAAATAACATTAGTACTCACATATATAAATGGTGCAAATGCATAAGCTAATGTGTAAAGAAAAATTTTTGGATGTCACCTGCACTAGTTGCTAAGATAGCTCCCTCTTAGATGTTTTCTTTGCAAATATTCGAAGAGCCCTATGTAAATAAGTTCAATGGGTACATTTTTAAAATAGGTAAATGTTATATGTTTTAATATATATAAATAATAAAAAAAATGTGTTTGAGGTGAATGTATTTTTTTATTTAAAAATAATACTATGAAAAATAATAGGAAGAACTTACATGTTTACGATGTCATTTAAGTCCTCACATGGTTTGTGATGCATAGGGTCAAGATAGTGGACTATCATTTTCCTTGGCTCAAGCACTACCTAAATATAAACCCTTTAAGTCCTCATATCTATTTCTATTAACAAAATATAAAAACTTTCCAAAACTCAACTACTTAAATATAAAAACAAAATCAAATAAAATATCTAGCTAATTGGATTTTAGAAACTAAATAAACTATAAATAAACTAAATATAAAAACTAAATAAAATATCTATGCCCAAGAATTAATTGAATAGGATAGAAAGACACAGAGAGAACATGGTTATGGTTATGATTTCCATCTTATCATCTCCTGTCAATACCACACATGCCCATTTTAAGGTTGGACACTACTTTTGTTGCTAGACTTGGAAAGGGAATTTCAAAATTGAAAACATAAATAAACCCTTATGTAAAAAAAAAATAACATTAAAATATAATTGAGCATTAAAATATTTACTCTCTTTCATCACTTTCATTTGAATATTAATAATCTCTTATTGAGATAGATACTTACAATTTAACAAAATAGAAATTCCTAATAAAAAAATATATAAAAATTTCTATTTCTATTAACAAAATATAAAAACTTTCCAAAACTCAACTACTTAAATATAAAAACAAAATCAAATAAAATATCTAGCTAATTGGATTTTAGAAACTAAATAAACTATAAATAAATTAAATATAAAAACTAAATAAAATATCTATGCCCATGAATTAATTGAAGAAGATAGAAAGACACAGAGAGAACATGGCTATGGTTATGATTTCCATCTTATCATCTCCCGTCAATACCACACATGCCTTCCCGGATTGGTCCTTTTGGGGTTGGATACTCTCAACGAAATTCTATATCTCATTCCCACTTAGATACAAACAGAAAAATCATTCCTTTTTTTTTCCTCTCTCCTTTTTTAGAAATGATGAAGATTATGTGATAATAAATCTCAAAAAAAATTTGTACCTGTCATTCTCACACAAATACATATTAAAAATCATTCATTTTTTTTCCTGTTTTTCACTTTTTTTTAAGGACTTGATCATGTGTTTGGTTTAGATTAAAAAATCAATTAATCTACAGTTTTTTCTTCTATGCTAGAAGATTAAACCTAAATTTTTCTTCCCTACAACTCAAGAAAACACAATTCACAAAAACCATAATACAAAGATGTTGAAACAATTAATATAATGACATTAATAAAAGAAAAAAATGATAGATCCAAGAGATTTTGGGTTACCTGGGAGTCCACAAAGTGAAGAATGTCCATTGTGAGCGTGTTGACTATGGATGGGTGAGAGAAAAGGTTGAAGAAGATCATGATTTTATATATAGGATTTATATATTGAGATTTTTTGGATTGTGGGTGAGATATGGAAACAATGGGATTTTTATATAGTATCCATCATTATTAATTCTAAAAGTGGGCTCATTAAGTTATAATACCTAAAAAAAATTATTTTATATGATGTCACTTCCCAAAAAATGACACTATAAATATAAAATTAATATCATCTAACTACCTCAATTGAAGATTTTTTATATGATGTGTCACCTTTATTAATTATAAACCCTATGGTGTCATTATTTTAAAAGTGACACCGTAAATAGTGACACCATAAACTATTTTTGTAGTAGTGAGAGAGCGGCATTCGCATCAGAACTGAACCCATTGTGAGGTAGATCTTGGGATTCTCTTGGCCATCAGCTGATGAACTTTCTAGTTGATACAAGTGTTGAAGTTTTTATTGGTCAAATTGTTGACCTCAAAGAACAACAAAATGTTCTTGAAATCAGTCAAGAACACATCGAAATCACTACATCACTGGAGGATTATTATGTTGCCTTGAACCCAGTCAAACGTGTCACCCATGTTTCCTATACAATTGACAACTCCAACGGATGGATTCTGACTGCAAATCCTCAAGAGTTCAATGGGACGAACCTTCATCCATCTTGGAGCCATAAATGAAAGCCCCTATACCATTCACCAAATCTTTATTGAATGTGACAGTCCTCTTTGATTCAGTATTCAGTTCCAAGCATCCCTATTATGAAGAAAGAGATAGAGAAGTGATGAAACCTTGGCATTGAGCAGTTAGTATGGAATACAGAAAACCTATCAATGCAGAAAATTGGGAATTTTGAATTTTTCGTTCAGTGTCGACTACTGTTGGAGAGAATCCAGTTGAGCTTACAAATCAGGTTGCCTCTTAAATTGAAGCATTTGATAGTTGAACATCTTTACAATGAATTGGTTTCTTCTATCTAAAATCTCCTAGCTCTACTCCTTAAGCCACCTTGGTGCACACCTCTTCCTCTATTTGATTCTTGGATTGAAGATTTACATTTTTGAATTGGATTTTCAAATCATTTTCAACTGAATAATTCTAGCTTTAAAAATCCATCTCTAGATTTCTTCTAGGCAATAAAATCCAGATTTTAATAATCCTTTGCTGCCATTTTTTCCTTTTGACATGCATTTTCACAATTTTCTTTGACTTTCAACCATTTTCTTGATTTTCTCAATTTTCAACAAGCATGAATAAACTCTATGATTCCAAACAATGAAATTCATAGAATCAATTCATGCAAGATTTATTAGGGCTTTGGAGGGACCCGAAATTCATGATATTCTCTTCAATATTGTTTGCTTGATATCTGATTGATTTTTTATTCCTCTTGATGATATACATTTATGAATTTGTTTTATATTTATTGTTGAGCTACCCTTGTTTCCCATGAAGGTGTTGATGCCCGCTAACCAGGTACACTCTTTTTGCCCCCCAACTTTAAAATTTCTCTGAATGTGTATGTTATCATGAGCCATGTCCATGTTTGATGTCATACTTGATTGCCTTGATGCTCATTTGATTATCTCCGATAGAATGCATGTTGTGTGTCATATTTCTATACTAACTTTGATGTTTTATGATAGCACTTGAGAAGCAGTTCAGGTACACACTTTAACTCTCTTTTATGATCATGATTTGACTTTCTGGCTTCATATATTAACTTTGAAATCACCTAACTTACCTAGGTATCTATGATCAACCAATTAATTGTCACATTTCCCTCAGCTTAGTCAGTAGAGACCTTTATAGGGCTTAAAGGGGTTCTACCTTTAGAGGTACCTTCCCAATAGGTAATCTGATTCCCCGACCTAGACTTGGGTTTTTCAAATACATGTTTTTCCAAAAACTATGGAGTCATTTTTCAGGGTTTTATTTCTTGTTTTATTTTCCCTTTAAAATAAAATAAAATAAGTGGCAACTTCAACTTTTTCAAAACTATTTTTTTCACAAATAAAAGCGAGTTTCACCGATTGGGTGAGGACACACGTGAAAAATGCGGGTCCACAATCCATTTGATTCTTTCACCTTGATCACAATTTGAAAGACGATGATAAAAATTTTTATTTTATTTTAGAGATCAATCAAGTGCCACGAGTGGCTTGTTCCCAAATGAACTCATTGAAAGGCAAAAATAGTATGTAGTACTTCTATCGTTTCTTAAACTTGCAGGAAGATTTTTTAAAACTTTTTTTTCTTTATTAAGCCTCATTTCCTATATATAGTCATTTTGTCAATCTTAAGAAGCCCCTTCCTTGAAGGAAGTCACCTCTATCTATAAGTGAAATTAGGGAATTAAGTTTTGAAATCCCCAAGATTTAGTTGATTGATTCAAATAATTTTAGTTCTTTGATTTTAGCAATTTGTCTTCTTCATTAAGGAAAGTTGCCAACAAGAGAATATTTATTTATTCTTTATTCTCTTTTGACTTCAATTGGAATATTTGTTTCCTTTAGAAATTTGTAAATGAGAGAATACTTTATTTTATTTTATTTTAATTCTCTTTTGGTAGCAATTCGAAGTTTTGAATTTATTTGTAAGACTAAATTTTGTGGTCTTCCAAATTTCGTCACATGTCATCTTTTTAATACATGCCACATGTCAAATGTGTATAGGACCTATCACTTATTAATTCCAAATTTTGTCGAATTGGGGAGTTATATTTTTTTTAAGACTAATTTAGTGATAATTTATTTCACTAAAAATTTTGATTTTTGAAAATGACGATTACATTATCAAGTTGTATAATTTTGTCCCCATTACAACATTCAACTTTCTTAGCTTTCTAAAAGAATTTTAGTGTTGACAAATTTGATTATTTATGTAGGAATAAAAATTCTCTACAAGTCTCCAAGAAAAATGTTATATATTTGATCCTTATAAGGCTCATTAAATACCTATCAGGAGGGTTTAATTTATGTGTGAATCCCTCAACTAGATTGTAACATGAGTTAGTAGGCTTCACTCTTTTGAGAATCAAATGTGAAAGAATGTGAATATTTTTTAAAAAGTGTTAAGATATAAATTTGGAAGCATAACTATTTTGGATATTTAGTTTGCTTTTGTGTATTTTCTCGATCATTAAATCAGTTTTCAAGTTTTATCTTAGTTAGCTTCTTTGAGTTTCAACAATAGTTCATTAATTTAACATAGAAAATTGAATTATCAAACCCCTAAATTCTATTGAGATTGACCAAACTATTATATCTATAATTGGTTTTTCTTTATTTGGACTTTTAATATGGGAAACAATAACCTACAACCTTACAACCATGTGAATAAAAAATAGTCTATTTTTTAAAATAGAAAACTGTTTTTAAAAAGTCATAGCTTATTTTTTGTTTTTAATTTTTAAAAATAAAGTGAAATAGATAACCGTTTTTAGAGAACGATTTAGAAATTGTTTTTATCAATTTTTAAAAACAAAAGGGAAAGTCTTTAAAAAAAACAAATAAAATTGAATTAGATACCATTCTTTTTCTCTCCCTATGATTTAATATAAATACTAAAAACTTCATATATTCCTTTAAATTTCATCTGTTTTTTAAAATTTCTTTTAACTTCTTTAAAATATTTTATCAAACAGATAAATTCTAAATCAAACTATACTTGGTACATAGAATTTATTAATTTTTAAAAACAATTTGAAACTCAAAAATTGATTTAATTAATGCTAAAGCGTTATGAAATTGAATAACATTATAAAGTCATAACCCAAAATTTATATTAAATGACTTGGTTATTTTCTTCTTTAAATATATCATATCTTTATGAAAATTTTAATTAGGCAAATGAACTCCAAATTAAGAAATAATTAATGCGTTAGATTTATTCATGAATCTAGTAATTTATAAAAATAACTTAAAACTCAAATAGTGATCCAATTAATAACAAAAAGGGATCTAAAATGACTTTATTATTTCTAATTTAGGTAGAATAATTATTTTTTGATTTTTTTTCATTAGGCAAATGAATTACAAATTAAACAAGACTTAATGCATAAGATCATTATTGATTCTAGTGATTTTGAAAAATAATTTAAAACTCAAATAATAAATTCATTAATAACATAAATTTATAGATAAAAATTAGTTCATAATAACTATATTATTTCTTTTAGGCACATAATTATATTTTTATAAATGTTTTTACTAGAAAAATGAATTCCAAATCAAACAATACTTTGTATTAAATTTATGAATGGGTTTAAATATTTTATAAATACTTTAAAACTCAAAAAATAGATCTAAGAACTAAAAATAATAATAATAATAGAACAAAACTAACATATAACTAGTCCTGACTTTATTGTTTCCTCTTATGCACAAACTATATTTTTTGAATTTTCTCACTAGGTAAATAGATTATAATAATAATAATTTAATTTTTTATTTATTTTTGAGAATAATTTGGAATTCAAAAAATTGATCCAATTAATTGCATAATAAATCAAAGAATTTTAGAATATTATAATCATAATTGAGTACTAAATATATGCATGTAATGAAAATTTTGACTTATTTACATGTTAAAAAATAAACTTTATTCATTATTCATTTTTAATAAAATATCATTAATAATTAATATTTTTAAATTATCATTATTCATTTAAAAATAAAAAATAAATAAGAAGATGCTAATATTCTTATATTTTTAACATATACTAAAATGGTATATATTTTTAATAAAAAAATACAATTTATAATTTTATTATACTATTACCATTCATCATTTACTAAACTATTTATTTTTTAATTTATTTATAATAAAAATATATATTCATTTCTAATAAGACTTGAATTAAATTTAATTTATATTATATTTAATTTTCAATATTTTACAACATCAAAACAAAATAATTATTTTTAAAAACAAATTATCCAAACAAGTTTTTTATTTTTATTTTTAATTTTTAAAAACTGTTTTTAAAAACAACTTTTCAAACACCTTTATTTTTATAAAACATTAAAAAAAAACTTTTATTTTTATTCTTTAACTTAAAATTAGTTTTTAAAAAAACATAAAAAAAATCCCAAATGCGCCCTTAATTTACAAAAATCATGTTTTTATTAAAAAAACCCCAAGGCAAACCGATGAGTAATGGTGGGCTTAACTAATGAGACGTGAAATGTCATAAAATTTTTCTATGGTTATCCGTTCAAAAGAATTATTATAAGAGAAAAATTGAATTTACTAGTAAAAGGGGAAAATATTAATATTTTCTTTTTCTTTTTCTTTTTTTAGTTTTGCATGTAAAAAAATATAAATAATGAAAATTTAAAAAATATCATAAAAGAATAATAGGAAGGGAGTGCTTTTAGCTATAAGCCCTTCTAGAATTGAGTAATAAATGTTTTTAATGATTCAAAATATAACATGGATTAAAAGGCAAGGAAATGATTCCATTCAATCACAGAAAGTTGGATACCAATTGGCATTTTGTCTTTGATGGAAAAGTAAAATAGCACAAAGATGTACACTAGGGGATATTTGGCCCTCCAGCTTGATCGTAGAGAGTGGATCCTAATCATCCGATAAGATATGGCCACAAAAATTGTACTATCTTCAAACCAAAAGTTTTGAATCAGAAGGTGGTACCAAAGTTAAAAGGGCATGGATGATTTATCAATGGGGTAAAGTCTAATGAAAAGTCTACCTCTCCCTTTGATGAAAGAGATAACAACTTTTAACTTAAAAAAAAAATGATAAAGTTTATTTTTAAATTGTTGTTAATAATACAATTTTAAATCGTTCAACACTAAATACAAAACGATTTAATTTCTAGAAGCATTTAACTAACAATTTGTAAAAATAATTTTTTATTCCATATTTATTTTTCTTATTAAATGATTTTTTTATTATTAAATAATTTTGTACTAAAATATATCTTTATTATAAGTTCCTTATTGTAATACAGGTAGTATGCTAGAAAGAACCTATTTTAGTCGATTTATGATAATTATATTAAAATATTAAAAACTATTTGAATTAATTTATGTTGAAATTGAATTTCTTTCAAAATAAAAACATTTTTTTAGTTATTTAATTGAATAAAATTGAAAACTGAAATAAACTATAATGTAATTCATTATAAGAAACTCAATTTTTATTAAAGGGTTGATGAGAAATTTGGAAATTATGATTATGTTTCATTAAATGATTTTCATAAAAACGAAAAAATGATGAAATAAATTATGTAATACAATTTTTTATTTGTTATGAACAAGGTTTAAAATATCGGTAAATACGGATACATTGGTATTTAGATTTTACGGACATTTAAGAAATATTGGAGAAATATCGGTAAATCTTTTACAAAAATATCAGTAAAATAAAAATTATTTAAAATTCATGAAAATATTTGAAAAAAAAACTCTAAAAAATTATAAAATAAATAAAAATACACATTTTAAAGTTATTTGGTAAATGTAATTAACATAGATATTGTTATGAAGAAAAATATTCATATGCAAGGATATAAGCGTTTTAATATATAATTTATTATTTATCTTATCAGATTAATTTTAATTTATAAAATATTACAACTTTATTATTTATATTTTTAATATTTTAAAATAAAAACATTCAAAATTAAAAAGATAAATATAAAAAAAAAAAAAAAGTGAAGTGATAGTAATTTTTTAGAATATAATTAATGAGATAAATGATGATACATTTAATATTAAAACTATAATTTATTTAATTTAAATGCATTTAATAGTATGAAATAAATTATGATACATATATGATTTTTGTTAATATTCATATTTTTTACATTTAATTATCATATAAATAATATATAAAAAAGACTTATTAAAAAAATTATAATATTGATTTTATATTTTTATTAATCAATTAAATATAATTTAAAATAAAATAATTAGAATTAGGTTTTTTTTTCTTTTTTAATGATAAACTTTAACAAATTTAAATTGAACATATATTATCAATGAACATCTTAGTCCCCCCGTAGCCAAGGCTTACACTCAAACCTTTTGGTCTGGGTTCGAATCCCCTAGGCTACAAAATAATGATGCATGGTGGGTGTGCAGGCTTGCGTGACTCGCTCTTTATTGTGAAAAAAATCAATTTTTAGAAAAGGACTTGGAGTTGTTACTTATTTTTTGTCTATTTGTAAAAGGCAAAACAAAATAAGAAATAAAATCATAACTGTGATTCTTGAAAGGAAAAACGGGTCTATGAAAACGAGTTTGGGACTGAAGGTTAGGTTACCTATTAGAAAGGTATAACAATGAGCTATAACACTCCTCTAAGTCCTAAAATTAGGTCTTTACTAATCAAGTGAAGACATGTATGACAATTAACTAGTTAATCGATGGATATTGAGAATGATAAGTCATATAATAAAAACAAGTCATACATGAAGAATAAATGAACAAGGCAAGAATGGGAGTGTACCTTAGCATCGAGCAATAATGTGCTTTCATAAGAAAACAAGGTTAGTGCACCATAGTAACTATGAAATATCTTATATATCACAACAGCAAGTTCAGATCATGGTCAATTAACATCAAACAAGTATTTACTTGCATTATTATTAAAGAAAATATCATGGATGTTGGCCCCACTAAGACCTAATTTATTTTTGTATGAATTAATTTCATAAATTCCATTTTTTTGGAATCATAAAATTTAATTAATCATGTTTTTTAAAAATCGAGAAAATCATGAAAATTATTATAAAAGACAAAGAAAATGCATGCCAGAAGAAAATTTGGCAGCAAAAAGTTTATTGAAAATAAGGATTTTATTGCCTACAAGTGTCTGAGAATGGACTTTTAAAGTTGGGATTATTTGAATGGAAAAAGGACTTGAAAATTTAGTTCAAAACTGTAAGTTCCCGATCAAACAAACAAATGGAGGAGGAGAGTGTGCACCAAGGTGGCCATGGTGGAGTGGGGGCCTGGGGGTGCAATTAAGACTGCATTGCTGATGTTGGTGGTTGAAGTTCCAGGAGATACAACTGAAGCGGCTCTGGTAGTGGTTGGAGATGCATTTGGATCGAGTTCCTTATTTGCATATTTGATTCGGGGAGCTTCAGAGTCAGCCACCATTTCCAGCTGGATTTTGAGATTCTGGATCCCATGCAACTCCACATCACGAAACCATGTACAGTCAATATTGGTCGAAGATCCTGCTCTGCTTCTGCTGAACCACGCATAGGCAGCACTTGGACAACCCTACTGCTTGTAGCAGAGTGCATGCTCCTCTCACTTGAGTGGTCTCCTGACCATCTAGCTCCCGTGGCCCAAATGCACACATACAGGACTTCAATGACCTTTACCCCAAGTATAGACGAATTTACTGGAATCAAGTACCACCATACAGGACTTCATTGATCTGCAGTAGCTCACAACTTACCCTACTGATGCTGGAATTGGCTTAGAACTACTGATTTATCAATACCAATCTCTTTTGATCGTTGCTTATGCATAAAACCATCTCTGTTAAGTGTTCTTCAAGTTGTTTCCATTTCAGGTTAAGTGTCAAAGCCCAGTGACTTTCAAGTTCAGCGAATGATTTCCGGAACTGTTGAATCTTCAGGTTGTACGTACACTTGGCAATGACTTCATTAAGGACCCAATGATCTTTTTCTCCTCATTGCCAACTATTCTGGCTACTGGAACATCAGAGACTTCTTTGCATTTTGAGCTCCCTTTCTGTGACTTGGGCTTTAGAAGTTCCTTAAGGGTACGATGCTACAAGGCCTGATGAAGAGTTGGTATGACACTTTTCAGAAGCCTTTCTCAGAGCATTTTTATTTGACAAGAGAATGAGAAGTTCCTTGAGCGTTCCTTTTGCAACCAAAATCACCGAGGCTAGGGACGAGCAAGAACAGGCTATCCGAGCAGTAACTCCACACTGCACTCGTGTCCTTCAAATGTTCCAATCCAATCTCTAGTCTCTCAATCTCAGAGCATGGGGTTAGGACCATTGCTGGCGCTGGTAAGAAAGAACCCATCTGAGGTGATGGGACTGTGGGGCTATTGAGCCTGCATCCAAAACGAATTTCTGATATTGCCAAACCAGAGCACTCTCTTTACTTTCAATGGAATACTGATCAGTAATTTCAATGTACAACTTCATCACAGATTCAGCATTCTGCTTCCACCCAAAATCAGAATTCTCACCACAGGTTTTCCATTCTTCATGATTAAGCTTGAACTCATGCCTTCGAAGACAGTATAATTTTTTCAAGCGATCTTGTCAAAGAATTTCTGGTTTCAGCATTTGTTTTCTGGTTGTGAAATGCTTTCAAGCTTGGAGCTTTAGAATCAAAGCAGTTCCCAAGATTTTTACGCTTCAGGATTTGTCTTCCAAACAGCTTCTCATACTTGGCAGAGCCGTTGGTTTGGTTAGATCGAAGAATCTCCGGCAGATGGGTTGAGCTCATCCTAAGCATCAAATCCATGCGATCATAGCATCTCCTAACTTAAGGAAGTGAGGATCAACCTTTCCAAACTTAGCCTTGACCTGCTTGGAGAGTTCAAGGTAGCCTTGTTGAACAGTGGTACGTTCTTTTGGAAGTGCTGCGGATTGGAAGAATGGGATCAGCTCTTCTTGCCAGTATGGTCCTGTATCTGAAACTGAAGAATATACCTGTAGTCACAATCATCAACAGACTGATCACACCTCTCACATCGCCATTTCCCATCTCCATTGTTCATAACCTTTTTGTTGCATTGACGATCACCAATCATAATGGAGCATGCTGCATAACAAAAATTTTCAACTTTTATGAAAGAAACAGTTGCACAGACAGTAATCTAATCTGGCTTCTCAGAAGTCCCTTGCCTCTCATCTCTGATTTGAGAAATAGTCTTTCGAACATCTGTTCTGCCAATAGTTATTACTTCTCTGGAAATAGAGACAGAAGGGGTGTTCCTTCCTTCCTTGTCAAACCATTCTTTAAGCTTGCAGCCTTCAGAAAATATGGCTCTATGAACAGCTGGCTGGTACAAATAGTCCCCACTGCCTTCATTGTGAAATGTGAATAGCAAGGATTTCAGTGTCACTAGCATGAACCACTGGTACATGAAGCTTAGAATGCATCCAGTCTCACCTGAAATCTTTATTTTGCCTCACATGCACAACTCCCCTCCAATAGCAGTACATGAGGAGTGAACAAACCAGCTGAAATCACTGTATCAGGAGTAGAACATTCTGTCTAAAATACCTCAAGACGATAAGGAAACCACTCATCCTTCTACTTCTGCTTGTCTGAATTTTCCTCTAGAACTTCTGATCTTTCTCAGGAGCGTTGTGGTATAAATCAGAATTAGCATTTGCCTTTCCTGAGGAACGTTGGTTTTCTCTGACCCGTGCCAGTAAGTCTTGACAAGTCAAGCTAACAACTCGCAGGGTAAAAGAATTGGGTATGAAATATAAAATCTTCCTCTGGTATTTCCTATTGGATTTTTGGTTTTTGCAGGCTCTACCTAATTGAAATTATAAATAGCTAAGTTACTCCGATCCTCTCCCATCTGTAGAGAACAAGTGATATAAGGCATTCTCATTTTCAAAGTGTTATCTCCCTTTCTCTATTGCATCTAGTGTGCGGCTTCTCAATTGTGGATACATGTGATTGGCTCTTGTAGTCTTTCACTATCATGGCATGATTGTCTAGAGCATTGTGAGAGAACCTTTCGAGATCGTCAATTTTTTTTCTTCAAACCTCATATAAAGTATGGAAGTGTTTTTAATTCAATAAAATTACATGCTTGGACGTGATTTGTAGAAAATGCTTAATTGACGTTGTACTTTTCCCAGTATGCAAGAGTTTTTGTAAACTCTAAACAAGATTTTTATAATGTCTAGTTTAATATAATGGTTGAACTGTGGTCCAACCAACTATTGAACTCACAGCTCTTAACCTAACAACTTTTCTTATTAAGTGGCCAATTGGGTTGGAAAACTTTGTATGGATGTTGCTTGCAAGCTTAGTTATGGAACATACAGCCACCTTGCCCAGGCTGAAATGCTAAGAGTTCATTGAACAGTATTGAAAAAAAAAATTAACTTAAAAAGTGTTTCTTAAATTAAAAAAAAAAAAAAGAAAAGAAAATCATGTTTTGGTAAAATTTAGAAAATAATTTTAAAAATCACTTGTAGTGTTTCTTGAAAAAACACTTCAATAAGTGATTTTAAAAAAAAAAAACACTTTTATTAAAAAAATATTTCGTATAAAAATACAATTGACACTAAGTACATTAAATTGGGAAAGGGTAAATTGAAAATGTTTTTCATCTTATTTATATTTTGTGAGGTTGACATCAAAATTGGGAAAGACTTTTCATCTGCTATCCATTTTGTTACATTGAATTTACCAGGTGGCAAGGACCTAAATTTTTTTTTCTTTTTTTTTGTGCTCAACTATAAGTTGTATTATGCTATAAGATGTTCCTACTTGAATCTAACGTGAAGTATAAATTTTACTTTATATTTGTATGTGAATAACCGTATCTGTAGTATCTATGACTGTGGTTCTCTGAACAATATTTTGTTTCCACTTAATATTTTATTTAGAGTGCATTTGGGAATGATTCTAGAAAATATTTCTAGCATTCTTAATACTTAAATAATAAAAAAATTTCAAGTATTAAAAAAATTAAAAACTTTTTCTAGAATTACTGTCAAATGGACTCTTAGTATGATAGATTGATTCCTTTCGTCCACCATCAGTGCACATGATTTAGCCAGATCATCTCAAACATTGTCACTTGTTTTTCTTTTCTTTTTTAGAAAAAATTGGCACTGCTATCCCTTGAATAATACTAGATTTGGTTTTTCTTCTATTGAAATACTAAACTATATTTGATTCCCATGAAATTTGAGAGAAAAATGTGAGAAAGAAAATAAAAAGAAAAAATATAAAAAAAAAATTAAAGAAAAATAAAAATATATTTGAAGTTAATAAATTATTTTTATATACTTTTTTAAACTTATTCCACTTATTTTTTTCCATTATATAAAGATTAAATAATTTTAAAATACATAATTTTTAACTCATTTTAATTATATTTAATTTTCTTTATTAATTTCTATAATAAAACCAAAAATAAAAAAATCATTTTCTCGTTTTTTTTTCTTACTACTAGAAACCAAAAGGATTGATGATCTTCATGATGGTTTGATTTCATGAATACCTTGGACAATGTCATATGTGAGTTTGTGTTCTATGTTTTTGGGCCATAGATTATTGGCAATGCATTGATGTCACTGGAGTATAGGTGATTAGCAACTTATTACCAGCTTCTAAAAATTACATATTGGAAGATTAGAAAAGTGCACTGTAAAACTGTGACAGCCTTTCCGGCTTCAAGCAAGCCCGAAGCTATGCTGACAACATATAAGACAATAATAATGAGTATTGATAGCAGCTAGCATGTTTGCTAAATTAAAATTGTATTAGTTTCTCCATAGGACTTGTTAATGGTTCACCGTCTGTCCGGAGGGTTGATTTGGTGGTGCATACTGTCACTTTTCAGGTGGGTAGGGTGAATTGCTGCAAGTTGAGAAAAGTCAAAAGTCCATCTGGTTTATAAGAGCACTTGCAGAGTAACTTCAAAAATTGATAATAATTTGTACAAAACTCCATAAATTTTATAACTAAAAGTTTTAATCACAGAATTTCACACCAAACCTCAACATTACAAAAGATATGACAATGCATAAAATCGAGGTAATATAGAATCATATAGGCATCAACAGAACTGGTGTGTTTCTTACATGCACCTTAAAATAAAACAAATTATTGAACAGGCTAATAAAGGACTTGTTGTATTTTCCTGTTGGAGATGCCTGGCCGATATGTGAACTTGAAAATGTTATGAAGGAGAGGAAATTGCAGTAATGCGAATGTGATCACTGGAACGGAAGCAAGTGAAATAATCGGGATCATAACCCCTTCGATTGAGCTATTCTTTAGCAAAATAGCAATGGCAGAACAGAAGGCTATCATCATGGCCGCAATAGAGATAAAAAGGAGGGATAGGCCAAATATCAGCTTTTTGGGCAACCGTGTAAGGAATTTGTACTCTGCATATTGTGAGGTCAAGATTCCCAGGAACATCAACACTGAAGTAGTAGCAAAAAAGAGTGAGATTGAATCTGACATTATAAAAACTACGAAAAAGGTATCGTCCAAGAATATGGGAGCGCCTTTGTCATTGTTACCCCCAGGAATAGTGAAGGCTGCAGCAAACATAATGGTAACAATAAGAGCAGCTACAAATGAACTAGCTGTTGATATGTCCTTCATCCATTTCTCCCCTTCTTTTATCAAGTCTGCATGCTGCTGAGAGAACACCTCACTGGCCTTTTTTCCATCTGAGTTTTTAAGGTCCTTGAATAGTGGTGGCACAATGCTTTCCACCTCCTATGGTAACATCATGAAAAATTTGAAAAGCACGCTACTAAGATGTAGGTGAATGATTGATTGGTTGTCTAAATTCCAGGCAAAAAAAATAGGGTAGGGGGTTGGAGGTATAAAGACATGAGAAGCTTAGATAGTCACCTTATCTTATTGGGAAAATAATTGTAGGCTACGAACATTAATATTTGTAGAAACCAATCGATTAAATATCAATGAGAAAAATAAAAAGGCGAAATATTTCTTTCTTTTCTCTATTCTCTTTCTCTTACACCCAAAGCACAAGAGTTCTTGAAAATTCATAGGAAGTAGGGACTAAGGCTTACATGGAACTTGCCATATTAAGGGGTAAGTGTTAGAGTAGTTCCTAAAAGGGAATGTGGAGACCACAGATGGGATCTTGGTGTTTCAAATAGAATGTATAGATAGAGAAAATATGTATTATGTTATGAGAGGTGTAGGTGAAAAGAAGCTGACCTGAAACCATTGTAGTTCTCTTTGCATCTGCAGGGCGGCACCTGGAATACCATCAAGCTGTTCCGATGGTGCTAACATCGCAACCAAATGTAGCATGCTATTTCCAAACCTATCCAAAGGAGATATCACTTTCATCTTCCGTGCGTCAGTAAGCCCATGTAAAAGGTTGAAAATCTTTTCCTGACGGTTCAAAATTGCAATAAAAAATATGTTTCTTCCATTAATATCACGGCTCCACGCTAACTCAGGAATAGATTTAATCATCTCAGTGACAAACTCAACATTCCCTCGCTTGACAGCCTCGAAGACTGCTTGGTGCACTTGAAAACCAAGGTCGTCAACTTTCATATTTTGTAGTTCAATACAAATGCTCCCAAGAAGTTTGATGGCTTGAGTATGCCTCTACTTTTGATCATGGAAGTTCTTGATTCCTGGGTCATTAATCCAAATAGACTTTATTAAGATTGAATAAGATTGAGTGGTCAGGAGCAAGGAACCCAAATAAACATTTAATTGAACAATTGTATCATACCAGGAAGTTTTTGTGGATATGAAACCAGCCCATGAATTAATTGACGTAGTCCTGCAATAAAAATTAGAAATATTAGGGGCTATCCATACATAATAAAAATTTCTTAATAATCCTTTATGCTAGTTTATTGTAATTTACGTGGAACCTTAGTAAAGCCACTTGTGCTAAATCATTGTCTCTATTCACAAGGTTTTGAGTGCCTTGTATCACCACAAATTTGCTATACATGGATGCACCTTGGTATAGGGCACTACCCCTTATAATGAACGCCCACCATCATAGATGCAAAGGGAGTGCACCTATCACCTCCAAATGGAAAGGTGTTTTTAAGAAGGGTAGTGTTTTTCCTCATGCATAAGATGTTCTAAGGGTATCAAACAAAGGACTAGCCCAAAACACACAAGCAAAAAACAAAATGAGGAACTGGAAACACCTTCCTCGAAGATGAACTCGGTGCACTAGGGTACCAGTGTCTATCTCTAGGATCTAAAAGCTAGTGAATCTCGCCTTGAGTGCATTCTATAGGCTAGACGCATTTGGGAATTTTGGCCCAACCAACCCGAAGCCCACTTGAATAAGCTTTGGCTCCTTCACGAGGCTCTTCTACACCTCTCCACAAGCCCATTAGACCAAGGAAAGTAGGCTAGTTAATAAACCCACTAAAAGTGTTCCTCTTTTTCCCATGTGGGACAAGCTAAAACACTTAAAGCACTTTTTCAAATTTATACTCTTCCTACATAAGAAATGTAGGAGCCAATATGGGTGACTCTTGCAAGGATGCTGTTAAGACACACCTCCTCCTTCAATTTTTGGGGGGGCTCCTCCAAATATTTTATCCTCCATGACGTCTCCACTTCATCTTTACCTCCGTAGAAAACATCTTAGGGTGTGAGACCTTAGTGCTACCACATTTGCCTAAGTTCAAACCGGAGTTCTAAAAGTCCTATGCAGACTTCATCTACCTCAATGTTGGGCTTGGGCCTACTACTTAGGTTTTTAAAATAAGTTTAAGGCCTTGGTTTGTTGTTGGATTGAAAGCTTGTCAATGGCAACAAAATATAGAGTCTATATGCATTGAACGCACTTTAATGAATTAAGAGGGGAACATATCCTTATTAAGGGACCTGTAACCATCTAAAGTCATGTATCACCACAAGAATTGAGATTTAAATTCGAAGACTGACTGATATAGGTCTATGCATGGGTGCCTGCTATTCGTTAGGCTTGATTGATCAATATGATTCACCCCTGGCTTCTTTTATAGTGGGTCCAACTGTTTATCTATACACAAAATCCAAAAGAGTAGGCTTGGGTCAACAATTAACTTAAGAAATTTTTAGAATATGCTTATTTACTTTATCTTGAAATCTTGCTTAGCAATGACTTTACAAAGATGGCTAATGTTACATAACATGATAATTCAGGGACCTTCTCCATGAAATTATTAATAAACATTAACTCTATCCACAAAAATTTGTAGCTTCAAGAATAAGAGACTTTTTAAAAATCTTTGTGAAGAGACTCTCGAAAGTTCTTGAAGTAACCTTCAAAAACTATCCAGCTTAGTTTCACAGTACAAAATTAGCATGTGGAACATAATTTATAGTTTCATGATACACCATTACGAAGTGAGATCACAAATACAACTTTAAAATTATCAATTTGTAGTAGCGACATACCTTTCTCAGTATTATTCCTGTCATCTCGTCCTTGTCCAATGTCGTCAACAACATTTATTTGAACCCAATCTGAGGCACGATCTACGTTTACAGATATGCCTTACATGAAAGATGCGCAAATCAGTACAAGTTACCATGCATGTCCCGAAAATCAAACTAATGAACTAAGATCTTTCTTGTGCCATGGTGATGGAGTCATTTAAAATGTTGGAAACTTAAATTAGCTTGATATAAGAAGTTTCTAAAAAAAATATATTTTATTTTGAGTGGTTGGTTTAGTGTTTATATTTAAGTACTTGAATATTAGAAGACTTCTAGATTTTATTATTAGAACTTTCTAGGAGTCTTTATTTTATTTTGTTAAGTGTTAGTATTTATAAATAAAATATGTTATAATATTTGAACAAGAGTGAGGGAAAAATAAATAAATTTTTAATTTTATTCGATTATTTTTCTTCCTTTATATAATTGTTGATATATTTTTTCAACCCTATACTCCAACATAAACTAAGGTGAATAATTCAAAATTTAATACATAAAGGGAAAATGATATATATCTTGTTTTAAGATATTAAAAAAAAAATGGTTTATGTTTTGAAGAATGTACCTTTTTAATTTTTCCAAAAATTTAATTGGCGAAACTCTATTGAGAGAATAACAATAGTACTTGTATGCATCTATATCTTTTTCGAGAAAATAAGTTGAAGATGTACTCACATGAGTATATCCAACCCTGCCAAAACCAAAGCCGAGTTCCACTCTTGAACAAAGAAGGCATTTGACCCAATATATACAGGGGGGAAATTCCATCCTCATTCAAAGTAACAGCCAAACTTGGGTGCTTCTCGAGGATATCCAAAGCAAGATCTGTTGAATTGGAGGGTAAGATAATTATGTAGGGTAAAGACAGATTTCTCATCTCAAAAATGGTTGGAATATTTCATTCTCTCCTACCTAAGAATTTGGTAGCAATACAATAACCAAGAAGCCTTGCACCATTTTTGCCTTCGCCTTTTTTAGGACCTAGCTCCTTTGGTGGAGTGTAATTGTAGAGAAGACGTATCACTCCTTTTTTGCCTCGATTACAAGCACGCACAACTGGGAGGATTCCTTCATTATCTAAAATACTAGTCAATTCCGTGTTCTTTTTAATCATGCACCGCGCTATTTCTTTAAATCCATTCAATGCAGCCAAATCAAGTGGCGTGTGCCCTCCATTATTCTCTTTTTGTTTTAAGTCCTCTGGACTCAGTTTTTTCACCAACTCCTCTACAACCTTTACATGTCCAGCACGAGCTGCGATATGAAGCGCGGTCTCGCCTTTCGGTGAAATTTTTGCTCTCACTGCACCCGGGTTTTCATTAAAGAAGGATTCGATATCGTTCCACTTACCACGGTTCAATGCCTTGATTAAGCCCTGATACTGAGAGTAGTCAACGTTCCCTGCAGGCAGTTTTCTTCTTGTTAATTGCTATCAATCTGTTCAGCATTGTAGAGCGAGAAATTAGTTGACAATCCAGCCAAGAATCTACTCTATTGTTTGTCTGGTACAACTGCTCAGGCCCATCTATGGCCTCAGTTGCATATTCTCAATGGATGAATGGTAGGGGAGCCTGGATACTGCGTGTTGGGCTCTGGGGGCTACTGGAAATGAAGCCCAAATGGAAGGTGGTTCTAGGGCAAAGAGTTGGTGGGTAATTTAAATAGACGAAGTCCAAATACTTCTGAAGATTTTACAAGGTTGAAGAAGTTACTTAGAATCACAAATCAAGAAATCAAATTTAAGGGAGATTGTTGCAAAATTAAGCTTGATTTAGAAACTTTTTAAATATTAAAATAAGATTTAATTAGTCAAATTTTAAAATGTTTCTATATTTCATATATTATCAGAATTTTCTTCTTAACTAGTGAGTATGTATAAATAAAAGAGATGTAATATTTGAAAAATAAAAAGCGGTTAGGAAAATGTTCGTGACAACATTTTCTCCCTAAGCACGTAACTTGCACGTAATCCCCACCCAATCGCGTTCGTATAGAGAAATTATTACTTTCAAGTTGAGGAAGAGGGAAGACAGTTTACCAGTTGGGGCTGAGGCAGCAGGTGACCGTTCGTCTATGCCACTGACTTTTGGGTCGAAACAGAAGGTTGGTTTGGCCCGTTTCTGCAAAAAGTCCCACACGTAACTTGCACTAGTTTCCTCCCTAATCTGAGAAAGCTTCTCCCCACTGCATGAAATTTGAATAGCATGTAAAGCCATGGCATTCTTCTTTTCCCAAACTGAAAATGCTTCTGGATCTTTTGCTTCATCAGGAATGTTGTCTTTCGTCTGGCAAACTTCCCATAGATCTTGACCCACCAAATACCATTTTACACAAGTGCTCCAATTTTCATAGTTGTTTTCTGTAAGAACTTCACGAACTATTGTAGTTGGCACTACAGTTGGGGTCATACGGGGAAAACCATCACCGCTGTTATTCGGGACTATAGTTGCGGGACCAAATCGCATCATATTTGGGGCAACACCTTCAACTGCCGTACTTGCTCTGCAGCATAAGCTTAAAATTAATTTAAAGATGCTAAAATTTTAGAGACAGGATGAGAAGAGAGAAACAATGTGATGACAAATTTTGCCTTCGGGACTTCACTCTGCCTCTTGTTCTTCTAACAGTCAAAAGGGCATGGGACAACTGATAGAACACAAAGGTTAACAATAATTGTGAGAGTGGTACCTTTTTTGTCGATCGGCGGTGGGCAATTGTATGGTTTTCATATTCAAATTTTAGTGAAATCAGAATTTAGAAGATTACGCATGTAACCAATCAAAGAGTAAATGCAGAGGAGGTATTGAATGTTGTTTCTGGGTTAGCATTTCAGAACTGAAAGATGTTACCAAATCATCTAACAATTACATATTTGTTGAGTTTTAAGTATTTTATGACATTAAAGAAGATGTTTAAAGGGAAAGAGATTCCTTGAATCAATAAGAATCAAAGGTAGGCCGCACAAGACGTCTTAAAAGACTTAAAAATGACAGAGTTTCAATTATTTTGAATTTGTTTGGAAAGTATTTTCAAAAAGAGTTTAGAAAATCAATTTTTGAGAACAATATTTTAATGTTTTATAAAATAAAAATATATTTAAGAATTCTAAGTGTTTCTAACTTATTTTCTATATTTTAAAAATAATTTTTATATATAACATTTTATTCATAATCATTCAAAAATTAAAAAAAAATGTTTTTTAAAAACACTACATTTTTACATGTGGAAATGTTTTTACTCAAAAATATTTTTAGTACAAGTGTTTTCTCATAAAATGTTTAAAAAAAAATTATATATCAAGTGTTTTTCAAGAAAACACTATAAGTGATTTTTATAAGTGATTTTTTAAAATTTAAAAAAAATCTAAATTTTGGCAAACACCTAATAATTTTTTCAAAAATACTTTTTAAACTAAAATCACTATCAAACTAACTTGTGGACCCTGCATTTCGGCTCATGCGTTTCCCACTCGATGGTGAGCTCGATTCTTTATTTTGAAAAATGATTTAATTTGATTAAAAAGATGACTTGGAGTCGCCACTCATTTTTGTTTTATATTTAAAAGGGTAAACAAAATAAGAAAGAAAAACCCTAAGTGTGACTCCTTGTTTTGGAAAAGGTGGTCTATGAAAAACCTAATCGGGCTCGGGGGTCAGGTTACTTATCGGGAAGGTACGATATGGACCGTAGCACCCCTCTAAGTCCCTAAAGTCGGGTCTCTACTGTTAGAATGAAGCCGACGTGACAATTAATAAGAAAGTCAATGGATGCCTAAGTCAAATCATGCACATATGAAAATCAGAATATGTATAAGGAATGATCAGAATGAGTGAATACGTACCTGGGTCACGAGCCGCAATGCGCTTAGCAAAAAAAATGGAGTTAGTGAACAAATACAGAATGATTATATGCATATCAAGGGACAGAGTAAATCAATCACGCGTGGCAAACAAATCAACTAATCAGTCAATCAATTATGAAATCAAGTATGTGGGGCTCCCACCAAAGCCCAATTCATTCCTGTATGGATTAATCCCATAAATTTCCATCGTTCGAAATTGCGGGAATAAATTCATACTTATTTTAAAATATTTTTAAAAAATATGAAAATTTGGAACATTGCATGCCGAGCGAATTTTATTGAAAAAAAAACGGATTTTTGAAGCCTAAGGAAAGCTAAGGATGAAAAGTTTAGAGGTTTGAAATTATTTAAATCCTGAAATTTTGAGAAGCTATTTACGAGAATAGATTAGGAAAATTATTTTCAGAGTCAAAAGATGACGGAATGGGGGGGTGGCGCGTGACATGAGAGTGGCCAATGAACCATAAAATTAGATGTACGCATGTGTGGGCCCAGGGTAGAGTGATGAGATGGAGCATGAAATACCCAATGAAAACGGGGCAGCTGGAGACATCAAATGCAAACATCTTAATAAGACCTTCTTTTGGCATATCAACTTCTCTTTCCTCGTTTGCAATCTCTCCGGAAACATCTTCTGTAACCAGATACTGCACTTGATGACAAGTAATAGCTGGCATGGCCAGGTCATTAACTACCCATTTAAAAATATCGTCTTAGGCAACAAAAATCAGTCTCACGATCCACCGCTATCAGAATATTGATTTAGCCATCATGAACGTAAGAACCAATTCTTCTTTCAGCATGGACTCTACAAGCCTGATATTCTCATTAAACCCGCTGATCAAGGGTGATTTCAATTATGGGACCAAATACAAGCAACGGTGCTGTAGGATTCACGTAACAGAGGCTTCCCAGGTTAAATAAATCAGCATTGCGACCCACAGCTGCCACTTGCTCTTCTCTCCGTCGCCGTTTTCCGCAGCCAAACCACCGTCGGGAAGGTCGATCTTGGCGTCACCTTCAGGCTCGGACATGGACCTTTCGATGTCAACGTGTGTGCAGGGGTGATCATCCTTGGATTCCGTTTCTTCTCAGCCTGCAGAGGGAACGCCGAAGGGGCCTCTTTGCACTGCTCAACCTGGGAATAGCATTCTCATCATCTTCAGTTTCTGGCACTTTTCCAAACAGCCGTGCGCATTTGCTTAGATCGCAACTGTCAAACACTCCGAGCATTGAGCTATGTGCTTACAAATATGACATGAGGGAAATTCCGCCACCATCCATACATGTACTAGCAGCAATCAGTGGCATCCTCGGTGACCATACATTAATACTTGACCATCAAATCTGAAGGATATTCTGAATATGAAGCGGATTGTTTCCCTATGAGCTTTCCAGTCTCCTCATGCCATGAAGAAGAATTTTTTAAATGACGGCCAGGGAAATGAGTTCATGGGGTGATGAAATAAATGGGTGAATGAGGAACGGGCTAGATGGCATTGGGTTTGGTGGATGAAGCATGGAAGATGAGATGGTGTACGATAGATAGTTGTGCATGCGGGAGACTCCACATACATGACAAGATAGATGGCAAGCAGGTGATGAGAGAATGGTACAAAGGGTAGTGGAAAGTGATGAAGGAAAGCGGGTTCATTGATAAAGCGGCTGCAGCAATGGGCATATTGAGTGAGTGAGAGGAACGACATAGTGCATGGCGGGGTAGAGAGAGAAAAATATGAATGAGTATGAATGAGTGATGATATGTATGAAGGTGGGGAATGGAGATGCAGGGTAGAAGAGCAGTGGGCACGTGAGTATAGGGAGATAGGATATGAGGGTGATTGCCACGGGTATGGGGTTAATGGGACGGACTTGCATGGATATAGGCATATGGAGGGAATGGATTTTAAAATGCACTTGGGAAACCGATGAGTGGTATGGTGAACACGTTAAATAGGCTAAAAAAAAAAAATGGGCATGAGGGCAATGATCATGAGAGATAGAATTAAAAGCCAAAAACTAGTGAGAGAAAATGGGTAAAGGAGAGGTGACCAAGTTCACACAGTCCACTATGCATGTGAGTGAGTGATTTGGAAGGGTTTCGGTCTACCATGCTTGGTGCATGAGATGGATCATGGGTTGGTGTGATGGGTGATTGGTTTGAAAGTGTCTATGCATGGCCATGATGGCCACGCAACATGCAAGGGTAGAGAGGAATGGGTTCAATAGCCTTGAGAAGAAATGGGTATATGGTGGGCTTAGAGAGAGAAAAGGTGGTGGAAAGAAATGGGTATATTGCATGGGGTTATGAAACATGTAGTGTTAAAGAGAAATGAGTATGAAGGAGTGAGCCATGGGCATGGAGGTTTGGAAGGATGGGTATGAAAAGCTAGTGAGACAAGGTGGCAAACATAGAATGGGTTTAAGGGCATTAACATGAAATGGGTGTATGGTGGGGTTTAGAGAGAGAAAGGTAGGAACGGGTTGGGTAGTAGACAAGTGGTGAGGTGGCCAGATTTGCATGGTTGTTATGGAAGAGAAGTGTATGGAGATTGATGGGAATGAGCATAGAAATGATGGCATGTCTTGCAGGAAGAGTGAACTCATCAACATTGAGCGGAGAGTAGCAGCTTTCTCGATGGTTATTTAGGTGCTGTCCATTTTATCCCGCGGTCAGTTAATGCATTAGAGATGGAGGTGTCATGTTGATTGTACCCATAACGTGCACTTTATACCAGCTCTCTTAACTTTTATCCGTTGCTTTTTATGATGACTTTACACATACTGACTGAGTCTTTTCGTGAGCTTCATGGTTCAAGTCTGTATATATCCCACCAGATTCTTCAATCTGTTCTAGCTTCATAACGCCCAGATTAAGCACCTATTTATTGCTTTCAGATAAATCAAACTGCAATGACCAGATTTCTTCTTATAATATCCATTGATCCGGCAACATGAAATGACGGTAAAGCTTTTCGAAGCATTAAGATTTTTCCAGAGATGAAATAAGGCTCTTCTGCTATGGTTATTCTTCCTTTATTGCTGATGGGTGGCTCCGTATGGCATAGTTAACAGCAAGCTCCAGTCCACGCTCCCAGTTGCTTTCAACGTGAGAATATATCCCTGGCGATTTCTTACTCTCTCAGGCAGAGGTGAGAAGGTTGATATGTGCCATGGATGTAATTCCCAAAACAGGGGAATGGCAGCAAAACAAGGCACAAACAGTAGAGAATGGAATGAGTTCATTCAGGCCTCATATGATGTATCCAACAATGAGCTCGGGTGCAAGATCAGTCCAAGAAAGATTTCAAAATGAGTTTTAAAACAAAAGCAAAGGTGGGAATCTCATGAGAGATCTCAAAACAGGGTATATAAAACCGGTTAGAAATCAAACATGAGGCAGAAGCAAGCAAACCTAAATACAAGAAAAACAAACTGAAAAACCCAACAAACACATTCGAACACCAAACTAGAGACTCATGAATATCCAGAAGCAAGATGAAAAAGATATTGAACATAGACCATACCTGAAAAACCTCCTTACAAGCGAGAACTTGCCTGACTTCAAACTCTGTTTTTATCACCTCTCTGGAAGATGTTCAGCTCAAAAACATCTTTCAAAAGACCACCCTTCGAACCCTCCTCATAACCGGCAATGGAAACCTCACTCTCCTTAGCCTCTTGCCCAAGCTAGCCACCCTCTCCAAAATCCTTCACAATCGTCAAATGGAGACCTCCCCAAGCCAGAGGAATCCCCCTCACCCTCCTTCTCGGTCCGTTTTTCTTTTTTCCAAGATCCCCCCTGGCACCCTCAAAAGGATCCTCCTAAAATCCTCTCCCCTTCAGTCAAAGCTTTTCCCGCAAGCTATTAACTACTATACTGTTCACCGCTCAGCAACCTGGAGCCCCAACCACCACCATGGCTGTGGCCAACTGCTCCACCACGTGTTCCACACAGCTCATCTCTCCAAGCAGCCAGGTCCCCCCCACTCGTTCAAGGCACTAACATCTCTTCCAGGTACTTCCGCAATGACTAAAACAAACATAACATATGTAGAGGGAAAAAAAGAAACGAGACCCAAAAGAAGGGGGTCTACATAACTATAAAAGTGTTTTTTATAGTATTTTTACACAGAAGTGTTTTTAATAGAAATGTTTTTTCTCCAAGTGTTTTTAAAACTATATTCGGTTATGCGAAAGTACCAAGAGAAGAAAAAAAATTATTAAGAAAAAAAAAATTTTCATGGAAAAATATGAAAGAAAATTAAATATAATTAAAATTAATTGAAAATTTATGTATTTTAAAATTATTTAATCTTTATATAATAAAAAAAATAAATAAAATGAGTTTAAAAAAACATTTAAAAATAATTATTGACTTTTAATCTATTTTTTATTTTCCTTCACTTTTTTTTTTCTTTCTAATTTTTTTCCTTTATATTTTCCCTTAAAATTTATTAGAACTAAATATACCCTATGAGAATCATCCATAAAGAGTTTTTCTAGATACAAGTAATTTTTCAATATTACAAATTAATAATTTTCTAAATTTAAAAGTGTTTTATAAATTTTATCAATCACTTAAAATTTATTTTACAGTGATTTTACAAAATGTTTTAAGGATAAGAAAAAAGTTTTAAAAAAAATTAAAATAGGTGTTTGATGAAATTTAAGAAACAGTATTAAAAATCTAAAAAATCATTTATAATATTAAAAAAATCACTTATAATATTTTCAAAAGAAATATTTTTATTAAAAATACTTCAAGAATAAATACTAACAAATAATCTTTAATTTAAAAATAAAAAAAAAATAAAAACCCAGATTTTTAGGCTAAAATTATTTTCAAAAATTAAAAAATAAATAAAAACTGCAAAACCGACGTACTACCAAATAACTTAAACGTATACATGAGGAGAGGAAAAAAAAAAAAAAAACCCTGTATTTCACTAGTACTAATGCATGGGGAGTAGGACATACCAGACCTCTGAATGGTGTGGACGGAGAGAGCATGGAGCTAATTATGGGCACACAAGGACATATATATAGAGAGGTTGCGGCTCTGGCAAGTCTCCGTGAATTTGACTGCAAAATATTTTCATTAGGTGGGGTTTCAAGATTTTTTAAAAATTATTTCAAATTATAAAATTAATTTAATAATTGAAAATGACTTTTAGACGTGTGTGGATTAAGAATGCATAGAGAAATATGATTTTGAAAATTTATAAAAATAAGATATCGTACAAAGTTTCAAAATCATTTTTAGAAGACTTAAAAGAAATTGACTTTTGGAATTACATTTTTTAAATATCTGTTCAAAACATCATTTAATTTTATTAAAAAGTGACTTTTGGTTGTGAGAAAGTACTAAAAAAAAGAAAAAATATATATAAAAGAAATAAAATTTTCATATTTAATTTTATTATAAAAAATACGTAAAAAAAAAAAATATAATTCAAATCAATTTAAAATTTATATATTTTAAAATTATTTAATCTTTGTAAAATAAAAAAATAAATAAATGAGTTTGAAGAAACTTATAATAAAAATTTATTGGTTTTAAACCTAGTTTTTAATTTTTAAATTTTTTTTTAAAAAAATCAATTTTATTTTCTGCATATTTTCTTTCAAAATTTCTGATAAAAGTATAGTTATTGAAAGAAAGATAAATAATATAAAATGATTAAAAATTAATGAGAGAGGACTTTCAGCCATATTCCCTTTTAGAATTCAGGATAAAATGTGACAATTCCACGCTTTGACATGATCTTATATAAGTTAAAAATATTAATATCTTGAGCTGACTCATCAACCTCATCCTTTCCCTCTATCACACTTTCAATGGCTGGTATGTTTTTCTAATATTATAATAAAAAGCTTAAAATGGTGTCATGATATTCAACTTTACAACCGCTACACCCACCTCAATTTTTTAAATTATATTTAATAATTTTTCAACAATAAAAAAAAATATTACTCTATAAAATATTAAATGATATTTTTAGGGTTTGTTACACTGGTCGTCATAATTCTAAAATAAATAAAAAATTATTTGAACTGATAATAGGAAAAAAAATTATAAATCATTTTTAAAAATAAAAATAAATTTATATGTGAATTTTAGTTTTTATTCAATATAATAAACTTAAAAATAAAAATAAAATAAAATATTAAATTATTGATATTTTCTGAATTTTATCACTTAAATTATGATAGAGAAGCTTAACCGTTTATACGACTTTAAGAATAAATTTTAAACGCAACATCACGTCATCACCCACGTGCGTCACACATATTCGACCACCGGTGATAATAAAAATCTTCTAACTTGACAAGCAGTTCAACTAGTTCAAATGTTCAATCATCTGGCCTCTCAGGATGGTGAACGGAGGGAAAATGGAGCACATGGGGACAAGTGTTGATTAAAGCAGTAGATCAGCTGTCAGCATTTTCCTTGCAAGAAACACATAAGGGTTGATCTTTGGTACCCGCTCCTCATTTCGGATACCTTCCCACATTTGACCCAATAATAAAATGACATGTGTAAAAATACATATTATTAATAAATTTATAAAAATTTATCAAATCGGTAAAGATGACTTGTTGATGAGAAATAATCACATGCATTTCATACATATCTAAATATTACAATTTTTTTATAATTTATTATTAAATATCAAATATTATTTTCTTATTTAATGTATTACCTAATTCTATTTAAAAAAAAAAAAAACAAAACCCTATCGACTACTCTTATACTCTCATTATTCATATATAAAAAAAGGGATAGTAATTTAATATGAAAATTAAATAATTTCAATTACCAAATTACAAAATATGTAAGATGCATTTTGATGAATCAAATTTCAATATCAAGTTTAAAACTTTTTGAGAGAGAAAATTTAAAATTTGTATTATATGAAGAAGATGAAGGATTTCAAGTGATTACAAGTGTCAAAGGTAATATTTGATATTTTTTTTATTCAAATATAATTGTTGTAGGAAGAACTGTGATGTTAAATAACGATTTTAGAATTTTTTTTGAGTTTATTATAAAAATTTGTTATCAAATTGTTATTAATATTTTTATATAATTTTTTTTTGTTTATAAATTAAATTTGAAGATGAAGTTTTATATGTCTTGAAGAAGACATTATACGAAGGATGTCAAGTGTTTACAAGCGTTAAAAGGTAACATTTGATTTTTTTTATTTTTTATCAATTTACATATAACTGATGTAGGTAGAAATATCATGTTAAATGACATTTAAATATGTAATGATTTATAACATCTAGATTTTTAAATTTTTTTTTCTGAGTTATTATTAATCAAATTGAGAGTATTTAGTCATTTGTTATGAAATTGTCATTAATATTTTTATATTATTATTTTGTGTATTCATAGACTAAATTTGAAGATGAAGTTTTATATATTGAGAGGAGGTACAAAAATTGTGAGAGGGGTTATGAACTTTGTAAGAGAGGGTACGAACTTTCTAAGAGATGGTAGGAACTTTCTAAGAGATGGTATAAACTTTGTAAGAGAGGGTACGAACTTTTTAAGAGAGTATACGAACTTTTTAATAGAGGGTACGAACTTTGTAACATAAGGTACGAACTTTCTAAGAGAGGGTATGAACTTTGTAAAATATGGTAGGAACTTTCTAAGAGAATGTACGAACTTTGTAAGAGAGGGTACGAACTTTGTAAGAGAGGGTACGAACTTTGTAAGAGATGATACGAACTTTATAAGAGAAGGTACGAACTTTGTAAGAGAATGTACGAACTTTGTAAGAGAGGGTATGAATTTTGTAAGAGATGGTACGAACTTTCTAAGAGAGGGTACGAACTTTCTAAGAGAGGGTACGAACTTTCTAAGAGAGGGTACGAACTTTCTAAGAGAAGGTATGAACTTTGTAAGAAAGGGTATGAACCTTCTAAGAGAGTGTACGAACTTTCTAAGAGAAGATACAAACTTTCTAAGAAATGGTACAAACTTTCTAAGAGATGGTACGAACTTTCTAAGAGATGGTACGAACTTTCTAAGAGATGGTACGAACTTTCTAAGAGATTGTACGAACTTTATAAGAAAATGATACGAACTTTCTAAGATATGGTACGAACTTTCTAAGAAGTGGTACAAACTTTCTAAGAGATGATACGAACTTTGTGAGAAGGGGTATGAACTTTCATCATTTCTTTAAGAGTAATTTTTAAAATTTCTTTTAAGAGTAATTCCCATCATTTCTAACTTAATTAGTATCAATAAATAATATTATTGTATTTCTATGTGGAAAAAAAATTTGAAAAGTTTGAAAATTTGTAAAATTTTTTAGGATAAAGAGAATGTGATGAAGGGTGCTAAGAATGTGAGGATTCCTCACATTCTTTGTACCATTCTTCACATTATTCGTACCTTATACAATTACTTAGTGTTTTAATTTTTTAAATTTTCTTGAAAATAATTTTCATCATTTCTAAGCTTGATTAGTATCAATAAACAATATTATTTGTATTTTTAAGTGGAAAAAGAAATAAAAAAAATCGAAAATTTGTTAAATTTCAGGGTATGGAGAATGTGAGGTAAGGTATGAAGAATGTGAGGATTTCTCATAATCTTCATACCTTTTCTCACATTTTTCATATCCTCTCTAATTTTTTAGTGTTTTAATTTTCTACTTTTTTAAGGATAATTTACAATATTTCCAATTTTAAAATTTTTTAATTCTTTTTTTTTTTTAAACAATTCTATCAATAATAACTCAAAATAATATTATTAAACTATGTTATTGTTATTTCAAGTTAAAAAGTAAATCTAAAATTTTAAAAATATAAATAATTTAGGGTACGAAAAATATGAGAACATACGAAAAATGTGATAAATACATGTTTGGTACTTTCATCACATTTTTCATATTGATTTTTAGTTTAAAAATTTTTGAAATTACAAATTTATTTTCGAAAATACTATCATTAGTAACTCAAAAGAGTATTAGTAATTTATTTTATTGTAATTTAACTTTAAAAACCTTAAATTCAAAAAATGTAAAATTTGGAGAGTACGGAAAAAAATTAGGACGATCTAATTACCTAAGCTTTACATATGATTATCAAAATATTGAATTTTAATGAAAATACTCATTTCATATTAAAATATTACCATATTTATTTTTATGTTGAATTTAAATGTTTAATAATTTGTTAAAAATCAACTAATGTAATTATGATATATGATGATTTTTTTTTGTTAATAAATATGTTTTCAAATTTGATATTATTTTTATTTTTATTTTTTTTCCAATTCTATTTTTATCTCATATTTATTTTATTTAAACCCAAAATTGTTGAGAATGGAGGAAGAAAGAAGGCCACAACCGGTTCTTCCCTTAACTGGTTAAGTGGAATTTTTATTTCAAATTTAAAATGGATGGCCAAGATGTAATCTTGGACATCCAATGGCTTGAAAAACTTTTTCGATAGGTACCCTAGAATTTTCCAACACATAATTATTGATGGAGAAGGAAAGGTGGGGGAGGCAGGGAACAATATAAATCTTATCTATTGCTGAGAACCACGCGCGCAGTAGTGGGGGTGAGTTCCCATGTCTTCGGGCTTTGAGGTTTGAGTAATGTTTTCAGAAATGTAGGAAGACGGTAAATAATTTCTATTTTTATTTTTAAAAATTAATTTTAATTTATTTTATTTTATTCTATTCTATTAGTCTTATATATTTTTGGGAAGTTTCCTATTAAGAATTATATTTTATTTTATTATATTTTATTTTATTCTATTAGTGTTATATTTTTGGGAAGAGTCCTATTGGGATTGTGCTAGTGGAGTCTCATTCCTTGTATAAGTAAATTTCCCTTTCACTTTGTGTCATCTCCTAATTACAAGTAGATTCTCATTGGGATTGTGTTAGTGGCCTATAAAAGTAGGTTCAAAGAATTTTTAAAAGAGTTTTCAAAGAGTTTTTTTTTTTCATACATCATTTTAGAGGAATTTATTCAAAACCCGAGTTGTACACATCTTACTTTTAGAGTGCACCCAAAGTGAGATTTGGCTGTTGAATCTTGGAGGTAGATCACTGGTACCCTAGTGCACCGAGTTCGTCTTCGAGCAAGGTGGATCTATTTCAAGGACAGTTTTTGTCACGCTTTAGCCTATAAGTTTTTCTTTTTATTCATTATGTTATTTGTTTGTGTCTTTTAGGCTAGTCTTTTTTTCCATACCCTTAAAATCAAACAAGAACCAAATCGATCATTAAACTAGAAAAGTTACCAGTTCACAGTTCACTAGTCAGATCGACGGTCGAATTACGGTCGAATCAGTGACATCATAAATATATATTTTATTATTTTATATATTATTAAAAATTAATAAATTCTATCTAAATTTTGACAACATCTACTTTGTTTATTGAGTTTTTTCACAAAATTTTTTACCTGTCGAAGTCATTAATCATCATATATGATATCTATAACACAATATAAGATGTTATACATTCATAATGTCAATACACCTAATATTTATCAAATAATCAAACCATTGCTATCTTATAATAATCAAATTATCAAAGAGTTGTTAATTTAACACATTGTCCATAATAGATAATACAAATGTCAACCACAACACGTAAAATAGTTACTTAAAATATAACATGTCAATGTTTGAATATTCATGAAGATTTTTGCATACTAATAAATATAAAATTCATGTATTCATTTATTTTGGAAATTGGAATATAGAGATTGAAAATTAGTATCTGGAAAACCAAAGTTCTCCACATCAAGCCCTTCTATAGCCACATCACCACCATCCTCATCATCTACAAAAATATTGAATATATATTAACAAGTAATCATTTTTTAAGAAAAAAAAAATATAATTATTGAACTTTTATAAGTTTAAATATTCTACTAACCAATGTGAGAACTTGAACCTTCCACTTCATTTATTGGAATTGACCCTTCTTCATATAGAAGATTTTTCAATTCTTCAACATCTAGCTCTGTTGGCTGATTCTCATCAACTATCCAAAAATCGGTCTCATCAATGCATGCATAGTCAATGGGATCATAGATTCTTTTCTTGTTATAGAACTTAAAAAAGAAAAACATATAATTATTCATAATTGTGAATAAAAGAATTTAAATTCAAAACAACTAAGAAAACATTTATACCCATTTTTTAGCCGCAAATTGTAATGGAAGATATACAAGATCATTAAGCCTTTGATGTTCCAATCTATTCCTTCTTTTGGTATGTATATGTTCAAAGACACTCCAATTCCTCTCACATCCAAAAGACGATGCAGTTTGGCTTAATATTTGAATGACCAACTTTTGCAAATGTGGTGCACTGTATCCATGTAGCCTCCACCATTCATCTAGTTACCATTTCACATTAAAAATAAGAAAAAAAACATTAGCAAGTTTAAAATATTAAATCGTAAGTAGGTTACTAATGAAAAAGAACAAACACACTAATAAATGAAAATAATCTTTTGCCAGGTTGAAGTACTTCACGTGAAGAATAAGCAAGGTCTCTTCTAAAACTTCCTAATCGATCACGAAACAACTTCATTTCCATCATTGTATCAAACTAGCCTTTCAGAACTTTTTTATCAATAACATCCATGACACCTCTAATAATAGTTGACTTATTATAAAATTTTTTCTGATCATATTAGAAACATGGATTCAACTAATAAACTGCTGAATGAATGTTTTTCTTTAGTTGTTGATCCCAACGTTGTTTTATGATCTCTGTATAAGGCTTGTATAGTATTTTGTTGTAGTTAAATAATTTCTTAATGCCCAAACGAACCCTATACATGCCTTCATACACATATTCCATCAAAGACCTTTCATCACAATCAACAATATGTAATAAGCGCATTAGTGGAGACATAAGATTCACAACAATCAAACAATCATTCCAAAATCTATTATCCAAGATAATGAAAACTACAACTTTGCTTTTATTATCCTTTGAATATCTAGAGTCCACAAAGAACTTACTAGTCACCAAAGCTTACAAGTCATGTTTATGATCATGAAGACTCTTGAGTGCAATGAATGTAGTAGCAAAGCGAGTTGCACCAGGTTGGAGAATCTCCCTCCATCCGTCTTTTTTTCTCAACCAACTTAACAAAGCAACCTGATTATACACAAAAATTGTCACCTTTAATGTGATTGGAGCCAAAATATGTGCTCTAATGTCACATATTCGATATGATTTGTGCACCAAAGGACATTCAAATCACCCAACTTGACCTAAATCAATGCTAAGGCCCTAGCCATGAGTTTAATTTTTACTTTGGAGACTTATCTCAGGTTCAAGGGAAGAAAATGGTACAAATTGAATGACTTTAGATTTTGAAAGATCAAGAAAGGGCTAAATGAGGAAATAAGTGAGTCAAGACTCATTGAACGTAAGGAAAGGCAAAACAAGGATATCATGAGGTTGGAAGATGATAAATGACCATTATGGAGTAAGAAAGAAGGCAAGAAAGCATGGGAAATGAGGCATGAAGCAAGATTTAGCTGCATGGAAATTTAGAACTCAAAATCTGATGGCATTATATACTCTGACTTTGAGGACAAATTTGGAGCACTTTTTGGAGTCCATTATATACATACTATATATCGTTTCGAAGCTTGGGAAGTCAGGAGTCCAACGCTTCAAACATTTTGAAAATCGGAGCTGAAATGAAGAAGTTATAGCCATTTGAAGAAAACTATACCAAGCTGGAGGGTCATTTCGAAATGATTTCGAAATTCAACTTATGAATTCGAAATCCACTTCGAAATGACACCAATTTCGAATTCACCCACTGCCACTTTGATGTTCTGCCTCCTTTACCCTTGGAATTGCATCTATTCAACTTATGAATTCGAAATCCACTTCGAAATGACACCAATTTCGAATTCACCCACTGCCACTTTGATGTTCCGCCTCCTCTACCTCGGGAATTGCATCTAAAGCACTCCATCCGCCCTAGGTGGACCCCACAAGACTAGAAATCACCATTTTATTATTTTTTAATCATTTTTAGGAAATTATTTTGTATTAAGTGGCCAATGAGAGTGTGCCACATGTTAGGTAATTGAGGATATTATATAAACTCTCTCAATTCTAGGTTTGAGGGATCTTGGATTTTATTTCTAGAGAGTTTGACATTGAAGGTGGAAGAAGACAAGAACTTTGGTTTGTTTTCTTTTTCTTCTTTATTGAATATATTTTTTTTTAGTTTCTTTTGGTTCAAATTATGGATTTCTACCCTATTATGGATTGTGATGTGACATCACCCCCATGAGAGGCTAAGAGCCAACTTGGGGCTTGAAGCATGAAAACCTAAGGGCTAGGAAACCTATAGGGACAATCGGTAAATTATTATAATAATGAGATTAATTATTGGTTGGGTGACAATTTATCATTTTTTTATCCTATCCTTGTGAGTTCGTTTAGGGAATGATACGGTAGGTTATTACTTGATACTAGTGATTCTTGGTAATTCTTGATCATTAGTTATCCTCGTCTTACCTACCGTTATTTTTCCCCTAAACAAAGCTATAAGGAGTAGGAAGGGTTAAAAAGTCAAATATTAAATTGATAATCAATCTCATTCATTTGATGGTTTTAGGAATCTGTTTTAAAAAGGAAAAATTAGGTTTCGGATGCAATTTTGAGTTATAGAACTCAACTTGATTGCGAGTGGCCAAGGATCCCAAAAACCCTAAGATCATATTACTTAAAATACCCTTATTTTCTCTAATTTCTATACCCTAGGTTGGATTGTGGAAAACCCCAAACTTGAATCAATTGAATTTAAAATCAATATTCATTTTCTCTTATTAATTTAATTTCTTTTACTTAGTTTCACATTATTCACATATTGTTTTTCACTTAAGGATTTAAACAAAAACAATTCATTTATTTTAGTATTGACAATTTTCATAAGCCAGTCCTTGAGAACGATACCCGGAATACTACAAAAGCCGTAGTGACTCTTTCTCTAGTTTTTCTTGACCAGAGTTACTACGTAAAAAGGCTAAGTATTTTGGTACAATAGAGAATTTTCAGTCATAATGCACGTCTTACAAGTTCAGCAACATGGTCCATCTTACCACTATCCTTAAAGACCAAATTAAGACAATGAGCTACATAAGGTGACCAATTGATGTGTTTATGTTTATGAGAAATCAATCTCCCTGCGGCCACATAATTTGTTGCATTATCAGTCACTATATGAATTACATTGAGTGGACCTACCCATTCAATCACCTCATCAAATAACAGAAACAAATTAGTTGCATTCTTGACAATGTCTGAAGCATCAACAGATTTCACAAACGATATTCCTTTAGGACAATGCACAAGGAAGTTGATGAGTGTTCTTTGTCTATTATCTATCTAAGTGTCACCCATTATTGTACACCCAACTTTTACCCAAATTGCACGATAAGAGTCCACAAGTAACTGAACTTCCTTCTTAGCATCCTTTAAAAGATTTAACTCACAACTAATGGTAATTTGGACCCTTACATCCAAGACCAATTACAAATATAGCATCCAACATTGACTTGAAATAGAAGGAATTCACAACATTAGTAGGAGTGCATGCATCGTAAAAGAATCTCCCAACTGCCATATCTGCTCTACAAATAGCTTCTTTCCCAGATAATACACTCTTCATGGAAGGTTGAACTCCTTGAGTATTTCTTGGCATAAAATACTTATCCACTGTTAATTTTTTTTTTCTTTTTCCACTACTTGCTGCCATAGGACATTGCATTTCTTGAACCTCTTCTTCACCTTCTACCATATCCTTTTCAAATTGTGACATATTAGGACCATAAGGATTTCTATATTCATATGCTTATTGGGTTGCTTTCTTGGAATTCACAAACTCTTGCAAAGAATTTTTCATTTGAAATATGATATTAGGAGGAACCGATTTACATGGACCAATATCTCCTTTCACTCTATGAAGATGTTGTTTCATTCTATGAATACCCCCACCTTTTGCAATCTTTTTACAATACAAACAAATAAGAGCTTTTCTTCCATTTACATATCTTTCTTTAGAAACATGCTCTCATGGAGGGTTGGTCTTACTTCTAGTTGTTTGTGAATTGGTAGTTGAATCTTGACCAGATGATCGAGTCAAGTTTGATTCCATTTTTTTTATTTCTTTATCAAATTAAAAACAAAAATCCCGCATTAATCTAGAGAATGAAAATCATCAACAATTTAATGATTTATAATCAAGTCATCAACAATTTATAAAAATCACATATTAATCTAGAAAATAAAAGTCATCAACAATTGAAAAAAAATGAGAAATTTACTTTCAAACCAAACATTTATCTAAAATTTATATTGTTGCCACCACAATTGGGGGGAGTGGGGACTTTGTGAACATTTGAAAATTGAAAATTCATATTTTGCCACCATAGCCCACATGCTCAATCAAATCTCACACTCTCTTTACTTCATCTCAAAAATATTAAAATAGTTTATCAAACAGGGGTTGCATACATCATGAGTTTAAAATTTCATCAGATAAAATTTGTTTTTAAACACAAATTTCAAATGGGACCAATCAGGCAGACTTGAGTCGGAGGAATCATGATTTATGACTAAATATACCAAGCAAGTTTCGATCTCAGGTGTCCAAATCATCTTATAGTTGGATCAAGGTATTAATCGACTATACCATACCACGTACCATAAGGGATTAAGTAAATAACCAAACTGAGATAAAGCCAATTATAAATGTTGGCCTCAATATCATATAATATATAGTTGGCTGGTTGTAAACTGAATGTAATTGGCAAAAATTGAATATTAATTATTAAATCTAAAAAATAAATTTCAAAACATTAAATAATAAATAATTAAATATCATACCTTGATTTATAGGTTGTAGCTACTGGTCGGACTCTGAAATGGGGGCTTACAGTAGGGGGGAGGAGAGGGGGGGTTTACAATGGTAGGGGGTGGCTTGCCGGCTTGCAACGACGCAGCGGGGAAGAGACGATTCAAGCAACGGTGTTACGGCCGGTGGAAAGAGATTTTGCATAGTAAAATGCTCGACAGTGGGAGCCTGTCGCGGCGCGTTGAGGGCGAGCGGTAGCTACGGTTTGGAAAGGAAGGGTTTGGAAGGAGATTTTATATCCTCCAAAACGAGGTCGTTTTGATGATGAAAAAAAAATTTAATCGAACCGTTCGGTTTGAAGTGAACCGTCCAATTCATTTGGTTCAACCTGTTTTCGGTCTAATTGATCGGCTGGACCGACATGTCTGATTTGGTTTTTAAAACCATGGGTTTGAGGGTTGTCTAACTAGTATTTTGTTTTCCACAACAAAAAATAAAAAATTATATTTAATAATTAAAAAGTAGAAAATATATTATTTTATCTTAAAAACAAAAAAGATAACATATTTTCTAAGAATATCTTTTCATTATTTTAAAATATAGTTATATAAATATAAATATAATTAAAAATAAAGTAATATGTATAAATGCTATTTTTAAAATATAGGAAATAGGTAAAAAAAAAAATTCAAATTTTCAAATAAACTTTTATTTCCTTTCTATAACTACATTTTGGAATTTCTATATAATTGTTTAGTAAAATATTTTATTTACTTTTAGGAGGTGTTTGGTATGTGAAAATGAGGAGTGAAAATAATTATTTCATTCTTTTTATCCTTTATTCACATATTTGAATAACTTTAAGGGGGTGTTTTGAACGTGGAAATAAGGAGTTAGAATAGACATCTCATTTATTCCCTTCCTTATTCTTATGTTTGGATAAATTTTATGAATGTATGAATAGAATAAAAAATGATTACCATAAAAATTAAATTCTACTTATAAGTGGGATTTTCATGCATCGCAAGTAGGTGCCAATTTGATTTATTCATCTTATAAGAAAATATAAAATAGTCTAAAATTTATATTTTACACTTCAATTTCATTCATCAAGCCCTTATGTCTCTTCATATCATAACAATACTATTTTTTTTAGTCTTATTATTTAGTAACAAAAAAAAAACTCTCAAAATTTATTGTTTTAAAATGAAAATAAAATTTCATTTTAAACTATGTGTAATGGTATTATTTTTAATTTATTTCTTTTACATTCTCATTCCTATTATTACTAAACATTATAATGGAAACAAATAATCATTCAAATATTGAATTCTTAGGTTCATCCAAATACTAAAAATGGAATCACCAAAAAATAAGAATGGAAACAAAATATTCATTTTCATTCCTTATTCTCGTGTACCAAACAACCCCTAAATGAGGAATAAGAGCGTGGGCAGACATATGTGGGGTGTTTAAAAATAAAGTAATAAATGATGATAAGAATGAAATAAAAAGTGATTTGAATAAAAATAAAACCTACTTATAAGTGAGATTTCAATTTATTCAAATTAAAAAGTATTTTGATTCTTTAGTGCAAATTATTTTTAAAAAATTGAAAAACTAAACACTGTTATAAAATATGATAATTTATTAGATTATGGGAACTTGTGGATGATCATCCATATTGATGTATATCTATTTGTGACTTCATATAAAAGGGAGATATCTCTAATGAAAATTATTCTATTCTCTTCCTACATTTGAATTTCTCTTTCTTGTTTTATTCTCTTTTCACTTTATAATTTTATAACATGTTATTAGCAAGAATAGTCTCTACAAAAGAAATAAAAAGATTTTTCTCTATTTAGAGAAATAGAAAGACCTTCTTCTATTAAGAGAAATAGAAAGACGTTATTCCCTTTAGAGAAATAGAAAGATGTTATTCCCTTTAGAAAAATGGAAAGATCTTCTCTCTTCTTTCTCATAAAAAGGTATGTGATAAACTTATATCATGATTTTTTTATTTTATTACGTACCCTTTGATCTCTATTTTCATTTATTTTATTTGAATATATAAATATGTATAATCCCTATAACCAGAAGTTATGGGATAAATTACAAATTATGGGGTAAATTCATAACCAGAAGTTGTGAAAAATATGTGCAATTCCTATAACCAAAAGTTATGGGAAAAATTATAAAATTACAAATACATGACTAGAAATTATGTATATGAT